>NC_142466.1:62823111-63139457 GCF_049115385.1 Moschus berezovskii
ATATGACAATTACCATCATAATATAGCATTTCCTACATGATTAATTACATATCTTACAGTTTTTAAAGAATATGGAATCCTCCCAGGACTGAAAAACAAACTGTTTCCTTTCAAATTTCTTAAGTGTGTAAAGGAGAGACGGTTGTCTATGCTACTGTTTAAATCCTTGATGAACATCATTCCTGGAGATTATAAGATTATTTTCAGCATGACTTCCCTTTCAAAAGCCTTGATTTCTATTGAAATTCTCTCTGGATAAATTATACAAAAATGCCTTGATTTGGATTATAAACTGAGAATGGAGAATGAGTGAACAAAAATTAGATTCAGAAATCAACCCTAAGCTACAAAAACACTGCACTCTATTAACTGCGCTGGGAAAAGGTATGCCAATTATGCTCTTGTGCAAGCCACTCCAGTACTCTTGCCTAGAAAATCCCATGGATGGAGGAACCTGGTAGGCTGCAGTCCGTGGGGTCGCTAAGGGTCGGACACGACTGAGGGACTTCACTTTCACTTTTCACTTTCACACATTGGAGAAGGAAATGGCAACCCACTCCAGTGTTCTTGCCTGGAGAATCCCAGGGACGGGGGAGCCTGGTGGGCTGCCGTCAGTGGGGTCACACAGAGTCGGACACGACTGAAGTGACTTAGCAGCAGCAGCAGCAACTGTGCTGTGAAATGAGGGGAGAAGAAGAAGTGTGGCTAGACTGATCAATGGATGGATGGTGTCTATGACTGAGCCGTTCAGAGGGCAGCTCTAGTGGAGTGGAAAGAAGTGGAATCTGAAAGCTCAGGCTGGATTGCCAACTTGCTTGTTTACTAGCTGTATAATCTTCAAGAGACCATTGATTTCTCTGAACATCAGTTTCCTCATCTGTAAAATGGGATTTTAATACACATCCATCCTATCTTCTTGCTCCTTTACATACTGCTAATACCAGATGTAGTAATATATGGCAGTTGTAGGTAAACCCTCATGGCCCATACAGAGATAAGGTATCAAATGATCTCTTCTATGCACCTATTTAATAAAAATCATACAAATCTTTTTCTACATAAAACCAAGCAGCAAAAGTGGGGGTGTCTCTGTGAATGAAAACTTCCCAGAGTATCAGTATTTTCTAAATGTAGTAGTGCACTGGACCAGAGTTTACACTATGGATGATGGTTCATTCACACTATTTTACATGGATTTCTATTAAAGGAAGTCATGTGATTTACCAGAATTGTTCCAAGCTACATAATAGTTGAAGACAAGTCTTGAATTGGGCAGTGGGAGCCCACATAGACTCTTATGGTTTTGCTCATTTTATAAGACAACTGATCAATTTTCAACAAAGTGCACTGCTTCTCCTTCTTCCAAATAACATTCATCCCAGATTGCTTTGGAGGAGGGAAAGAAAAGGTGATCAAGCTTGGCAGATGATCTTGAATGACCAATGCAAGTTCCAAATTATAAAACAAAACATTTTTTGAGTTGAAAATGTTTGCATTTAGCATGGAGGGGTTGCCTGCCTCCTTTATGGATGAGATACCATATGGCTGAAATCAGAAAGGTTAAAAGAGTAGGCAGAGTTAACCAGATAAGGTTAATTGCGAATTTTCACAATTCCAGTGAAAATAACACTGGACTGTCAAGAATTATTTTCTTGAACAAAGCAGTATGGAATTGAGTTATACTTTCCTACCCCTACCCCATTCCCACGCTGCCCATTTTCAGAAAGCAAATGCACAGTTTTTCCCCTGTAATATCTACCTGCAGGCTGTTGTGATAGTTAGCACCGGTGGGAGCCAGTGTGAAGGCATGGCAAGAGCAGCTGAATGGGTGTGAACCCTGCTGTTGTGAAAAGTAAAAGGACCCGAGCTTAAGCACAGTTCCTCTCTCATGAACTGCATTTCTCAAGCCTTCAGAGACTCTGAGGTGAGAGGCTGATGGGAGGAAAGGAGCCAGATTTGTTTCCTGCAGCCTTGGGAGTCCTTGGGTTCAGCTTTTGCCCAGTGGCAGCTGCAACACAGTCATCTACCTAATTCACCCTCCACTTTTATTTTAGCCAGAAAACATCTGCTGGGAAAGGAGTAAACCATGCAGGTGGGGTGAGGTGTGCTTGAATTGCATAAATTCAATATCCACTTGTGGAACTCAAGTTTTGTACAGATACGAAATAAGGAGGTAGAAGACAGAAGTTGTGATCTCTGCTTCAGTACTTGCGAGCTCTACAACCTTTGTCAAGTAACTTCTTCCTGAGCCTCAGTTGATTAATCTTTAAAGTGGGGATAATAATACCTTATTTGCTTAAAGACAGAGGATGAATGGAGCAGAAAAATCTCTTGAAGTGTTCCTCTAGACTCAAGTAAAGAAAACATGAGTATTTCTCAAGAAAGAGGGTTGTTTTCAATAGTGTGCTTCTTAAATATGAATTGCTTTATCAGCTTGGAGTATAAAGAAACTCACTGCTCCTTTTAAATATTCAGACTATTAATTGTTCAGACTAGCTAGAAGTTCAGGATCTTTCCAAACACTCAGAACTATTGCTGACATAAGGTATAACTGTTAAAGACAGGATGCCACTCATCATTCCCACACACTCAGCCATTTATCCTGAAGCGCCCCATTAGTACCAGGGTGAGTAAGGTGAAAGAAGTTTCCTATCATCAACCAGGGGTTCTTTCAGAATGAGAAAGACCCATACTCTCTGCCTCTGGCACCTGGCTCATCTCCTCCAAGAAGCCTTCCATAACCTCCCATCTAAACGAGTTATATCATACCAGACACACCTACCCCCTACCCTGCTTTATTTCTCTTCATACCATGTACCACCACTTTCACATTTTGCTGCTTGCTACTTGTTCAACTGTTTCTCTGCCTCCCTTGATCAGGATGTAAGCCCCAGCAGGGAAGAGATTTTGCTTATGCTGTTTATGTATCAGTCTGAGTTCAATTAGAGGAAAAACACATAGTAATTTGAACAAGGAAAATTTAGGATAAAGAATTATTAACTATGACGGGAAGTGGGAGTAAAGTGGGATTGGTGAGTAAGAGGTAAAGAATACAAAAATAGCAGATATACGGAGCAGCCATTATCTCTAGGGCTGAGATAAATGACTCAAGAAACAGCCTCCCCAAGACCCACACATAATCTATGGCTGAAATCAAGACCTTACTCAAGAGGGCACAGATGGAGTGGGCGGGCCCTGCTGGAAATCTTGCCTTTCTGGCAAGATCCAGAAACCCACATTCCAGACCTTACTGGAAACACATCCTCTGAGGTGCCAGGGAAAGCTGTTTAGGAAGATGTCTCATCAGGGGCACTCAACTCCAAAACTACTTAAGGAGGATTGTGGAGGAAGCTGCTGGCTGCTCTGTGCTACTGATTGTCACCTGGGCTGCAGGAACCTGCTGAGCTTGCACACCAGAACCAGAAACATCACTTCCTATGTCTTTCCAGTGCCCTCTATTGTAAAAGCTTTGGTACCAAGGGCAAAAGAAACTATTTTAAGGGCCCAGATCCATATTCACAGAGCAGGCAAAGAGGATGGATACATTTGGAGCTGAGAGCTAATCAAAACTAGCCACATTTACTGCTAAATTCCCATATCCTGGTACATATTAGGTGTTCAATAAATATTTGATGGAGGAATAAATTATTTAGAGCATATAAGTGGAAACAATATGTTTGCTTTGCATATTACTTTAAGATTGAAAGCGCCTGGCTTAGCTTCTAACTTGAAAGCTACTTCTGAGCCTCAACCCCACCCCCACTCCCCAACTATGAAGTAGGGATAAGACAAGCCCTCAAGTGATGTCACAGCTTGGCTAAACAGTTTGGGAGAACTGCAATGACAGACGCACAGGCAGAGAGCAGAGAAACTCTGTGTTGGGACTTAGGCTGGGCTCTGGGTTGCTTCATGTGGCATCTTTCTGAGACATCCCTGTGAATTATGTAGATCTGCAACATGGCCAAAATGTGGAACATGTCCAAGTGATGCATTTTAAAGTTACACTCAATAAAAAATAAACATCCTTATTTCTCCAGCCAGTATTCTGTTGACACAAACTGTCAAAAGAGATTAGGACAAAGGTCCCTAATACAAGTATTTGATACTTCCAAACAGAGCATAGTTTCCCCTTTGTCCACTGACCCCTTCAATGGCTTTTCAGGTTCTCTAATTAGGATTCTCATTCTCTGTCTTGAGAAATAACTGCACAGAATTTCCATAAATATGGCCTAAATGATGCTGAATCTTTCTGTATTGACACAGCATGGCTTTCAGTCACCAATGCCATTAAAAAATATTTACTGACCATCAACTATGTGTCAGACATCATTCTAGGCATTTGGAATGAGGCTGTGAACATAACCAGGTCTCTGTTCACATGGAACTTGCTAAGATTCTGGCCAGAACTTCCTACAGAGGCACTATGGGTATTTTAACAAACTATTGAAAAACTCCAGTGGGGTGGGAGTAAATAGCCAACCCTAGAATAATTGCTGGTGTTCTTAGAAGATTCACTGTCCTAGTGTAGAAACTGTATCACCCAAGTCTTTTAATTTTGGGTTCTTGTGTTGTTTTTTAGTCACTAAGTCCTGTCTGATTCTTTGCGACCCCATAGACTGCAGCACGCCAGGCTTCACTGTCCTTCACTCTCTCTCAGTCTGCTCAAACTCATGTCCATTGAGTTGACGATGACATCCAACCATCTCATCCTGTGTCACCCTCTTTTCCTCCTGCCCTCAATCTTTGACATCAGCAGGGTCTTTTCCAGTCAGTTGGCTCTGCACATCAGGTGGCCAAAATATTGGAGCTTCAGCTTTAGCATGAGTCCTCCCAATGAATATTCAGTGTTGATTTCCTTTAGGATTGACTGGTTTGGTTCTTGGGAATGTTTCAAAATAGTGCAGTCCAATGGAAATATGTGAGCAACATAAAGTAAGAAGGAAATGGCAACCCATTCCGGTTCTTGCCTGGAGAATTCCATGGACAGAGGAGCCTGGCAGGCTATAATCTATGGGGTCACATGAGTTGGACACGACTGAGAGACTAAGTACACACATAGAGTTATTTCACTTTTTTCTTTTTTTGTGCTCACTCCTCAAAACTTCTTAAAGTGTAAGTGTAGATGCAGCACATCTCATTTGGGACTGGCCACATTTTAAGTACCCAAAAGCCACCTGTGTTTGGGTACTGGACAGAGGAAATTCAGAAAAGGCCCATGGAGTCCTCCATTCTCTTATTTTGGGGAGGGGGAAGATATTTGCTGAATTGAAACATTCTGTGAAGTCTAGTTGCATGATTTTAGTTAAAAAATAAAAAATAGAGGAAGGTGAAGACCACCATAGACTTCCTTAGTTCAGTTCAGTTGCTCAGTCGTGTCCGACTCTCCGCGACCCCATGAATCACAGCATGCCAGGCCTCCCTGTCCATCACCAACTCGAGGAGTTCACTCAAACTCATGTACACAGAGTTCGTGATGCCATCCAGCCATCTCATTCTCTGTCGTCCCCTTCTCCTCCTGCCCCCAACCTTTCCTAGCATCAGAGTCTTTTCCAGTGAGTCTTGAGAGTCCCTTGTACTGCAAGGAGATCAACCAGTCCATTCTAAAGGAGATCAATCCTGGGTGTTCATTGGTAGGATTGATGCTAAAGCTGAAACTGCAATACTTTGGCCACCTCATGCGACGAGTTGACTCACTGGAAAAGACTTCCTTAGAACCAGTCCTTTAAAGTGCCCAGCACGAGAGAGGCTCATAGAATGTGCGAAGTTGGACAGTTACTAGTACATTCGTTGGATTCGTCCACTGAGGCAAGGGATATTATTAAGAAGAATTCTTCATGAATGCTGAGCCACCTCGGTCAATGTCTCAAGTTAGAGTAGGGAAAGGACACTCAAAAATACACATCCAAAACTCAGACCTTTTAACTTAGCCACACACACCCCGCCCCGCTTGATTTTATCTGAATTCCTCCCGCCCCTCTCAAAGTCGGAGGCTAGCTAGGAAAGACTGAAAGCCGCAAGGCTTCCTCTTAACCCAGGGAGCTGCCCCTGGCTGGACGAGGACTAGTGGTGGGAAAGCTGCCGGTCCCAGCTGTCCCTTATTGCCACCAAGTACACTCTTATCCCTTAGCTTCTATCATAGGGATGCCCTCCCCCAGGCTCCAACCCCCGGACACGCTCCCACCTTTCCAGCCCTGGTCCCCAACCGTGGCTTCCTGCCCGTTTCAACCGCGACAAGCTCGACTTGCTCTTCCATAAAACGGGAAAATGAGGGGCAGTCTTCTTCCTGCTGATCTGGGAGAGGGAGCATCTTGGGGCGTGAAGGTCCGTTTTCTTCGCTGTGGCGGGGACCAACATCGAGATGACACTATTTTCCCCGCTGACCAACTGATAGTCTGCGGGGTGCTGGTGGCTCTCTCGACAAAGTTTCTCTGGGAATCGGGCGACCCCTGCCCACCTTGGGCTTCCAGTCCCACCCCGAAACTCCACGCTGACGCCCCCGCGACCCCCAGTCTGAGCGTCCTGGGGAACTTCCTTGCAGAGTTGCTTGGGGAAGGTGGCCCCACTTCGGGGTTAAACGGCAATCACAGCCCGCTCGGGACTCGGAGGGCCACCCCTCCTCCCGCGTCCCCGCCCCCCGCCCGGGTCAGCGTCTTGCAGCTCAGTCTCGGGCTCTGAACAGGAACAGGGGCCCGAATCCGCGTTCACACGGAAAATTATGCCGGCTCCAGCGGCGCGTAAAATTGATGTGAACCGAACGAAGTGGGATCGGCGTGATCCTCCCTCTCTTGTCTCAACAGGGGTTTCGGAGCGTTACACAAGGCCGAGCTTGTCTCTTTAAGGAGACATTGGACCCTAATTAGTCCGCATTCCTGGCGCGGCCCGGAGCAAGGGGCTGAGGATGTTTGGGTTGGTCGGGGGCGGGAAGGAAGACGAGACTCGGAAGATCTTCTGACTAACTTCCAGTCTTACTGCCCCCTGTACCCTCTTTATTTTGCCGCCACCACCGCCACCAACATCCAGTTCTGAAGATGCAGCCAGGGCAGCAGCAGCAGCCACCGCTGCTCCCTGGCCCACGTTACTTTGATTGACAGCCGAACAAATGTTTCGCCGGTTCGAACGCTCGCGCTAAGGAACGTCAGCCAAGGCGAAGCTCCGCCTTGGGCGTGCCATATCCGCCCCGCCTCCGCTCACCACATTTCGCTGCATTCATTGGTCCGAGCCACGGACGACGCCCGGGCCCCACGTGGGTTCCAGCCCGGCCGGCTCCTCCCCGCTAGCTCGCCATTTGTCAGCAGTGAAATGATGGGCAGTAACACAGAACGGCGATTAATGTTCAGCCATCGCTGATTGGTTGTTGGAGACGCCTACCGCGCCGGGGGTGGGCGGGACGCTTGGAGAACCCCCCAAAGTGGTCCCGTGGCCGGCCGGTGATTGTAGTCAATTTGGCTGAATCTTCAGCTACGGTCGCTGGAGGCGGACTACATGTCCCGGGATGCTCCGCGGTCCCTCCAAGGACGGTTGTGAATATGTATCAGAATGTTAATGATTAGCGGCTGCTAAATTTGGTCAAAGAAGTCACCTACACAGAGAGTGTTGTTAGAGCTGTTCTGAGCGGGTGTTTCAGCTGTTGGATGCTTTCTTCCCCCTCTCACACACTTGTATATTATTTTGAGGTGCTGTTCGCAGAGTTTGAAAGGAGAGAGAATTAAAAAAAAAAAAAAGCCGCAAGCGTTTCACTCTTTTATTTTTATAATCCCCTTCAATTTGGGGTTAAAAAAAAGACAAGAAAACAGGAAGGAAGAAAAATAAGGAAATGAGATGTGGTAAAAGAAGCTAAAAGGTGCCTTTTAAAAGATCGTTGCTGTGAGGTGAAAAAAATCTCCAGAGAAACCAAAAGCACCGCCGAGACCTCTTCCGAACCAAAGGAGTTTGTGTTTGCTTTTAGGAAAGAAGAGAGAGATCATTCATTCGGAGGACTAACAACCAATTAAAAGACAAATAAAAAAAAGTTTGGAGTGGGACGCCGAGCGAGCGAGCGAGCGAGCGGGCGGCGCTGCCGGCGGGCGCTGGGGCGCGGAGCTCTCACTTTCCCGTCCCGGGTGAGCGGCGCGGCCGCGGCGCCGGGCTCGGCGGGCGCGCCTCAGCGGAGCGAACGTCGGAGCGTTGCCGCGGGAGACGCGCGCCGGACAATGCCCGCGGCGGGCCAGTGACGCCCGCGGGGAATGCGGAGCGGTTCGGCCGCCCGCACCCAGGCGCCGCCGCCGCGCGTTCTTGCTGCCCGCGTCACGCGAGACCCAGCGGGGGCCGGGACCGTCCGAGCCGCCCCTCGGACCCGGCCGGCCGCCTCCGCCGCCTCCTCCTCGGGGCCATTAAAGCCAATGAGCCGCGCGCCTCTGCCCAGCGCAGCCAACTAAATCGGTTTGGATGATTCGCGACCTGAGCAAGATGTACCCGCAGACCAGACACCCGGTGAGTGCGGGCGGTGGGGGCGCGGGCTTGCCGGGCGCCGGGGGATTCCCCGCGTCGCCCCCTGCGCGCTGAGTTGTGTCTTTGGCCTGAGGGGCGTGGAGGGCGGCCCACACCCCGCACGCAGCTCGAGAGTCGCCCTCCACCCCCTGCCCCTGCTCTCCCCGGCCGCGGGGGCACTTTCGGAGAGGGGGTGCGGAGAAGCAATTGAGTTGTAGCCATTTTCTTATTGTTGTCTTTGAAGCCCCTGGAAGCCGCGCGGAGCTGTTCGCCGTCCTCGCGCCGCGACTCCTGGAGGAGGGGTGGCGAGCGATGGAGGAGGCGCGACTCCGCGCCGGGGCGGGGAGGGCGCCCTGCGCGGCGGCGCGGCGTGTCCGGCGGCGGCTCGGGAGTGCGGGGCGCCGGCCCCTGGCGCCGCGGGCCCCGGGGATCAGCGAGCCAGCCGACGGACCGACCGGGAGAGTGGCTGCCGCGTGCCCCCTCCCGCGACCTGACCGCGGCCCGACGCCATGGCGCGCGTCCCCCCGACGGGCCAGTTTCGATTCCGGGTGGGGAGGCTGTGGGCGCGGCGCGCCGGCCCCGGGGCCCCCGCCGTTGACGTGGGAAGGGAGCGGGGTCTCGATCCCGCGGGTGCGAGAACGCGGGGCCCCGGGGCCAGCCTCGGCCCGGCTGTGCGGCCAGGGGAGGGGGCGGGAGGAGAGTTTTCCTCGTTCTTTGCCTGCGATGACACCCCCACCCTCCCTCCAGTGCCGCGTGGTATTTTCTCCATCTCTCTGCCTCGCTTCTGCCGTGGGCTAATTAAATATTTTATTGTTGTTCTTTAGGCACCGCATCAGCCTGCTCAACCCTTTAAATTTACAATTTCCGAGTCCTGTGATCGGATTAAGGAAGAGTTTCAGTTTTTACAGGCTCAGTACCACAGGTAAAGATATTGACTTTAGCTGATCCTTCTGTTTGCTTAGCTCTTGTCTTCCCCCAACATACAGCCCCCGCCCCCCCCCCGTTTTTTTTTTTTTTTTTCCGCCACCACAAAGGTATTACCATGTTTCCTTGTGGGCAGAAAGGGCAAGTCAAGGCCTCTTTTCCTTAGGCAGGTGTAAAGAAATTAAGCCTTTCCTCCTTTTCCCGTAAATTAAAAAAAAGGCCGAACAATCGAAACTGGGGACACTTGGAAAACGCTGAGGCCAAACTTTCAATATTGATTTATTGGGGCCAGGCGAATGGACGGTTGGGAACATTCTGGGGCCTTTTGACTTTCTTGGTCCTTTATTATTCCGGGCTTGATTCCCTCTTTCTTCTTTCTGCCATTCCACTGAAACCGAGAGCCCAGAGCCTTAGGAAGTCGCCAAGTAGGCGATGTCATTACTTTTATGCTGAAAAGATGTTTTCGTCTGAAGAGACAATCATTAGATCTTAGAGTACCTTTGAAATATTTTTCTTTCGCTGGATTTTTAATGGCTTGTACTTCTTATTTCATAAATTACGGAACCAAAACAAGCCACTGAACCTGATCCACGCCTTGCCCCTGGGTGGTGGTATTCAACTTGTCTCTGTGTTTTGGAGGGAAAAAATAAGACATCATTCATAAGACAGGGTTGATTCAGATTTTCATTAGTCTTTTCGTGGAACAGTAAAGAAAAAACTCCCTTGTGACATTTTTAGGGCACTTACTATTGCTTGGAGATGTAGGCATTATTGATGTTTATTTCCTCGTTCATGTTGTATTTAGTGAATTTAGTGAATATTCATTTCTGAATGAGATTCTGGAGTTAATTGGCTGAAGGGTTTTTTCTTAAGCAAAATCCCCCACATTTGATCCTTGTTGAAAGGACAAGCCGGGACTGGTTCCACTTATCCTTTACCCTTTTCTCTCCTGCCTGTTTTTCAGTAATGAGGGTGGTACTTAAGATAGTTGATATGGTGTTTTGTAGGTGATGATTTTAGAGGAGGGAATGTGTATTTGAAGGATGTAAGTCAAGATCTGGGTTGTACTTAGATATCCTTATTTCTTGAACAGCCTGAAGCTGGAATGTGAGAAACTCGCCAGTGAGAAGACAGAGATGCAGCGGCATTATGTGATGGTAAGAAAACTGTGTCGCAGATTCAGAGTACCTATTAGTTTGGGGTACCAAAAGCTAGAAATAGGTTCAGATTGCTGGAGGCTGCAGGATTAGAGGATAGTCGCTGTGCCAGTGCAGTTGAGGTTGTGGGAATGTGACCATTAGCAACCTGTAATTCGAGGATGTTATAACTTGCCTCTGACCAGCTTTGATTTGAATTTTCGAAAAGTTTAGTTGTATAGGGTATAATTTTCTGTGCTTTGTTTTTACAGATTGAAAAAAACAAAAACCTCATTTACATTTCGTTTAGAGTCATAGGCAAAATGTTTTTGTGTTAGTGGTTTTCTTTGTTGTTTTATTGCTCTTGCTTCAAACAGCTTTTAACCAGAGAATTTTTCAGTAAACTGTTAAAGTTTTAAATGTGTTTTATTTCTTTTAAACAATGGTAAGAAAAGACACTAGATATCTTTTCAGGTTTTCCCTCCCTGTTCTTCCTTTATATTGTATATTCCTAGTGTGTGTGTATTTGCGTGTGTTTTGTGTGTTTTCAGTTTCCGTACTGTTGCACTGCAGATTGTTGTAATCTCCTGTATAACCGATTCATTCTGCCAGAATTTCTTTAATGCCAGTTATACTACATGTTTAAAACAATCAGATCTGCTTTTTCAGAAGTATTACCAAGTGTATTTTTACGCTCGTTCATAAAGGCTCTAGAGTAACTCATGCATTTCCTATCAAGCCTTTTTCCTTTGAATGTATGAACATGAGTAGTGTCCTTAAAATGAGAAACGAAATTCTGAAGTAACATCACCTTTTCAAATAGTTCATGTCAAAGCCTCAGCATTTGTATGAGGCGTGTTGTTTTTGTTATTAACTTGCCCACTGTGCCTAGGAATTAGAGCCCATAGGAGTATCACATTTTCATCAGACTTCTGTGAGTCATCCGCTTGTGATGTATAAAGATCATTGGAGGTGTTAAGAATGCTATGTTTGAGCTTCATTTTCTTACTTTTGTGAGTTATTCTCTTAGATTCTGTGTCTTAAGGTGGCTTTTAGTTTACTAAGCTGAAAATACTCATAGAGTGTTCTTCCTGATGCCCCACCATTGGAAGGATGGATATTTTGGTTTAGGCGAGGCTTTTATGTTTGCTTGGGGACATTTTGAACAAACTAGGAAGCTTGTTTGATGAAAGGCCCAAAATTAATTGCTTTTCCTTCTTTGACAGTATTATGAGATGTCCTATGGATTGAATATAGAAATGCACAAGCAGGTAAGTTATTATTTCTTTATAAGTGTTTTAAATGACTGTAGTACTGTGCACTTTAGAAAGGAAGTTGTATGTTTTGGAGTTTGATTCCGCACATTTTTGTGGCCACCTGTATAAAAGTCCATGTACTAGAGAAAATGCTCTTTATTCAGGTGTTGTTCCTCATCTGTTTAGCATATTATTTTCATTTTAATCATTTAGCAATGTAATTTAAAGTGTCTGAATGCATGTTAAACTTTGTACATTTTCAAAAGCAGGGTGCTAAAATTTTAAAATGTTTTCTTTTTCTTTTGAAAGAATTAATTTATTTTGAACTTTGCAGACTTGCCTAATGAAAGCTTTTCTTGGAAAATATTAAAATGTAAAATTGTAAATTGTTTGGAGCTTTCCTTGGGTTGGTGTGAAAGAATGGATAGAGGATGAGCTGGGAGTATCAAAATGAAATCTGTGGCACTACAAAAAACTGATATAAATTCCTTGTATTGGCCCCCAGAGGCAACTTAGTTGGGTCTTACCAGGAACTGTAACTGTTCGTTCCAAAATTTGCACAGACTACATGAGCCTGATAAGAGGACATGATAAGGTTCAACACTGGGTCTTGAAATCTAACAGTAGTTCAGTCAAAAAAACAGAAAGAGGAAAGAAAAAAAATGATTAGTCCAAATGTGTTGAGAGGTATAATTGAACCAGCCTTTTCTTTGCAAGAGACTGAATAAAATGGCTTGGTTTAAGTTTCCTAGAAAGAAAAATAGCATCTATGCATATATGTATAAATACTGTTTGGCAATAATAATAATAAGAGACATGTGTTTTAAGTGATCTAGTGAAAGTGCTTCAGATCTGTCTCAGCCATTTCGGAATAGGTGTGTATGTGTTTACCTGCTGGAAAAAGATGAGGGAAAGCTTAATGCTTTTCATCTCTTATATTCATGGATTTCATTACCTTCTAAAATTAAAAAATGTAAGATGATCACATACTGTTAAGCTCTATTATGTATGGAGTCTTTTTTCAATATGGTTAATTATTATATACTCAAAACATACTCACATCTTTAAAAGATGACTGTTAGACAATAAAAGCAGTCAGATAGCATTTGAAAACAAAAAAGTTGGGGGAAAAAAGCGTCGTCACATTGATTATTTCAGATACTTTGTTTTTTTTTTACTTCATGTGCTATTTGATTATGTCAGTATTAGCATTATAGTATAGTTTGTCAAATGTTAACATTCTTTATTATTTCAGCATCCTTGCCATGTCTGTTCAGATAAGTCATGTAAATATCTCCTGCTTAAACAAAATCCATCAAACTTACGCTTGGGTTAGCTTGAAGCCCCTTAGCTCTACCTTACATAAATAATTCACATGAAAGATACTGTTTGTTAATTATGCTCAATACATGATGTCACTTTAGATCTGGATCTTGTGCATGTCCATGCCCCCCCCACCTTTTATTTTGGTCCTCATCTACCACCCAGTACTAATTAGTGTCTTTTTAACAACTGGACCAGGTGATTAATATCCCTTTATTTCTCCTCCTGTATCTTATTACCACTTAGTTTCCAGATCTCTTTATACTGTTTACAGTTCTGAGAGGCACAGAGCTTGTATTTGGGTGTATGTATTCTTTTTAGGGGGCAGGGGGTGCTCTATAAGATCCCTTAATTTTACACATTTTATACTTCTGTAATTCTGTCATCTTCTTGTCCAGCTGGCTTCAAATGCCATCCATTTAAAATTGAGAATGGAGTACATTTTCCCTTTTTTTCTCTTGCTTTTAAATTCAATCATATCAAGAATCCTGAGGGCAGTTTATCACATTATGAAATACAGACAGCCCTGCAAACCACCTACTTATTATATTTTCTTTCTTTCCCCCCTTAAGCACAGAGGCATATCTGTCTTTATTTGTTTTCCTAGGCAGACAGCCTTAGTTCCTCTTGGCCTCTCTTCCAGATGCACTCGCTGGATACCCTCGTAATGGAAAGCAGCAATAAGGCAGGGAAGTTGCCCTGCGGCATAATTGGGCCTAGTTCTCAAGATCGGGTTAGGCTTATTCACTTATTAGATTTGTGTCTCTGAAGGGTTCAAGAGTAGGAGTCCCTGGAGTCCTTGGAAGTACCCTAGTAATTGGTGGCCCTGATATTTGAAACCTTTGTGTATTTTTTGGTTAATGCTCCTGTTCTTGGCTGCTGCCAGCCACAGAGTATTTATTTTTGAGAAATTTTTCACTGGAACAGAAAATGATGGCTGTGATGGAGTCATGACTCTGTGACTTAGCAAACTGATAAAAGGATAAAAGCACAGAGCAGTGACAAGCAGGGTGGGGGGTCCAGTATTTATGGTCCCTCCCCTTTCTGTATGATGTTCATCGTCAGTCACCCTGTGCTGATTCTGATAGAGGACTGTAAAGTGAAACCTATGGGGAATTTGTCATTCTGAAATGAAAGCTAATGTAATTAGTACCAATTAAAGTACATTTAGTAAATTGGATTTAATCTTAATTAAGCCTGCATAATGTTGCCAATTTTTAACAATTATGTTTGAGAACATAATTAATTTAAATTTTGGTAACTGAGTAAATAGCATTAGTCTGGTAGAATTAGTTGATTTTTTTTTTTAAAGGGGAACTCAGTGACATGACATGGAATTAGAGCACAAAATATGAATCTAATTTCTGGTAATCTTTAGTAGGATCAATAGAGCTGAAGTTGGGAGAAAACCCAAGAAAGTTAGAGTGGAGTGTTCTAGGCTGTAAAGTGAATTAATGTTTTGCCACTGTCTTTAAGTTCTAGCATGAAAATGAAGATGATAAGTGGGACATGGTTGGAATGGCATATGTTTTATTGTGATTTCTTCATAATGGCATTTTTTAAAATGAAAGAACATTGACCTTCATTCCCTAAGGATTTCCCTCAGTTGGGTCTTTTTGTTTTTTGTTTTGAATGGGACAGGTGGTGGCTGGTGGTTTAGTAGTTACTTTTTTTTGTGCCCCCCCCCCCCGGCTTATACATACAGAGTGGCTTCTAAATGGGTCAGTGACTGTGGGCAGAACAGGGTGGTGCGTTTAGTTGATAACATTGCTAAGTGCTGCTTGTTGCCATCCTTCACCTGTAATGCTGTAATTAAAGAAGAGGCCCTGATTTAATCTGACAGCAGGCAGTTACCACTTTAAAAGGTGAATATTGGATGTAGATTAGGAACAATGGATATGTAAATTCGACCTGTAGGAACTGTAAAAGGAGATGAACATACTACATTTCGGGAACATCTATGATTCCCTCATAGTTAATAGTCTGCAACCTGCCAATCTCTTTGCATTTAAAATATTAGCTTAGTATTTGAATTTTAGAAATCGGAAAATATAAGAAGTCTGCAACACTTAGAACTTGCATTCTAATGTACTGCACATGTATATATACATGTCTCTGTCTTTATATGTGAATATATACATGTTTTGGAGAAGGAAATGGTGACTCACTCCAGTATTCTTGTGTGGAAAATTCCATGGACAGAGAAACCTGGTGGGCTGCGTCCACGGGGGTCACAAAGAGTCGGCTGCAACTGAGCACCCATACGTGTTTAGTTTGCACATATATGTGTATATATTACACATATATGTGTATATATACAGTTATTATTTTTTTCCATCAGAACAAGCAAACTCCTGTTTCACTATAAGCCATGTAAATTTTATTACAAGACTTGGGCCACAACCATTTGAGTGCTGCTAAAATATTAATTGAATAGAAATGAAAGGGCCTTGCCAACTGATAGGATATCATAATCATAGCCTCTCTGGTCGATGGTAAATGATGATAAATGACATTAGGAACCTTTTAGCAAATTGTAATAACTACAAGGAGGGAAGCAGTATGGATTTGCATTATATCTGATACCCTCTAGTACCAAGTGGATTGCCAATACTGCTTGTTTAGCATTTTCTAAGGGCAATAGGATATTGATTTCTGACTTACAAGGAACAGCTCTATTTTCACCATTGAAAAGTATTGCAGGTTGTTAAGAAGAAATTGACTTGAAGAGGCCGACTGCTGCCCATCATGGAGCAAATAAAGCAAAACTGCCGAAGCATGGTGGAGCAGCGAGACGGGCCCTCAGCAATTTGTTGCTATTAATTTACCATGCTCGACAGCAAATCAATCGGCATCTACTTCATCTGCTGGAGAAAATGCTGTCCAGGGCAGATAAAAGGCTCGGCATGGTACAGAGAATAGACCGGATTGGCCAAAAGGAGGCTGCAGTTAATGTGTAAATAAGTGAAATCAAGGCCACAGTTGCAGAGGAAGCTGTTGTTAATTAGGTTGGTGCTTTTTCGTGAACTATTTTAGAAAGCAGCCAAGGATTTGGAGAGTAAAAAGAGATTTATTGAGGTTGAAGTAATACATGACTGGCCTGGCATTCCAGCCTTGAGTGTACTTGATTCTAGGGTGCAGTAAATTTATCTGGGGACAGTGCTTGCAGTGGAAGCAAGCACTTTGTTTAAAGTTCTGTTTAGACCAAGTTTCCCATAAGGAAACTTTATTTGTGGAGCTTTACTAATTGCTTGTACATGTCTTGTCTTAGACTGTATGTGCTTGGATTGGAGGAGTAGATGCAGGAGTCGGTGTTTGAGAATGTGGGCAGAAACGTGGCTGTTGTCTTCTTACACAGTGACAGTTTTTCAGGAAGGAATGTGATTGAACTCTTGTGTAATAATGAAAGGGAATTATCAAAGGTGGGATGTTTTAGCTCAAAGTAACTTAATAAACCAGTGAAAATTTTGCTGCCAGAACTTTCTTTTGCTGTATAAACCTTAGGAAATAATAATCTAGAGGGGCTGAACAGTGGTGGACACTTTTGGACCAGAAATTCTCAAAGAGAGATTACAAGTGAAATTTCAATAATTGTGCGAAAAGCTCCAGATATAATTAGGAGAGCATGGAGGGGAAGGGGCTTGTGTTTTTGTTTTTCATTAAAGGTTTAAAGCCACCTTTTCTGATTTATGATTACTTATCCTTCAGTAGTATTCTATAATGAACATTAACTAAAGGGAAGTCATAGTTGGTGATAATTTTTCCCCTGCTTCTCTGATTGAACATTTTGGGATGAAGGCTAGCTTCAGTCTTATTTTGTAAGTCTACATATATGTAGATTTTAAGTAAATTTTTTCCCAAACTGAGAGGATCTAGTATTTGGACTGTTGAAACCAAGTGTCAGTGCCTTGGGCAGGGCACAGGAGCTGTTATTTTACATGTCACAGGACCTTCAAGAGAAGGAGGTCTGGAGGAGGAAATTTAACCAGTCAGGGTATGTGCATAATTAGCATTTTCTGGATTGTGTGGGTTTCCCCCTTTCTCTTCTTGCATGTTGGGTTCTTAATTTTCTTTCTGAGGTTTTATAGAATATCTGAAGATTTTTCACCTTAAGCAGTGATTGCTGAATGGAATTGGAATTTCCTTTTAGTAGACATGAATGTTTATTGTGTATCTGGCTTGTGCTTACAGCTGATCTGGGCACATTGCCAAAATTCTTTAATTCTCACAAAGATCCTAAGAAAGGGATTATGACCCATCAAAGGATGATTAAACAGGATCAGATCTGCACAAGGTGATACAGTTATTAGGTAGTGGATTCTGGATTTGAGATGAATTTACCTGGAAGGATGTTTGTTGGGGGATGGGTCTGCCTTAGTGTGGAGATTAGGCCCCAGCTCATTTCTGGAATGGAGAACTCCTGGAAGGCTGGGCTAGTCCTTGGGTTTGCCCTTGAGCCACTGCACTTTGGGCTTATACCCAGACTCCTGGAGTGTGGGGGCATTCTCTGCATCTCTGCCTGGAGTCGGGGCCAGAGGCTTGGCCTGAACTCTTTCTCCATCCAGACTGCTTTCAGTGGGTGAAAGGGCTAGGGTCGCTTTCGCTTGGAGTCTCCCATGCAAGGGGGTGAAGAGAGCTGCTTATTTATCACGATAAGTTTGCTTCCTCCCTGGGTAACCTATTTCTCATTCGTTTACCAACTTGCTTTTCCATTTAACTTTTATCTTTTCCTTGTGGCCTCTAAAAACTGTGCCTGAAGACAACGGGCTGTTTGTTAATCACCATCTTGTGGGTTTTTGAAGGGGGAAGCTGGGAGGGGAAAATGTGATGTTTTGTGGCCTCTTTGTAGTTCAAAAAGAGGTTCTTAGATGCAGGAAATCGCTCACAACTCAAAATTTTAAATGAAGGCAAATGTTTTGCTTATACTGTTGAAAGACTTTCTTTGCAGCATTCAAACGAAGGGATATTTCCTTCCTCATTGCCCCTTAGTCCCTACTGGATAGTGCTTGTTTTTGTTCCATTTGTTTTATTTGCTGGACAGAATTCCTTGTATCCTAAATGATATTAGTTTGAAATGGGTTGCGTTAGTGGACTGAGGGAGAAGATGCATCGTTTTAGGTGCTGTTCCAGCCTCCTTGAGGATAGTGCAGGCACTGGCCCTTGCTTCTTGCCTTCTTCGTTTTGTTTTTCCTTTCCTAGAATTGTACTTTTTTTTTTAAACTTTTTGTTTTTGCACCATAGACTCAGTTCAGTTAGAGGCAATTGTGAATTAAATGTTTCAGATGTGTGGTTAGAAACAATTTGTGTTTGTTTTTAGTGAGAATGTTTTTATTTGACATGACTGGATAGACTGGTTTGTGGCTTTAGGACAGTAGTAATCACTTGCTGGCTCCAGAGCCAGTTAAAGGGATGTGATATTTAGATGTTTTCCCTTTTTCCCTCCCCATACCTCCTCTTAAAAACCTCTAGTACTTTAGCCGTGGTGGCAGATGCAGTGGTCTTGTGGCTCATTTACTATCAGTTCTGTGGGCTGGGCTGTTGGAGAGAAGTGGGAGGCAGCACGTGTAGGTGCGAACAATGAATATTTACACTGATGATGGCTGTTCGCGAGACTGAGGACTTGACTTTTGTTCAGAGTAAGTTCACTGAGAAGAGAGTTTGTGAAACTATTCACTCCTCAGAGGGAAGGGTCTGAGAAGTTTTAGTCAGAAGCAAAAATTAGAGTCATTTTGGTGGCTTTAGTAACAGCTGTCAGTGGTAGTCTGTAAAGAGGGATTTGGCTGGCAACCATCGACGCAAATCTATATGCCCTCTCTGTTTTCACTGGACTTGACCTAGTGTTTATGCCAGGCTTTGACAGGTTCTCTACCACCGAGCCCAGCTTTCCTCAGAGTTGCTGTGTGTAACCGTACTCCATCCAGGGGGACAGAGGGAGGTGTGGGTTTTCTTAGCTGGATTGTCAAAAAAGCAAAAGAAAAACATCCCCAGATGCTGCTCAGGTCCTCTGCCATCTGGTGCGTGGGTCACTTTGTGATCATTTTTGAGGATTTTGCCCACAAATACTACACAAATTGTATTGTGGAGGGAGCTTCTGTGATAGATGGAGAGAAACGTTGGCAGCCCTCCTGGGCTTCACCTACAACCTGTCCATCCTGCTGTATCTCAGCCCCCATACTCACCCCGCAGCTTAGGCAGGAGAGGTGGAGCCAAGGAAGATGGATATTGACTTTCTGATTTCCTCACAAGCTTCACTGAATTGTTATCATTCTAATTGGGATTGTGTTCTTATTTTTGAAATACATGTTCTGCTTCTGAAAGCCTGTGGGTTATTTGGATAAAGAATCTGAAAATGCAAGGAAATATAACTGAAAGAAGAATAATTGTAGAAATTACGAGCACTAGTTCCCCGTAACACCTTTCTTTACAGAGAGCTTAAGGTGTTTTATATGTTCTCCTTAATCTTCCTGATGTTCCTGTAAAGCAAGTAGCAAGCTTGGATCCCTGTATTTAGTTTTCAGTGGAGTACCCGACAGTTTGCCAAGCAGTGTCATTCCACTGGCCTCCTTGAACAGATGACACCGGGGCTTAAGGGCTTAAGGAACTAGCCCGGTGTCACAGTACAGGAGGATCAGCACACGGGCTGGTAGTCCAGGGTTCATGCGGGTCAGCGGGCGTCCAAGGTGCTGCTGGCAGAAAAGGAAACAGTAGGTTTCTTGACTTTCCTCTCAGGGCTCCTTGCACTGACTGCACTGTTTCCAAATACCAAACAGTGCACTTGTTTCTGGGATGTTCTTGGCCTTATGCAGCATGAGAAATGGGGATGCTCCTGGCCCTCCAGAAAGTGTTAGAGTGTTGCTAGAGACCTGATCCCTGTTTGTGTGTGAGCACAGAGCCTCCCTCTCCTCTCTGCTGTTTCCAGAGTCCCGGCCCTGCCAAAATGGAGGCTTGGGATCACAAATTAAAATACGAAGCCTAGATCCACTGTGAGCACAGTGCTTAGTGAAACTGGCAGTTTTTGCATTCCTTAAGTATACTGTGCAAACACTAGGTATAAACTTGTTTCTCGCCAGCCTCCTTGCTCCCACTTGAAGTTAAGGCTCTGTGAGAACAGGGGTGTTGATGGCCTCTGCTGTTTCCCCGGTGCTGAGAACTGTGCCTGCCACACAGTAGGTGTGTGTGAAATATTTGGTAAATGAGGGAGTCCTTGCATTCAGATCGAGGTAGCCAAGAACTTGTACAGTATTTTTAAGGATATATGGAGGTTGTAGGATAACAAACACTGAGCTTCCAAGACTAGTAAGGCCTGTGGTGCCTGCTTATTAAATTTGTGGAAAAATGACAGGAAAGATGAAGTAAAAAGCACCTGAGTTTGGTTTGCTTTTTAGGAGCAAGTTAGGCTAGTTAAAATAGAATACATGTATTTTAGGATGTGGGATTTGCCTTCTTAAAGATGGAAACATGAATCTTTCCTAACTGAATTTAAAATTCAGTTTGACCATCCCTCTATCACTTGTCAGAGTGTATCTGAAGAATTCTTTTACTATTAATAGGTCTGTGTACTTGTGGTTTGAGTGAGTGTGGGGAGATATTGATCTTAGCCATAGTGTGGCATGCTTAGCTAACTTCTCTTCAAATCAGTAAAAATGCAAGCTTCTACTTCTTTTCAGGGGACAGGGAAATGAAAATATCTTAGTTTTATTGGTGGAGAGGGTACCGTGTCATTGAAAGTGTAAGAATCCTAATCATAACAATAAGTGATTTTAGAGAGCTTGTTTAGAGGTAATATTTTACTTATTCTCACAATAACCTTATGAGGTCACTGCTCTATATCATCATTGTTATTTCCATTTTGTATTTGAGGAGGCTGAGGCACATAGAAGTTAAATAACTTCTTGAAATCAGCCTACCAGTAAGACAGATCCTCAGTTTGACTCAATTTTAGATCACTGGTATGGTAGGTATTTTCAGATGCTCTGTTTGGAATACTCTCCTACGTCTACCAAAGTACTTTCCTGAATCAGGGGATTCAGATTCCAGTTCTGACTTTGCCAGTACCCAGCTGTGTGATGTTGCTGAGTACCTTAACTTCTCAGCCCTTTGCTTTTCTTAGCTTCAAATAAGAGTGTAAGTAAACAAACACTGAGATCTCTTGGTTCTTTTGTCTAAAATGACTCTTCTGGTTATTTTCTATGACCCACTGGACAGAAATAGAGATCAGTCTCAGAAAGTCCCTTTTAACACCTATTTTCAGAGGTTTTTGTTTTTATAAACTCCAAAATTAACCTACTGTATTTTATATTTTATAGGATACTTTATCATCCATGATTTTATTTAGATTCCGATAATGTTGCTAAAGCATTTCCCCATCTTTTGGATGAATAAAATAAGACTCCAGTGTTAAATGCAGAGTCCCTCAGTTGATTAGTGGATGGTTCATAATTCACTGGCTCGCTGAAGGCCATCATTCAGGCCAGAGTAATGTTGAAGCACAACTAGAATAGTTATTGTAAAACATGTAATATTAATGTCATATGGTTTCTTCTGGGTTTTTTTTTGGCCACGATACACATATTGATAGTTCCCTGACTGGGGATCAAACCTGGGCCCTGGCAGTGAAAGGCCAAGTCCTCACTGCTGGACCACTTGCGAATTCCCTAAAATTAAATGTATTTTGTATGTATATAATTCTAGTGCTGCTTTAAAGTGATTTGTTTTTATACTTTTCCTTTGGCGTATATAGTGTTGGAAAAGTATTGGAAAATTTAATCATACAGCTTCTGAAATCATGTGAATTGAAATGTGGTCCAATAATTTTCTCCTAAAGTGCTAGAAGAGAATATGTAGTAGTTTATTACCCGTTGTGTAATTAGCTCTGGTGACTCAGTAGTAAAGAATCCACCTGCCATTGCAGGAGATGTGGGTTTGATCCCTGGGTTGGGAAGATTCCCTGGGGAAGGAAATGGCAACCCATTCCAGTGTTCTTGTCTGGGAAATCCCATGGACAGAGGACCCTGGCCAGCTACAAATCCTTGGGGTCACAAGAGTCAGACATGACTTAGTGACTCAACAACAACAGCAGTTAGCTCCTGGGATTAGTTACGCTTCCAGAATCCAGTGCAGATGTCAGTTTCTTTAGCTAAGGTTTACCTTGATGATACTTGGGGTAAAGCAGGCCTGTAAACTGGCTTACAGTGATTTTGAGAGCTTAAGTCATTGGGATTCTTGCATTGTCTTTTACTGAGAGTTGAGTTTGGACTTTTCAACTTGGCTTATAAGTTAACTGTAGGTAAAAAAAAAAAGGCGGGGGGGCGAGGGGGAAATGTATCATTTTGGCCTTTGATGAATGAAGGACATAGTAGAGCTCAGGTTCCATCACTGAGGTGTGCGCTCCAAAAGAGGTGGTTTGTTCCTGCTGTATCTCTGACACCTAAAGACGGTTTTTGGAACTTAGCAGAGGAAAGGCTGGAACAATTGAAGGGATGGTTTAATTTTTCATTTGTACTGCATTTCCTATAGTAGAGTGTCAACCACTAGTATATGAGCTTTGTTTCTGAGCTCTTAGGCAGGACTCATTTATATGAAGAGCAACAAAGGTCTCGATGGGCAATCCAAAGTTAGTAGTTGTCATTGCAATTCTCTGCCACAGGCCCTTGAGCTGGTGAGGGGAATTTTTAAAATTGAGGATTGGATTCATATGATTTTAAAATGACCAGTGTTAGCAAAAGGTCTATTCCTAATTTCATTGCTTGACAGTAGTGGCATGCTGTTCAGTTAAGGTTTTGAATCAATTATGTGTGATGAAATTTTTTTTTAAAGAATTTTCCTTTGAGCATTGTTAGGCTATTGTAGACAGAAAAAAAAAAACAGAAACCAAAAAAATCTTACTATTGCCAATATTTTACAACTTAGAACCATGTGCTATGTTGCTAATTCCATAGGCACGCCCACATCTTATGTGTCTTTCTCTAGGTTAAAAGAGTATCAGTAACTCTGTGTAGTTAGATTGTCCATAAGTATTGTTGTTCCTTAGTTGCTGAGCCTGCCAGGCTCCTCTGTCCATGAGATTTCCCAGACAAGAATACTGAAGTGGGTTGCAATTTCCTTCTCTAGGGGATCTTCCCTACCCATTGATCCCAGGATCGAACCTGAGTCTCCTGCACTGGCAGGCGGATTCTTTACCAATGAGCCACCAGGGAAGTCTGTCCATATGTGTACCTTTGACAAATATTAATGATAATATCAGGTAACAATTGAGTACCTACTGCAAACCAATGGGTGCGCTAGGTGTTTCGGATGTACTGATTTAAGTGAAGTGAAAGTCGCTCAGTTGTGTCTGACTCTTTGCAACCCCATGGACTATATAGTCCACGGAATTCTCCAGGCCAGGATACTGGAGTGGGTACCCTTTCCCTTCTCCAGGGGATCTTCCCAACCCAGGGATAGAACTCAGGTCTCCTGCATTGCAGATGGATTCTTTACCAACTAAGAGCCACAAGGGAAGCTCATTGATTTGTTTAAATCATAACCCTTAATTAAGGAAGGGATCTGGTCGCCATCATTGTATATGAGGAAAGTAAGGTAAAGAGAAGCTAAGAAATTTGCCCAGGACTTTAGAGGGTATAAACTGCAAGAGTCAGTCAGCCCAGCCTCAGAGCCCCCCTCCTAAAGGACTGTTTTTAATTCGGTAAGCTTGTTTTGTTTTTGGCTTTTAAATGTACCTAGCTAGCCCGCTGTGTTCTGCACACAGTGAGCTTAAAAGTGTTACAAATAATAGTGAGTCTGCTTTTGGGTGTATATATTTGTATCAGAAAAAGCTTTTTGTGTTCGGAGATTAGCAAATTCTTTGCCCCCTAATCCTTGTAGAGAAGTGGTGTGGAGGCAGTCGTCCCCTTAACTCAAGCGGCTTTTTCTGCCTCACTGCCCAACCCCTGCTCTGGCTCTGCTTCACTAACCATACAAGTGGATGGAACACTTCTTTTTTTTTTAACCAAGTGGAAATAGCTTTGGTCTTCAGATTCAGTTTTTAATTTGCAAAACAATTCTTTTATTTGCTTCAGGACTTTCTGCTATTGTAACAGTTGAATGGAAACATGGATTGAGGGCAGTTTTTCAGCCGGGGCTGCAGGGCCATGCACACTGCCGGAATTGGTTAGTTATTCCAGGTTAGGGAAAAGTAGTATACTTTTTTTGTGAAAAAGTGCACTGGGTCACTGAACTGATGGTTCATCTTTATTGTAGATTGCACAGCTGGCTTATGGCCTGATGACCACAGGCCTATATTTTTGTGCTTCTGACCATGACATTTCTAAAACAGACACAGTACCTTTTATAACCAGGTGGGAATGTCCAGAGGACTGAAAAATTATTGAGTGCCTGCCTGGGATGAGAATTGGAATTGGGGGGTTCTTGACTAGATTTTTATGCAGATGACACCACCCTTATGGCAGAAAGTGAAGAGGAACTAAAAAGCCTCTTGATGAAAGTGAAAGAGGAGAGTGAAAAAGTTGGCTTAAAGCTCAACATTCAGAAAACTAAGATCATGGCATCTGGTGCCATCACTTCATGGGAAATAGATGGGGAAACAGTGGAAACAGTGGCAGACTTTATTTTTTTGGGCTCCAAAATCACTGCAGATGGTGACTGCAGCCATGAAATTAAAAGACGCTTACTCCTTGGGAGGAAAGTTATGACCAACCTAGATAGCATATTAAAAAGCAGAGACATTACTTTGCCACCAAAGGTCCGTCTAGTCAAGACTATGGTCTTTCCCGTGGTCATGTATAGATTGTGAGAGTTGGACTGTGAAGAAAGCTGAGCGCTGAAGAATTGATGGTTTTGAACTGTGGTGCTGGAGAAGACTCTTGAGAGTCCCTTGGACTGCAAGGAGATCAAACCAGTCCATCCTAAAGGAGATCGGTTCTGGGTGTTCATTGGAAGGACTGATACCAAAGCTGAAACTTCAGTACTTTGGCCACTTCACACGAAGAGTTGACTCATTGGAAAAGACTGATGCTGGGAGGAATTGGGGGCAGGAGGAGAAGGGGACAACAGAGGATGAGATAGTTGGATGGCATCACTGACTCGATGGACATGAGTCTGAGTGAACTCCAGCAGTTGGTGATGGACAGGGAGGCCTGGCGTGCTGTGATTCGTGGGGTCGCAAAGAGTCGTACACAACTGAGCGACTGAACTGACTGGGTTTTAAAGTATCCACAGAGTCCTTGAACTTATATGCAAAACTGTGTGCCTTTTTCTGTGGGAGAAGAGTTCATAGCACTCATTGATCCAGGAAGGAAACCAGGACCCTAAAGGAGTTTGAAAATTACTTCTTTAGAGCAGTGCTGTCAAACAGAGCAGATCCTTTCTCCCAAGGACATTTGGCAGTATCTGCAGATACTTCTGGTTGTCAGAGTGCAGAGGTATTACCAGCATCGAATGGGTAGAAGCCAAGAATCAGCTTTGTCTGACTTCTCTAGCTAATTGTATCATTATGAGAGAACCTGTCAAACCATACTTGTATTTTCAGGTGGTGGTCTCCCTTTTTCATGATGATAAGCAGAATTGAGTTGGTGGTAATGGGTTCTTATTTCAGGTTCAGAATGAGGATGTTCCATGGCTTTCTGTAATCATCATTTTCATTGGAAATTTCTTGTTTTAAGTGAGGCCAGTTTGTCTTCGCTACCCATTAAGGGTCCCAGAATTAGTCACTTTTTAGTTTCTTTCTGTTGTTGTTCAGTCACTAAATTGTGTCCAGCTCTTTGTGACCCCCATGGACTGCAGCACATCAGGTTTCCCTGTCCCTTCACTATCTCCCTGAGTTTGCTCAAACTCATGTTCATTTAATTGGTGATGCCATCCAACTATCTCATCCTCTGTTGCCCCCTTCTCCTCTTGCCCTCAATCTTTCCCAGCATCAGGGTCTTTTCAAATGAGTCAGCTCTTTGCATCAGGTGGCCAAAGTATTGGAGCTTCAGCTTCAACATCAGTCCTGCAAATGAATGTTCAGGACTCATTTCCTTTAGGATTAGCTGGTTTGATCTCCCTGCAGTCCAAGGGACTCTCAAGAGTCTTCTCCAACACCACAGTTCAAAAGCATCAATTCTTTGGTGCTCAGCTTTCTTTATAGTCCAGCTCTCACATTCATACATGAATATTGGAAAAACCATAGCTTTGACTATATGGACTTTTGCCTACAAAGTGATGTCTCTGCTTTTTTAATCCGTTGTCTAGCTTTTCTTCCAAGGAGAAAGCGTCTTTTAATTTCGTGGCTGCAGTCACCATCTGCATTGATTTTGGAGCCCAAGAAAATGAGATCTGACACTGCTTCCACTTTTTCCCTGTTTGTCTGCCATGAGGTGATAGGACTGCATGCCATGATCTTTGTGTTTTGAATGTAGTTCCTTCTGAGTAACAGTTTTTCAAAAGTATTATCTTTTAATAGCCTTCCTCTGTTCATGCTGAACAGTGTCAATGTATCAACTATTTTCTGGAGGTACCTGTTTGGTTATTACCAAGATAGGATAGACTGGGCCACCTGAGAATTTGGTATAACACCTTGGCTTGATCTACCAGCTGAGAAATTAGGGCAGCTCTTGCTGCAAGATAGTCCTTATGCTCTTTCCTTTAGCTTCTTGGTTAGATCAAAGTGTGCTGTGCTTGACTTTGTCTAGTCCTGATTACATTGTGGTAAACAGAATGGAACCTGGAGTTTTCTAAGTAGCCTGTGCATCTAGAGTATGAGTTTATCATATTTTTAAATGTTTGGGCCCTGTTCATTGAACTTGTTTTATTTGGGCTTATTTTTTTCCCTTACCTATTCTGTTGTGCCGTGCTATGAATGTAAATGACTATTTTAAAGGCTTTTGATTTGGGGGGAGAACATAGAACTGTTTGGAAGTATGGCTTATTACTTCTAAGTATGTCTGTTTTGGTTAACCTCAAAAAATATTATAGTTCACCTAAAGTGGCCAATAGAAAACACGGTGGCAATTTCACAGTTACATGCTTGAATATTTTTTGGCCAACTTGGGAATCCAGAGTGCTTGTTTGGGCTTTTTAATTTTTTTGGTTTGGACATTTTAGTAGAGAAAGTCTGTCCTGCAAAATTCCAGAGTGTCCTTAAATTTTTTCCTGTATCCAGGAATGTGGAGATGACAGCTCTTCCTTGTAAGCCTTTAAAAAAACAAAAACTTTTTTTTTTGTTTTTTACATTTTTGAGGTTTCAGGTTTAGGCAAACCTGGGTCAGACATAGTACATTTTTGCACTGAAGCCTTCTTAAATAGCAGCTCATTTACAAATGCTTGATATGGCTGACCCAGGAAGGAGACCCATGGTTAGGACCTACTTTAACCAGATGTAAGCAGAGCTGATAGGATTTTCTTACTGTCTAAGCAAGAACTCATAGCATATTTTGCATCAGTTTAGGATGTATGTAGAAAAAAGTTTGTTGAGGTCTTTGTTGAATTTGTTCTGAGATGGTGTTCATGCCAACTTTCCAGATTTATAATTTACAATTTTTCTTTTTTACATTTGTCATTTTTGTTTGTTTGAAGCTCGTACAAAGGTTAATTTTCTGAATAGAAATTTTTAGCTTCTCAAATTGAAATATTTAGAACTAGACCTTACAAGGGCTTCTCTGGTAGCTCAGTTGGTAAAGAATCCGCCTGCAATGTAGGAGACCCCAGTTCAATTCCTGGGTCCAGAAGGACTGCTGGAGAAGGGATAGGCTACCCACTCCAATGTTCTTGGGCTTCCCTGGTGACTCAGCTGGTAAAGAATCCATCTGCAGTGTGGGAGACCTGGGTTCGATCCCTGGGTTCGGAAGATCGCCTGGAGAAGGGAAAGGCTACCCAATTCAGTATTCTGGCATGTAGAATTCCATGGACTGTATAGTCCATGGGGTCGCAAAGAGTCGGATACAACTGAGTGACTTTCACTTCACTTCAGACCTTACGCAGATTCAGTTCAGTTCAGTCGCTCAGTCGTGTCCGACTCTCCGTGACCCCATAAATCACATCACGCCAGGCCTCCCTGTCCATCACCAACTCCCGGAGTTCACTCAACCTCATGTCCATCGAGCCGGTGATGCCATCCAGCCATCTCATTCTCTGTCGTCCCGTCTCCTCCCGCCCCCATTAAGAAGATTATAATCTGAAGACTTAAACCTGAAAAAAAGAACTAAATTGTCGTGACATTGTTTATTCTTCCCTCATTGATAGAGTTGCAGAGTTAAGTCAGTAGGGCTGGACACCCCAGGTGGAAGGCAGAGACCATAGTGGCTTGAAACAACTGTTCATTCAACACATGCTAACTGGTCTCATACTTTGTGGAGGCCACTTTGAGGGTTAGGGAGATAGGGGAGATTGAATGCTTGGCTCCATGAAAGTCTGATGTTCTAATGGCATTTGGACCACTGTGGACAGTGCATGGCAGTGTGTGGTGATATGACACACTTGTGACATAGAAGAGGAGGAATTCTTCCTGGCTTGGAAGTGATTAAGAATGCTGTTAAGGGGATGTGGGGACATTTTAGTGGGACCTCAGAGGAAGAGTTTTGGACAGGAAGAAGAGAGGAGGATTCCAAGTGAAAGGCACAGAGACAGGAAAGTGATGTCTGTGTTCAAGTGGTGGTTACAGCCATTCTCAGCTTGGTTGGTTGATAGAGGAAATACTGGGTAAGGAGGTGGGTTTGGGAATTGGGAAGTATTATAGAAAGTCTTAAGTGCTCCTTCCATTACATGGGCTATTGAAGGAAAGTGTAAGGAAGACAGTAGGGCAGGGACCATGTCTGTTTGCTAATTTGCTTTATTCTCAGGAGCTTGCATGGGCCTGACAGCAAATGTTCAATAAATGTTGGTTGACATGATTTGAGTGGAGAGGGACATGAAGGAGAGAGGCTGGGCTGAAGAGATGACATGTCCTGGAAAGGAGGAATCCAAGTGACCCTGAATGAGGAGTGTGGAAATGAACAGAGAAAGACCTGAGACATTGACCTCTGTAAACTCTCAGAATCAAGGTACCCTTGAGAGAAGAGACCTTGGAGGGGAAACTTGGTCTTGATTATGCCAGTGGATGAGGTGCCTAGGGAGGAGCAAGGGATAGAAACAGAGAAGGAGGACAGGGAGTTTGTGGGATCACTTCTGCCTCCATGTTAGCACCTTCCCTTCATCTCCTGCCAAATCTGTTTTCCTGCCAAAAACCTCAAGGATTTGTTTTCAGCAAGATTTGTGCTTATGCCTTTATTCTGTACCCAGACCACAATGGACTTTGCCAGGCAGCCCTTTGTGGGCTGTGGTTTTTGGAACTTATCATTTTAAGGAAGGTGTTAGACCTTTGTGTCAATGTATGAGAGAGAGTCTCTTCATCATTTTGCTTGATTACTGCCATTACCTTTATATAGATACAATAGTGGGAGTTTGCAAATTATCTGATTTTGGCTTTTATCCTTTTTAAGTTTGGGTTTTTTTTTTTTTTTAACATTAAAAATAGGTACAGAATCCTTTAAATTATTCATCAGCTATGGAAACTCTTTGCTTCAGTCATTCTTTCTTCTGTTGCTTTTACATTTTTCTATCATTCAGCCAACATCTGTGGATAGGTCAATGATTCTTTATCCTTTTTGTGTTGAGAAATTTTATGTATACAGGCCGAGTCTCTGTAATTGCCTTGAGAAACGACTGTATTTCCAAAGAAATAATTATTTCATTGTTCATTACGTATGAGCTAAATACCCAAATTACAATGAGTGCTTTAGTTGATGTGAGTTACATGTGTGTGGTTAATTTTCCTTTTTTCCTAATTTGAAGTGTATTCTGTATTTTAAAGCCTTCTCCCCCTTTTAGGACAGTTGTCTTAAGCTGGCCTAGTTGAGTGAGAACAACAGTGAGAGTAAGGAAAGTTCAGTAAACATGAAATTAAAAGGCCATAGAGTACATTTTGGTAAACCAAAATATTGCTTGGTGGCATAAAGCCACAGATCCATTCCAAAAAAAAAAAAAACATGCGGAAATGTGGTTTTGCTGTCTGTCATGCAGTCTGTTTCAACTGTCAGAAACATGCGTTGCTTTATGGGGTATTTTTTTTTTTTTTACGTCTGACCACAGCTTTTAATTTCCTTCACTCCACCCACACCTCTCACCACACCCCCATGTATCTAGTGCTAATTTATGGACGTTTTAAATGTAATGACATAATCATCAACCTCAGCAAAAGTTTCTTGTCTTAGGTATGCCAGGTATCACTTCTGTACTTTTGGGAACCTTTGTCAGAACACAGCGATGGTCCTTGGTTTTGAACTTTTTTTCAAAGTTAAATTGGATCTTTAATAGGTGGTTTTGGGCTGCTTTTTTCTTTTTGGTTTTCATTTTTGCTAAAAAAAAAAATGTAATACAGAGGTTTTAGAAAGAAAAAGAATCATTCATGGTCCTACCACTCTGACCTAGTCAATAAGTCAAAGACTCAATATTCACTGTGTCTCCACTGATTGCACTGTGACTGATGGAGAATTATGTTCCCCCTACCACCCACCCCTGCTGTCGAAAAATACTGGACGAGGTTCAAGGGGTTATACATAAAATAAGCATAAGCATGCTTTTATTTAATTTAAAAGTACAGAAGTATTGAGAAGCATATACCAAAATGAAACCTTCAGTTCAGTCACTCAGCCGTGTCCAACTCTTTGTGACCCCATGGACTGCAGCATGTCAGGCCTCCCTGTCCATCACCAACTGCTGGAGCCTACTGAAATTCGTGTCCATTGCATCGGTGATGCTATCCAACCGTTTCATCCTCTGTCATCCCCTTCTCCTGCTTTCAATCTATCCCAGCATCAGAGTCTCTTCTAATGAGTCGATTCTTCACATCAGGTGGCCAAAGTGTTGGAGTTTCAGCTTCAGCATCAGTCCTTCCAATGAATATTCAGGGCTTATTTCCTTTAGGATTGACTGGTTGGATTTCCTTGCAGTCCAAGGGATTCTTAAGAGTCTTCTCCAACATCACAGTTCAAAACGCATCAATTCTTTGGCGCTCAGATTTCTTTATAGTCCAACTCACATCCATACATGACTACTGGAAAAACCATAGCTTTGATTAGATGGATCTTTGTTGGTAAAGTTATGTCTCAGCTTTTTAAAATGCTGTATAGGTTGGTCATAACTTTTCTTCCAAGGAGTAAGCGTCTTTTAATTTCACGGCTGCAGTCACCGTCTGCAGTGATTTTGGAGCCCAAAAAAATAAAGTCTGCCACTGTTTCCACTGTTTACGCATCTGTTTGCCATGAAGTGATGGGACTGGATGCCATGATCTTAGTTTTCTGAGTGTTGAGTTTTAAGCCAGCTTTTCACTCTCCTCTTTCACTTTCATCAAGAGGCTTTTTAGTGAAAGTGCTGCACTCAATATGCCAGCAAATTTGGAAAACTCAGCAGTGGCTACAGGACTGGAAAAGGTCAGTTTTCTTTCCAATCCCAAAGAAAGGCAATGCCAAAGAATGTTCAAACTTCCGCACAATTGCATTCATCTCACACGCTAGCAAAGTAATGCTCAAAATTCTCCAAGCCTGGCTTCAATAGTACATGAATTGTGAACTTCCAGTTGTTCAAGCTGGATTTAGAAAAGGCAGAGGAGCCAGAGATCAAATTGCCACATCTGTTGGATCATTGAAAAAGCAAGAGGCTTCCAGAAAAACATCTATTTCTGCTTTATTGACTATACCAAAGCCTTTGACTGTGTGGATCACAACAAATGTGGAAAATTCTTAAGAAGATGGGAATACCAGACCACCTGACCTGTCTCCTGAGAAACCTGCATGCAGGTCAGGAAGCAACAGTTAGAACTGGACATGGAACAATAGACTGGTTCCAAATTGGGAAAGGAGTACATCAAGGCTGTATATTGTTTATTTACTTAACCTGCTTATTTAACCTATATGCAAGAGTACATCATGCAAAATGTTGAGCCGGATGAAGCACAAGCTGGAATCAAGATTTCTGGGAGAAATATCAATAACCTCAGATATGCAGATAATTTCTTATGGTAGAAAGCGAAGAGAAATGAAACCGTAGACATTTAAAATTCGCTTGATTTATTGGTAACTGTGAGGTTTCTTTGACTTTTTTTTAAAATGGGCAGCACAGTCCTAAAATTTTTTTAGGTTCTGTTAATTCAGCCAGTAAACTTCCTGTGATCTTGATAAATCATCTAACTTTTCTGAGTCTCAGTTTCTCATTCATTTCCATAAAACGAGGGAATAGGACTGGATCAGTATGTTTTATAAGGTACTGATTCCCAGGCTCCCTAACCTTCAACCTGGGAATCAGTATTTTTCTAAACTCTCCAGGGATGTTTCTGATTTGTGGCAGGTTTGAGAGCCAGTGAACTAGAGGAGTGCTTCCAGACTGTAATATGCCTACTAATCACTGGGGATCATGGTAAAATGAGATTGTTTTTGTGGGTCTAAAGTGGTGCCTTATATTCTCCTTTTCTAATGCTCCCGTGATGCCCATTCTGTTGGTCCAACAACCACTTTTTGAGTGGCAAGGAGCCAGAGCCTCCAGAATTTTTTTCCAGATCTGTTAATTTTTATTTCCATGGTATAGTTTTGGTAGTCCATGTGCTGCTTGAATGAGAGTCTCCACTTAGGATGTCAAGATTGACAGGCAGTGTGGTTTCTCTGTGTAACTTCTCATCGCTTAAGTTTAGACAAGCATCTCTGGAGCAGTTCAACAGATGGAAGCAATTTTAGTGGTACATTGCTTAGGTAACCTGACTGAGCTTCAGCTGGTGTCTGGGGTGGCTTCATGGCTGCGAAGATGCTTTTCCTCTCTCCCCTCTCTACTCAGAGACCCCACTCTGATAAGTACTTAACACTTTGAAATTCTGTCTCCTTTCTTCTCATCCTTCGATGGCTGCCCTGCTCATATTGGTCTCTGGTTCCTGAGTGATATTTTGAGTGAATGGGCAACAAGAATATTGAAATATATTTTGTTGTAATTTAGTTTCTCACGTTGGCATGTTCTTTGCAGAAAATGAAAATTAAAGCAAGCAAAACTTTAATTTTGGAGTGTATTTTGTTGTGAGACATGGGCAGGCATCCTTAAGCTGTTACATGTGTCATGCTCTCCTTTAACCCTGTCATTTAGAATTAAAAATACAGTATATAATCGTGGTATTTTATTTTTGTTTGTTGTAGCACAGCAGCAGACTAGCAGGCAGCATGATCTCATGGGGAGACCCTGTGGCTGGGGTGTCTGCAGAAATGATTTCTAAGCTGTCAGCCACCCTGAAGTAAATATAACTGTGGACGCTTGTGTCTCTACGCAGCTAGGCAGGGCATCAGGGAATGCTTCTTATTGGAGCTGTGTTGGCAGATTTCGAGGCCGTGAAGGGTTAGGTTATCTGTCACCTATTTTAAAGTCCCAGGCAATAAGCAGTTACAGTTTGCATTGTAGGAATGATCAAGAGAGCTGTACTACTCACTGTGGTCCACGGACTCATGCAAGTCCTTCAACTATTTGCTGATGGTGGGCTTTAAAGAGCTTGCACACGTGCGCTTAATTGCTAATTTGTGTCAGACTCTATGAGACCATATGTACTATAACCTGCCAGGTTCCTGTCTGTGGGATCTCTCAGGCAAGAATACTGGAGTGGGTTACCGTTTCGTTTCTCAGGCAAGAATACTGGAGTGGGTTCTGTTCTGTTCAGTTGCTCAGTCGTGTCCGACTCTTTGCGACCCCGTGGACTGTAGCCTACCAGGCTCCTCCATCCGTGGGATTCTCCAGGCAAGAATACTGGAGTGGGTTACCATTTCCTTCTCCAGGGGATCTTCCCGACCCAGGGATCGAACCCGGGTCTCCCGCATTGGAGGCAGACACTTTAACCTCTGAGCCACCAGGGAAGCCCTGGAGTGGAGTGGGTTACCGTTTCGTTTCTCAGGCAAGAATACTGGAGTGGGTTACCGTTTCCTCCTCTGGGGGATCTTCCTGACCTATGGATTGAACCCACATCTCCTGCATTGGTAGACAGATTCTTTACCACTGAGCCCCCTGGGAAGCCCCAACCAGACTATAATCAGCATACGCCTCCTTTCATCAGGAATATCTTTATTGTTGAAAAAACAAAACTGAGGAACAGCAACGACAGAAAACCCACATCTAGCTGACTTAATCGGAGAAGGCAATGGCAAGCCACTCCATACTCTTGCCTAGAAAATCCCATGGATGTAGGAGCCTGGTAGGCTGCAGCCCTTGGGGTCGCTAAGGGTCGGACACGACTGAGCGACTTCACTTTCACTTTTCACTTTCACACATTGGAGAAGGAAATGGCAACCCACTCCAGTGTTCTTGCCTGGAGAATCCCAGGGACGGGGGAGCCTGGTGGGCTTCCGTCTATGGGGTCACACAGAGTCGGACACGACTGAAGTGACGCAGCAGCAGCAGCTGACTTAATTCTGAAACGAGCCCATTTCTTGCTGATAGGTAACAGTTTGGGGACTGACTACTTTCAGTAGCAGTGCTTTGGAATATTAAAAGGTTTATCAGAGTTGTTTTATAAATTAGGAATAGATTAATTGAGGTTCATAAAATGAAGGAAAGTTTAACCCCCAGAATAAAGTACATTTAAAAGCCACGTAGGTGAAAGGTAAGATCAAGTTCAACATGTGTAAAATATTAAGTTAAGGCATCTGACACAGTCACAAGTAGGAAGCTGAGACACCCTGCAGCTTGTGTTTTGGTTAATGCAAAACTTGTTTAAATTCTTCTGAGTACTTTTGAATTCTTAAATTTAATGACTTGCTTTAGAAAGAAATTTTGTTTTTTCATTTTCATCTTCTTCCTAACACAATATATTTCTGTAAGGCCCAACTGTTATCTGTAGTCTTAAATTGCAAGAAGCTTTGAAATTGAGCCTGACTTCCCCTCCATCTCTTCTCCTCTCCCCCAGCCTATTTTTACTCTTTACTACGATATATAAAATTTACTGCATCCAGGGCAAGTATCTGTTTACCAAGAAAAGAGGAAGAGAGATCCTTTGCCAGTAGCAAAACATAAATACCGAGAATGTCTTTTCTGGGTCACAGTGCACGAAAGTGGAGAAACAGCAGATTTTCTGGGGCTGGGCCTTTGACCTCATTCCTCTTTTCCATCAATTGGAGGGACTGTCCTTTATTATTACTGTGCCTGGGAGTCTGTCCTCCACCCCCTTCTAGATCTGGAGCCCTTCCCCCATGTAGTATAAATTAGTGAGTGATGTCTTCTTAATTGAGAGACAGAAAGAGCCCTAAGCTTCAATCGATACCTGACAATGCAGCTACTCAATTTGTAGCACTATCTAATCTCAGTCTGTCTTAAATAGTACTGCATACCTTAAGGGATTATATTAATAAGTCTACTTATAAATATTTCTGCCAATGAGATGTGGGATATCATTATTCTTCCCATTTCATGGTTGTAGAAACAGAGTCCCAGATCACTTAGGGTTTGCTTAAAGTCAACAGTAATTAGAGTCTCCTTGGGATTTGGGACTCCACAGTTTGCTTTGCAGAATGTTCTGCCACTTGAGTCTGGATTCTTCCTGTACCTTTCCATAACTGTCCCCCCAGGTAAACCTTGAAATCAGCCTTGTGACTTCCCTATCTTAATGAATGGTGGCACCATATACAGGCTTTACACGTTGAAATCATGGATTCCTTACTTCCTCCCATTGTCCAAATCTAGTGACGTCACAGCGTGCTGCTGATTCTCCCTGTGTGGCCTGTATCCTTTCCTTGCCCTTCCCATTATTCCCTGTCAGACCCTTATTGTCATGCCAGGACAGCTGTGCTAGCCTCGCAGCTCATCACCCTGTCTGCAGCCTTTGCCTTCTCTGCTCCCTTATCTGGGCTTATGGGAGCTCTGGGTATACTTCTGTATCTATCGGTATTGTGTCATTCTTTAAGGGTCCTTCTCCACTCCAGGCAGTCCAGCCAGTACTTCCAACATGACTCTAGCCTCTTAAACTTTTACAATCTTTACCTAGGTGATCTTGTCCACTCTCAGTAGATGAATCCTTATTTTTTTTTCCCTACAGCCTGGATCTTTCCTCTGAGACCATTGCATGTAACCTAGTCCTCCTTTCCCTTGAATGTGTCACAAGTACTTAGACTCAACATGTCCCCAGATGACATCCTCCCCCACAAGCCTGCTTGTGGTCCTGTGATCTATATCTCAGGAAATGCCAGCACCATCCACCCCATTTCTCAAGCCAGAAACCCAGGGGCAGGTATTGATTGCCTTTCCCTTTCAGCAGCCACACCTTGTCAGTCCTCTGGTTGCTGTTCTCCTGTACTCCCACATTTGTCTCCTTCTCTCCAGCTATCTGATCATGGTGCATGGCTGAACCAGTTTACTCTTCTGTGGCTTTATCTGTAAAACGGGGGTGGAGGTCATCCTCTTAAAATTGTTCTCCATTGAAGTGAAATACCTGGCCTAGGGGAAAGCATCTGTGCATGTTAGGATGAGGAGGATGATACTGATCATGATCATGAGTAGTAGTACCTTTACCACCATATTTAAGATGACTCTCACCGTGAGTAATACAGTTGTCTCCTAACTGGTCTAACCGTTTTGGAGATAATCCCAGTACCTTGGGTTCTTCTGGACCTGCCTATTTGGCCTTATCTTGTCCCCTTTCCCGAGTCCTCTGTTTGTAGAATCTGAATGTCCCAGGCTGTTGGAACAGGCTGATCCTTTTGTGGAATGTTCTTGCCCTTTTCCCTGCCCTCTCTCCTTTTTCTAGCAGACTTACTTGAACTTACTCAGGAAAAAAGTATCTCCTGTGAAAGCATTTAAAAATACCCAGCATTTTGTTTTTTCTTGTGTTTGTCTCATTTGTTAGATTATGGACTTTATAAATCTTGACTTGTTCTTCTCCTCTTTTCTCAGAGGGTAACACAGTTCCTGGCACTATACAGACAAGTCTTGAAAAACTAGGGAATTAATGTGGCTCACATGGTATTGCTCTCTCCCCGGAAAGTCACTGTAATGACTTCAGCAGGAAGGGGTTTCTTCCACCCTTCCCCATACATTGTTGGGCATCTCTCTGTACCTCCTAGGTACCACATGCTGTCTCTTACAGTGTTTATTTCCATTTAGTCTTCATCTGTACTAGATTATAAAAGCTTCAAGTGAAAGTGAAGTCGCTTAGTCTTTCGTGTCTGACTCTATGCGACCCTGTGGACTGTAGCCTGCCAGGCTCCTCTGTCCATGGAATTTTCCAGGCAAAGATACTGGAGTGGATTGCCATTTCCTTCTCCAGGGGATGTTCTCCAAAGGGATTGAACCCTGGTCTCCTGCAGGGCAGGTAGACTCTTTACCGCCTGAGCCACCAGGGAAGCAAAAACTTCAAAGGGTCCAGATCAATTTGGCATTCACCTCTGATTCCACTGTCACTCCCAGGTTAAGAGTAGGAGTGAATGAAAGAGCCGATATCTGAAAATGCGTTGTTGAATTTGCTACGTTTGTGGTGCAGTGGGAATTCATATTGTTCCTATTCTGAAATTGTCTTTCATCCTCCATCCTTCCTCTTGTGGTATGTTTTGTGGTTATAAATCTCTTCTGTCCTTCCACAGCCACTCCAACACAATCAGTGACAAGAAGCAGGGTGGAGAGCAAAAATGCCCTGGAGTGTCTTGACCTCCTGTCTGGTATTTATCGTAGCTTTCCTAGGAATCGTCCTTGATAGGTCCTTGCTGCCTCCCAAATAAAGTTCAAGCTCTTTAGTGTGGCATTCAAGACCTTCCACAGCCTGACCGCAGTGAACCCTTTCTGTCCTTATTTTCCACTCTGTTTTTTTTATTGCATGCATCCCATGCTCCAGCTTAATGGTTTTCAGTCCTGTCTGTGCATTAGAATCACCTGGGGAGCTTTAAAATAAAATGCTGACGTGTGAGTTCGCCCTCTGAGAGTGTGAGTTCATCGGTCTGGGGTGAGGCCTGGGCGTTGGTGTTTGGGAAAGATCCACTACTAATATTACTAATATTAGTGTAAATCTAGGACTGGAAACCATTGACCAGCTTAGTGCTTCCCGTGAAATATAATCTCCTCTAAGAGCTCTGAGAAGAAAGGATTCCACAGTCAAAGAAGCTTGATTAGTCCTACATTTTTATATATACCTTTTCAGAGATTTATCACATTGTCCATTGAGAGAGACTGGGATGTCAGCAGGAAAGAAACCTGTTTAACTTTATTTAAGCTCTGTGTGGCCACATGACCAAGGAGTTCTAATACCTGTTAAGAACATCTGCATCGCTTGGCATAGAACCTACTTTGGGCAATGCTGCTTCCAGCCACATTTCACTTTTAAGTTGCTTCTTTGTTTGTCTTTCCTTGACCTCTCAAGTAAACCAGATACACCCCTTTCCCCAGGCTTTTCTCTTCAAGTGCCGCCCGCCCCCACCCCCGCAACACACACCCTTTTATCTTTTTCCTAGCACAGTTCAGCATCTGAAATTCCTCTCCATATACTTGTGTTTGCGTCTGTCTCCTGCTTCCACCACCCCCCGAGTGTGAACTCTATGACAGCAGGGACTTGCTTGTCTCGTTCACTCCTGTATCTCCCTCCCTGTGTCAGCACCTCAAGTAAGCCTGACAGATTGTAGGTGCCTGATAAATATTTGTTGATTGGACAGAAAGGCAGTGTTATATTCGTGGTTTGGGCTGTTCCTAAGGTTCACGTTTAAAATTTTTAAACTCCCTGCACAATAAAAAGCAGCTAGATATACATTTTTAAAGTAACTGGGAATATAGGAACACAAGTAGATGATAAGTCCTGTTCTATGCGTTTAGTTTTCTCAGCTGCCTGGTAAAATATTAAAGAAGAAAACACACAGGTGGATGTGAGCCGGATGATAGGAAAAATATTGTTCTTTTTCTGATTATCGCGAGCTTTGAGTCTGTGGTATGGGACTTCTTTTTAAATTAATTTCTTAAGCAGCCTGTCACTGGCAGCTTCTCCCAGTTCATAGGAATCACACCTTGTGAGTCACTGACAGTTTGGGTGAGGAATCAGTGAGTTCTAGTGGACTTGTGTGTGTCATACACTGCACCAGTGATGGAAAAACTCCACAGGAACAGGCAAGGGATTAGTAAATCTGAAGTTAAAACTTCCTAAGTGTTAGAACCCTCTTCCAGTGAGCATATTCACACAGGTTTGTCTGGGGGTGGGGATTGGGTTTGTGTATCTAAATCCATACATGAAATCCCATAAGTGTGGTGCTGCAGCAATTCCTGGACCTTGTTTGGAAGGGGTTCCGATGGCATCATCTCTAAGGGGGTCTTCCATTTGTGGCTGTGTCCACTCTCCTCAAGCCTGGCACTGAGTGTCTGACTTCTGAGCAGGGTAAATGGGCCTGAGGCAGTCTACACTTGAGCTCGTGTGTGTGACCCCTGTGACCCACTTCACCTGGAACTGTCAGGAACTGCTCTTCCTCTGAGACCTGTGAGGGGTGCTGGTGCCCTGCTAGGGCCTTCTCTTGAGCTGTTAGAATCGTTACGAATTCACTCTGGAGATACCACTGGGGAGATTTAGCATGATTCACCATACAAGGTGCCCTCCTAGCATGCCATCTAACAAATACCCCCATTTCCAGTGGGTCAGATGATTACAATCTGGTGTGAAAAATCTCAGAAAGGAGGTTGAGTGCCATCTCCTTTGTATTTCTCAGATAATCTTTTAAAACACACGTCCTGCCAGGGTTTCAGAATGAAAGCTTTAATCATTTACTTAACAGGCAGGAATTGTCCAGAGTGGATTTGCATTTCCTTTTGTGGCCTGCTGTGATTACTTATTATTCTTTCTGAGCAGTGTGCCATCCTAAACGCCAGAAAAGTTGTGTGTTAGGTGGGTAAGCCTACCGAATCAGTATAAGCAGTTCTTCTCTAAGTGGGTATCCCTTTATGGTTAAAGTGTTCTGACTATTCCCAGACAATGTTAGTATGCTTGCAAAAGATTCCGGGAGATTCCAACCACTGGACCTGGATTACAGTTTCTTCGGGTCATTCAACAAGTATTTTTGAGTGTTTTCTACAAATCAGGGTTGGGGTATAGACAGATCTCCCTCTGCCCTCATTGATCCTCCATTCTCTGGAACCGTGCTACTCAGGGTATGGTCTGCAAACCTCTAGGGCCAGTGTCACTTTGCCGTTTGTTAGGAGTGCAGACTCTTGGGCCCCATTCTAGCTTGGATTTTAAGCAGGTTCCCAGGTGATTCTTGTGCACACTGAAGTTTGAAAAGCACTACTGTAGTACATGTAAACAAAAACATGGCTGAGATAATTTCAGGTGATTATAAATGTCATGAAGAAGACTATAAATGAGCTGGAGAACGACAAGGAGAAGTCTCCACGGATGGTGAGTGAAGACGTTTGAGGAGGTGTTGTGTGGACCGAGACTGAAATGATGAGCAGGGGATGAGCCATGAGATCTGAGATGGCTCCAGGCAGAGGGCCTCTCCCTTATCCTTGCCAGACTTAATTTAGCCCCGTTTTTGATGCCAGGGTCAGAACTGTGGCAGCCCTGTGGGTGGATGCACTTGCAGGGTGGTGGTGCACATGTTTGACAGGGTAGTAGGAGTGCAGGCTGTGGAAGAGCACAGCTCCAGTTTTGAAAAGAACCATTTTATTAAATAGAGGAAACAGTTGAAGGGGACAGAAGGGTTATCTTGGCAGTGATGGCTTTGAAGAATTGGAATGTTATATAATTGGGAGGAGGAAGAGGAAACCGATGGGGGTCGTTGTAGAATTGAAAGGACAAGAGAAAGGGAAATGCTGAGGAATATGGATGTAGAGAAACAGTCAGGTGGAGCTGGTCAGAGACCTGATGACTGAGTACAGAGGAAGGCAGTAGCCCAATCTAAGAGGGCAGACTGAAAAGTAGAGCTTGGCTGTCTGTATATGAAAGGTTCCTTGTGACTTTCCTGGGAATAAGTGTACTTGATGAGAACTTGGGAAGACCCATTATTGTTCTTGATTTTCTTGCTAGTTTTATTCCAATATTCAGATTCCTGTCTTCAGACATTTCTCACATGAATGTGAATCATATAGATCATGCTGGGGAAAATAAAGGTGAATGATCTTGCCTTTGACTGTGTGGATCACAACAAACTGTGGAAAATTCTTAAGGAGATGAGAATACCAGACAACCTGACCTGCCTCCTGAGAAATCTGTATGCAGGTCAAGAAGCAACAGTTAGAACCAGACATGGAACAAAGGAATGGTTCCAAACTGAAAAAGGAGTTCGTCAAGGCTATATATTGTCACCCTGCTTATTTAACTTGTATGCAGAGTACATCATGCAGAATGCTGGGCTGGATGAGCACAAGCTGGAATCAAGATTGCTGGGAGAAATATCAATAACCTCAGATATGCAGATGACACTACACTTATGTGAGAAAGCAAAGAGGAACTAAAGAACCTCTTGAGGAAAGTGAAAGAGGAGAGTGAAAAAGCTGACTTAAAACTCAACATTCAAGAAACTAAGATGGCATCCGGTCCCATCACTTCATGGCAAATAGATGGGAAAACAGTGGAAACAGTGAGAGACTTTATTTTCTTGGGCTCCAAATCACTGTGAACAGTGACTGCAGCCATGAAATTAAAAGACACTTGCTCTTTGGAAGAAAAGCTACCAGCAGCCTAGACAGCATATTAAAAAGTGGAGATATTATTTTGCCAACAGAGGTCCATCTAATCAAAGCTATGGTTTTTCCAGCAGTCATGTACAGATGTGAGAGTTGGACTATAAGGAAAGCTGAGTGCTGAAAAATTGATGCTTTTGAAGTGTGGTGTTGGAGAAGACTCTTGAGAGTCCCTTGGACTGCAAGGAGATCAAACCAATTAATCCTAAAGGAAATGAGTCTTGAACATTCATTGGCAGGACTGATGCTGAAGCTCCAATACTTTGGCCACCTATTGTGAAGAACTGACTCATTGGAAAAGACACCCTGATGCTGGGAAGGAATGAAGGCGGGAGGGGAAGGGAATGATAGCGGATGAGATGGTTGGATGGCTTCACCGACTTGATGGACATGAGTTTGAGCAAGCTCTGGGGGATGGTGAAGGACAGGGATGCCTGGCATACTTTAGAACTTGGGGTCTCAACGAGTTGGACACGACTGAGCGACTGAACTGACTGATCCTCTCCTAGTTTTGGCACAAGGAATGTTTGTCCCTTTCACTATTACCAAGAATGAAAATGCTTAATTGTAAGTCCACATTCAAGGCACCTGTACATTTCCATTGGGAAAGAGTGGGGCAGAAAAAAGACAGAGTAAGTGAGACACAGGAGATAGCAGAAAATAGCTGGCAGGTCTTGCTGTGTGATATGGTGGCCCACGAGTGCAGAGGAAATGAGCACGTGCAGAACTGGAGTGTCTCTGGACTCCGTCATCAGGTCTCTGACCAGTTCCACCTGATTCTGTGAAGGCTGGTCCTTGCCCCACTCCTCTGGTAGAGCTAACCAGAGTATAACCTTACCATTGGTTCCAGTATTTTTGAGACTTGAGAACTGAAATGATTTGACCTTGTGGGAGTAATTGGATGTCTGTCTGGTAAAATGATTGTTATTCTCAACCATGGTAAACTATCACTCATCCCATTAGGAGCAGTATTTAAATACAATAACCAGAGCCCAGAAGATGTTGGTGTAGGGCAAGGAACTGTCTGGTAATTCCCTTAAAGACCTTCTAGAAAGCTCAAGGGGCACTTTTTTTTTTAACTATTGCAGAAATGCATCAGTGAAATTCAGCTTCACCTTTGGGGACAGATGGGAAGAGTTTCATGAAATGTAGGCATTCTGTGATACTCTCTGGGAAAGACATCACCCCGTGTGTTCCTGCACTGGCACCGCACCCATTTATCTTGTTAGAACAAAGGAATGGGGAACCTCAGTGTATGCAGATAACTGCTTGCCGGGTACTTTAGAAGCACACTTAGCATGCAGTAAGTGGCATAAACGGGTTCAAAACACAAAGCAAATTGACCTTGCTTGAGTTATTACAATTAATAGACTCATTGCTGCTCCCTAGGGGAGGGGAGTGAATAAAAAATATTTGATTATTGGCACTTTTATATCATTCAAGGTAATATAATTAAGTACTTCTATATAGTACCTCTTGTTAGAGGAAGTAGAATGATGAGAGCTTTTACAATTGTCTTAATACTTTTCAGGAAAAAAAAATAAGTCTTCTTAGTTTGAATCAGTCCTTTAGGGAACTTACAGATGTCCTGTTAAATTGATTCTTACAGTGTTACTACTTCATTATATTGCTTTATTGAGCAGTATAAAATATTTTGTGCAAAATAATCACCTGTTTGCATCTGGTTTATCAGCTTGCTAGCAATGCTGACAGTACCTTCGATCTAAATCTTTAAGCCTTATTCCAGTCTGGTTTTAAAAACATACAGTTAATTTTATTTATTAACATGTTCTTACCTCTTTTGTAAAGTTGAATTTTCATGACAAGATAAACACTTGTTGTCAGTTTAGAGGAATACTACAACTCACATGTTTTTTTCCTATGTTTATTAAGTTGGGAAGAATTTCTCTTTAGTCTTCTGATTTTTTAATCTGTGGACAGACAGGATCAGTTCTAGAAATTGTACTGTTTCTCGAATAATTTAGAACAAATCAATGACAAATCAAGGTAATTTATTTTCTGATTGAAATTTTAAAAAAAGTCTTGGTTCTATAGTAGCGAAAGGGGCTGGAAGGAGAGAGTTGGATTTATTTGTACGATGGCTGGATGGCATCACCGACTCTGTGGACATGAGTTTGAGTGAACTCCGGGAGTTGGTGATGGACAGGGAGGCCTGGCATGCTGTGATTCATGGGGTCGCGGAGAGTCGGACATGACTGATCGACTGAACTGAACTGAACTCTGAAAAGCATTTCAGACAGAATCGGGATTTTTTTTCCAGTTTTTTTTTTTTGTGTGTGTTTATGTATATGGTGTGTGTTCTTGATAAACAATACAATAAACAGATTCATCTTAAATTTTTTTGGCAGAGAAACTGCCGTATAAAAACAGATTAATTGTGAAATGTTACTCTTTGAGAATGTTTTCCTGAAACTATAATTGTTTTTTTGCACCCCTCTCTCACCCCATTGGTTACTGGAATAGTATTGTTTTGTTATTCTGTTTTACTTCAACAATACTTTATAGTAGTGTTGTTCCTATTTTGATGAGAGAACAAAAACACAAACATTTTTTTAAACAGTTACTTTTGGTGCATGTCTTTGATAAAGTACTTTCATTTATTATGTCATTAAAGTAAAATTTATTTTTTAAGGAAATCATATAGGCAGAAATAATCAAAATAAGAAATATTTTATTAGGATGATTTGAGGGGATGTAATTCAGTTCAAGTGTAGGCTTAACTAGTTTTTTGTCTTAAATAATGTAATTTTTTACAAGTAATAAAGAACTTATGTGATATAATGTGTTTTAGTATTTGATACATTTTAAGGGATTGAATTGTGACATTCTTTTCAGTGCATGACATTGCTTTCCCATGATGCAAGGTAGTTAATAAATTTTGCAATGATTCTTGAGTTGGAGTGTGAAGAAAAAGTGGATAAATAGTTTTCTCAGTGTTTTTCTGTTTCATTACTAACTGGTCATGCTGCCAGTCTACTGGCCATAACCACTTTGGGGAGTTAGTTAGCCTGTCAGCATTCGTGTGCTAGGTGTCAAGTCTGTAACCAGGGGACTTTCATAGAACGCCCTTTTTGTTAAGTTGCCTTTTCCTAAAATATTTTGTGCAAACAGGTTTTTGTTTTTTTTTAGTGGGATGGTCATTATTTTTGTTGGTTCTTATTGGAGGGTGCCATAAAGGTGGGAAATTATAGGAAGAGGAGATAGAATGGTAGTGAATTGAGGGTAGGAAAATATGTGTGGAATTAAAAAAAAATGAATATCTTGATGGATTGAGGAAGTTGTAATAAAAGTGTCAAAATTGTTAACGTATTTGACAAACTATGGCTGCAAAAACAATAATTTTGTTATATTTTGGCATGAGCAATTGTTCTTTTATGGGGGCCATTAATGCTGTTTTGGAATATCATGGGCATCCGAAGGCAATAGTTAGCAGTTCCATAAAGCACTGCATACCATGATAACATCCAGAAAGCCCCACAGCAGTATTTCAGAATCTCTGCCCGTTTAAATGGGCTATTTGTGAATGGACTTGCTCAGGGATGCATGAGCTGCTTCACCTATAAATTTGATTGGAAGTTACAGAGCTGGCATAGGCTGATGGATAGCAGATTAGAGCCCTGATTAACCATGAGATTCGAAGACTGGGAATATATTGTCTAAGCAAGATTCGTCAGATGCAATCAGAATTTCAAGTGGTCAGATGAAATTCAAATGTGTATTGTGGCTTTTCCTCCCCTGGTGCTTTTCCTCCTAGGTTGCCTCCCCACCCCCCTACTCCCTTTCTTTCCGCAAAGCTGAAAAATACTTCTTTGATGAATCTGCTCCTTACCCTAAAGCTGTCTGTCTGTTATTCATCAGAAAGCAGGTCGCAGTTCAGTGAGCAGAAGAAAAGATTTTAATAGAAGCTGTGCCAAGGGCTGTAATGCATCATTTTAGGGCCCTAATTACATTACAATGACAAATATCAATGGTGACAACAGCAATAACCTACATCCTTTAATGGCTGTGCTGGAAAAGGAGTTTGGGCCCCACGCCATTAAATTAGACTCAGTTTCAAAACATAGGCCATTAGAAGTGTGTGTCCACAGTATTATTGGCTGATCGGTGAAGCCCAGTGGAAAGGCCTGTAAATAAATGATGCCTCCCTAAAGCTGGGTCCTATGGGACAAAAGAGGCAAAATGAGATGACCATGGAAGCAGCAGTGTTTCCGAGGCAACTTTAGCTTTCAAAGTGAGGAATGACCTGCTTAATTTTATGAAATCACACACACGCATCCAACCCCCCTGATGCCAATTAGTCAGACCAGGAAGATCCATTGGCGTGACAACTTAGAGAAATTAAGAAGTCTTTTAGACAAAAGGAGACCTTTAAAGACAAAGTTTGGAAGGTTTCTGCCCCCGCCACCCCCCGTTCTGTTGTGTAAGTGTGTTAACATACATGAATCAATAAAAGGACTTTCTGACTTTTCTACATTTATTTTTGAGGAAGTGTAGATTTGCTTTTTCATAGTTGCTCAGACTTAGCCTCGGCCCCAAATTAAAGTAGCAAAATGAATACTTCTTGGTTTTTATTTTGCCAGATGAGTGAGTTTCCTTAGAGTAGTTTTTATTGCCTAGATTATGTAGGCAAACTAAAGAACTCAGTTTTCTTATGTGCCCACACATTTTCAACCCTCCTAGCAAGGGACTATTTTATTTATGTAAACAACATAATGAGGAAAATATGCTTGGCAGATGGTTCTGAGCATTAGAATCATCAGTTTGGTCTGCCCCAAAGTGTCTCATTATCTTTTATTCTCTACCGCTCCACCTCTCCCTACAAAAAGCTTAACAACCAAATGCCTCTGAGACTAGTGCTTTCAGTCTGGTGAATGCTACTCTATTTTCTCAGCTCGCGCTGGAATTTCACCCTGTAACCACTGTGGTATGTTCATCCAGGTGGAGAGTGGTTTGGTGATTCCCATTGCAGCTTTTCATGGTGGTTTAAGCATTCTTAAAGGATAGCTAAATGCTCCACGGGGCCAGGGCAGTAAATTAAATCAGGTCAGCACAGTTGGGTCCTTATTCATTGCTGCTTATTGGTGCTGGGTTTTTGTCCATCCTATTAGGAATGCAGGCTGGAATGGAAAGCTGAGGTCTGAAACTTCATGGTGAATTTGTGTTTTCTCTTGGCTGGCAAAGTTTTTAAGGTGCAAGTATTTAAAAGATCGCCTAGCCACAAAGTCAAAAGGGTTGCTGAGGAAAGAAGGAAATCTAGATTGCACAAGTAGAGTGTCGCTGTCATTCTGGTTATGACTTAGCAAGAAAAGGAGAATTTTTGTCCTCTTATAGAATGAGGAACTGACTGTGGATGGAATTTATGTTAAGAATGTCTTAGGGATAGTAATTGCTTTTTGTTTTCTGTCTCCCATCAGTTCTTGCCTCTCCTTTTCCCTACTCTGTCATTAAAAAATAGGCTATTTTGATAGATGTTAACTGAACTTAACTGCAATCATCTTTTCACAGTTCATGTAAGTCAAATCATTATGCTGTACACCTTAACCTTATAGAGTGTTGTATGTCAATTATATCTCAATAAAACTGGAAAATAATTTTTGTATGTCTGTGTATAAAAACCCTGTGTCTACATGTCATTAAACTATATAAGGAGCCATTTTTTAATATAAATTAAGGTGAAGATCAGTGAAGCTCTGGGTAGCTTTTTATAGAAAATGTATTGGTATTTCTTTTTTATTTTTAATTTACTGTAGCATGCTATTTGTCTAAAATTTGAACACTTACAAAATTAATAGAGAATAAAGTATTATCTGACATTATTGAGACTTTTGCAGCTCTATAGTATAATACAGTGGTAATTAATGTTCCCGAGGTTAGTCTCCATATATAAACAATTGCTTTTTTGCACACTGAAAACCCTGATGGTGCACATTTGGAAGTTTTAATGGTTGAGGAAAACATAGCATTTCCCAGCAGTGTATAACTAAGGATCTGAATTAATTAGGTCATGTGGGTGGGTTGGGTGCTGTTCATTTGGAAGGCTGGAGATTTGATCATGAAATGCCAGTGCCGATGTTTAAAGCAAAAGCCACAAATGTAGAAGTCCAGTGAGTTATTGAGAAAAGTTGGGGTGTAGGGAAGGATGTATCTTTACCATCTAAACTCAAAGACAAGGTTTTATAAAGAACCACATAGAATGAATAAGGGTCCTGTTAAACGCTTTTGAAAACAGATTTCCAGTCATAAAAATTAAATTCCTTTTTATGTTGTCCTGCTGCTTGAAGATTGATTTTTAAGATGAATGCTGGTTAATAAATTGTGGTATTAACGTGGCACTGTTGTCACTGCCTCCTTCTAATGGGCTTGCTGATGATAGTTTGCCTCTTCCTTAGGAAATACTCCTGCCAGAATATAAAGTGTGTTTTAATATCATCCTGCTAATATTTCGGGAGTTTGTAACCAGCTGACTGTTCTCTTTATTGCTTTCCTTTCCTTTTTTTTTTTCTTTTTTTTGCAGGCAGAGATTGTCAAGAGGCTGAACGCTATCTGTGCACAAGTCATTCCTTTCCTGTCCCAAGAGGTAAGGCAGATGGTTTCAAGCATTGGGCTAGAAGGTACCATTTTAGTGATTTTGCAGATAAAACGGACTCTTTGACTTTGTCTGTCTCTTGGTGTTTGCATTGCATATTTCTGAGACACAGTGTTCGCACTCCAACTTGCACATCTTATTAACATCCATTGGAATATAGTTGTTTTTATATAATGGAGTATTTTCTAATATGCTAAGCAAAATTCAGTTGTTAAAATACTTTGCTGTCGTTGGACTACATAGTGTTGCTCAGAATTATGACTTTGTCATAATGGTATCTAATAGGGCAGATTGAAAAATTACCCAGAGGACAATAGCTGGTTCTACATTATTGTCACTGAGCATTAAGAGTTGGCAGAAGCTATATCAAACATAAAGGCTTTTCATAGTAAACAAGCTAATGTAACTTTTGGCCAGCAGCTTTTCAAAAGTTACTTCTTATTACCTGATGAAATCTTTATATAGTGGGTACATTTGGGAAAAGACACAAAGGATGGACTCAGTGGACTCATTTTTCAGTAGCATGGCCTTCACACCTCGCCACGCCCCAGCGTGCAGCTTACCTTGCTTGCTTCTGCTCCTGCTGGTAGACATGTGCACGCTGCCCACAGGTGTGCACAGGTGGGGCGAGGTGGTGCATTTCTATTGCATTGTGCGTCCTGGTGGCTTTTTTTTCCCCCTCTGCTTGCTTGCTTGCTTTTAGTAGTTACAAAGTTTGGGTGCAGCCGCTGGAGAGGGAATTTTTTGCTTCTAGACTACTGAATTCTTCATTTGCTCAGGTAAGATCAGCTGTGATAAGGAAGAAGCTAATAAATGGAGTAGTTGTATGCCGTGCAGCCATAGTGCTTGATGCCGTGGGCTGGAAGGCACCAAGGCACTTTCCTCCTACCCTTTCGTTGTGTCACGTTGCTTTTCAGGAGGGCAGTTCACCTGCCTGCCTGCCAGTGGGCATGCTCTGAGGTTAGCATGAAGCCGGTGTTTGAACATGCATTTGGTTAGAGGTATGTGGATCCCTGTCTGACTTCTTATTTGGTCATTATTGGGTTAGATCTCAGTAGCCATGATGACCTTTCAGTGGGAATATATCCTTTAGGGGCTCTCGTATTCACAAACTGTGGACTTAAATTAACATCCTGAATTCAAATGCTCTTGTGGATCACAAACAACAAAGGATGTATTGTCTTTCTCATCCTTTAGCTGTGACCACAAAACCACCCACTGTATCCCCATTTACCTATTTCTACTCAGGATTTGCTTGTTGACCAGATTACATGGACTGGTGAAAGCACTAAAGGGGGCCATTTGCATTTCTTTAGGAAGCCTGGCTGCCCCTTGCCTGATCCAGGCCAGCGTGTGTCTCTTTAAGCAGCTCTGCTTTATGGAGATGGCCAGTGGGAAGAATGTGTAACCGATTGTGCTATGAACAGGCTGAGGTGTTGTTTCCCAAGACAGAGGGAGAAGTCTGAATTTTTCTTGGGGTGGTGTTAGATTTTAGACTTCCTCAGGCACAGACTCCTACACATAATTACCAGTACAGCTTATTCCCGTGACATTTTTTGCGGGATCTGTGGGGTTATGTTCACATGTGGGAGGAGATCTTAGGGTGTTGGTGGAGCTAGCTCATTTGCCAGTAGGTCGTTTTCCCACGTGAGTTATGTTGTTTGTGTGAGCAGGCCCGGTAGGAACAGGATGTGTAATGGTAGTGGTGCTGAGCAAGACTGGACTGGAATTAATTGGCTCAGGAAGTCGTACCCTGTAGAGGAAAACCGTAGGGAGATACTGGCAACTCCTTTTCTGCTTTAAGCTGGCAGGAGGGGCGTCATAATCTCACTGCTATTTATTTCCCTAATTCTTTTGACATTTCTTGCTTGAAATCCTTGACATGTGTCATGAATGACCTGTGTCACAGTTTTCTAAGTCCTGATTCTGTATATGTCTTCTCCTCTGCTTGCTTTGGATCTAATTGGCTTTTCTTTTTTTAGTTTCCTAAGGTGTGTGTCTATCCTTTAATGTGTGGGCTTCTGACATGTTTGTTCCTGTCCATTCCAGACCTCTGTGATGTTTTGTGTCTGAACACTGCCCACCTTGTTTCCTCTTCTGGGCATTCTGTGAGTGTCACACTCCTCGCTTCTATCTTGAGGCCAGATGGACTGTAATCTGGAGGGTGGGGAGGAGACAGGTTATTAGAGGAAGATGAATTCTATTTCCTGTCTCTTCAGAGGCATGGAAAATCACTCTTGCATGGCTGCAAGCGTCACTTGGTGCTGGACTGAAGGCTTTTAATCTGATCTCTTAACACCAGCTCTCTGTGTGACAGTCTTGCTGCCAGGATGGCAGCTGCGGTGTTAAGAATTCATTGTGAAATATTTTATTTAAAAATTAAATGAAACTAAAAGTAAATAATAAGTGGTTTTATTTCTAAAAGTATTTAGAAACAAAAAGACTAGTCCTGAAGACTATAGTGTGTAAGCTACAGGACAGTGATTGGAGGCATTTTCTGGAGTTTTGCAGGAACAGGAGGTAAATTTCCAGACATCTAAATAAGTCTGTTTTTAATTTAGCTCCCTTGTGCTGATTAATGTACCTACTTAATGTAGCTTGTGTCTAGTATACTGCATTTTCTAAAATTAAAAAAATGTATATATAGTACTGGATGACAACTATTGAATAAATTTAGTTTTACCTGCAAGACTTTTGGGGGGAAATAAATTGTATAATTATAGCTCAAGGGTTTGGAGTATGTCTACGTATGTAATATCAGAGAAAAGTATTTTCTTATTAGGTTTCACTAAAACACTTTAAAAAATTATAGCCCATCTCTATTTCAGTGATGTGCTTACTGTGCTCACAGCTACTTTCAGAGTCCCAGAGATATTGCCAACTGTTTACATGAAGTGAGTAATCATCTCTTACAACTCTTAAAAATTTCACAGGATCCTTAAATCAGGATTTCAAGAAACCTATGAGTGAGTCCTCATCTACCTGAAGCTGCTCTTTTCTCCCACTTTCTTTTGGCGTTAGGGGATGGGTAAGACTTCTTTATATCCTGTGGCCCTCAGATTTCTTCTTTAAAAGGCAAATCTCAAAGTAGTAAATGGGAAGTTCTCTGTCTCACTTCAAGTCTCGTTTGCTGAGGAGGAACTGTTGGCAGTTCCATAAGCAGGAGATGATCAGGGATGAAGATGGTTATGTCTGAGTCCAGTGCTGGGCTCCCTGTTACAAATTGCGTGGCTTACTATAACCTAGTTAAACTGGGTGACCTTTCACAAGTGATTTGCCTCTTTAAGCCTCAGTTTCCTCATCAATAGGATGATGTTAATAATAGCATGGAGCACATATGATTGCTGTGAGGATTACCTGGGATTGTCCGTGTGCAGCTTGGCACATAATAATAAGCAGCTATTGAGGCTGACTGGCAATAGTAGCTGAGCAACAGCTGAGAAGCTCTGAGTTTACTTCTAAGAGGACCTGGAGCCAGGCCTCCTCCCCTTTTACTCACTGCTTTTTGGAAGAATGAGTATTGCTTATTTTCCTCTCTGATGTCCTTACAGAGGAAAAAGGTATACATTAAAACAACCCAGGGTTGTGAACTAGCTGAAAATTCAGTGAGGCATATTAGATAGCCTCAAGGGTGATTCTCTTCTGGCTCCCAAAAATAGTTTTCCCATTTAGCAAATACCTGTCTCTCCCCAACCAGCAAAGATCCAGAAGGGTGACAGCTTTTCAAGGTGTTCAACCTGTAGAGCTCACCTCAGGAGATGCAGTGATTTTGGATGGGGTCTGTGTTCTACCCATAGAACTATCAAAAAAAGAAAAAATTTCTCACCGCTGTTGGGAGACTGGCTGTTTTAAATACCTGGCGGCTTAGCTGGAGTTAATTTTGTTTTTCCAAGTAGTTTCTGTGGATGAACTCTCTTTTTTCATCAGTGATTTCAGGATATAGCTTGAAGACCCTTAGACCTTAGGAGCCCTCATCTAAATTGAAGAATGCCCGTATAAGTCCATACTTAGGGACTTATCTCCAGTGTCCTCTTGCCCCCTTTCCAGGGACATACATTTAGGGAGATTCTAACGTAGATTGAAAACTATGTGCTGCTTGTTACACCCTGGCAGCAGGGCACAGTGTTTCTGCTAATTTGGCATTTCCACCAACTCTACCTCTTGCTGACTTTATGCTGGGAGAGTTCATCTCTGTGAGTTGTAATATTCCCATACATGAGAGGAACCCCTTTTGCAATGTGTATTGTATGTATTAAAATGTAAAGCACTGGGGATAGTAAATGCCAGTAGTTGTCATTGTTTCAGCATTTCTTAGGAAATGAATTTTATTCCAGCTTATTTTGGGTCTCAAGGCATTTGGAGAGGAGGGACTTGGTAAAAACTGGGGGGAGTTGAAGGTAATGCTTCCAAAAGGGCTGGCTGGCTGTCTTCCTGTGAGGTGAGCTAGGCCTGCAGCTCCAGGGGCTGCTTCCAGCAGTGGGTGGTTAGCTTCACACAGACCATCTTCCAGAACGGAGGGAATACCATCTTTCAGAATGGAGGGAATATTTTTGGGAAACCAGTAAGTATTCTCTTATCCTATTAGATTAAGCATTAAGTAAATATTGGGCGCAAGCTAAGGATCTTACTTAGGAGACATTTGTGCTTTTTGGACTTTCCCCCCCTTGAATTATAAAATGGAACAGTTTATTTTTCAGATGGTTATGGAGTATGTTTCATGGTGACCAACAGGTGTTCTTAAGACATTTGAGAACTTCAGAACCCTAATAGGTCAGTAGATGGTAATGTATTATGTGATAGTTGAAAGTCTTCTTTCCCCAGAGTAATGTTTGTATTTTTCAGAAACTTGTTGCTTCCCTAATAAGGAGCAGAGTTCATTGAAAGATTAGGTTATGCATGAAGCAGTGTACTAAGAGCCCAAGGTCAGGCAGACTTGGGACCAGATCCTGGCTTAGCCATTTGCTTCTTTTATCATGTTGAACATGATACTTTTATTATTTTTTTTGGATTGAAGTTTTCTTATCTGAAAAATGGGACACCTGTACTGCAGGGTTGCTATATGAGGACTTCAGTTCAGTTCAGTCGCTCAGTCGTGTCCGACTCTTTGCAACCCCATGAACCGCAGCACGCCAGGCCTCCCTGTCCGTCACCAACTCCCAGAGTCTACCCAAACCCATTAGTTGTCGATTAGTTGGTGATGCCATCCAACCGTCTCATCCTCTTATCGTCCCCTTCTCCTCCTGCCTTCAATCTTTCCCAGCATCAGAGTCTTCTCAAATGAGTCAGCTTTTCACACCAGGTGGCCAAAGTATTGGAGTTTCAGCTTCAACAACAGTCCTTTCAATGAACACCCAGGACTGATCTCCTTTAGGATAGACTGGTAGGATCTCCTTGCAGTCCATGGGACTCTCAAGAGTCTTCTCCAACACCGCAACTCAAAAGCATCAATTCTTCGGTGCTTAACTTTCTTTATAGTCCAACTCTCAAATCCATACATGACCACTGGAAAAACCATAGCCTTGACTAGACGGACCTTTGTGGACTAGTGATCATGTAGAAGACCTAGCTGGGTATCAGACTGCTGTTAAGGAGACTGAAGGAACAGTGATTTGGGCAAGTTTGTTTTCCTTTCAAATACCAGTTTGCATGGAAGCACCTGTAGCTAATTTGGTGACTCCACAATATTGTAAAGTCAACTTCCTTCTATATTGATGTTCATCATGCCCAGCACCACCATGTCCTCCCCCAGCCAGCAGGAAGGATGAGACAGGACATGTGCTTTCTCTTTTTTAAGGACATGATGTGAATGCTGCTCCCATTTGTGCTCACTTTGCAATATCCAGTGCCTGGTTATGTGCCCATAGCTAGTCGCAAGGGAGACTTGGAAGTGTAGTCCTCGCCGAGTATGCCCACCTAAAACTTACACTAACAGAAGAGAAAGGATTTCAGGAGACAGATAGCAATTGTTTCTAGATACAATGCTATGCATAAAATAGTGAGCATTATTATTATTGCCAGTGTTGATTTGAAGGGAAGTCATATTGAACCAGTGGTATGTGTTTGTTACAAACTTTAGCTCTGACTATATAATCAGCTGCTGCTACTGCTAAGTCACTTCAGTCGTGTCCGACTCTGTGTGACCCCATAGACGGAAGCCCACCAGGCTCCCCCGTCCCTGGGATTCTCCAGGCAAGAACACTGGAGTGGGTTGCCATTTCCTTCTATATAATCAGCACAACCTATATTTTAGCAATCACATAAAAGATAATGCATAGTTCTTGTTATAGAAATCTCCTCCAGGGTCTAAACTGTAGGGAAAAGAGTCACCCATCAGGTATTGTTTATCATTCATACATCCACAGAGGGTGAAAAGAAACAGGACATAAACAGTGATGGGCCCTGTGGGCTGTCTAGATCTAGATGCAAAGCCTGTGTTTATGCCCATACTTTATGAAAACACAGAGACTTGTGAAGATACCTCTCAACTGAAGAATGGGATATAGGAGGTCACTCATAGGCCTACCATATTTTACAGTAGCCTTGCTGGAAGGAAAATGCTGCTTGAAACTGGAAAAGTTGTTGTTAAGGAAATCGCTTCTAATAAGTGGAACATTTGTGAGCCCTTAAAATTATATCTATCTCAGACATACCCCTCATCTATCTCAGACATACTTTTGTGCATACATCTTGTCCTTGAGCTGGAGAAAATGGAATCAAAATTTTTTGACAATTTCCTTCCCCTCCAAATCATGGAAAATAAATTGGTTAAGTCATTCTTGGTTTTGTGGAATTTTAAGACATCTCAGAAAAAGTAGCTCAGGTTGATTGTTTTGCAGGATCAAATTTGATCCATTTTAGTGTCTTGGACTTCAAGCCATTTGTATCCACAGCCTGAAGTAACCTGAAAGGTATGTTTGTACCTTACTGGACAGGGTGAAAGAACAGGAAGTGGTTCCTTAGGACCAGTGGCTTCCTAATTCCCATTTATTAAACCATGGTCATCATTAGATTTGGAGAAATGGCATTATTCATCTTTAACTTGTTTTCAGCAGGTTGTTACAACTTGTTTCTAGGGCCTTCAGTGCCAAGGAGATAAATATTACCCTCCTTCTCTAGACCTTTGCAATTCCTTTGCTAAGGTTTTTTATTCCCTGAGTTCTTTAAGCAGAAAGCAGGCTTCTTGGAGGCTGTGGAGGAGCCCAGATTGGAGTGAACAGCTCTTTTTGCCTTGGATCTGTGAATATTAACTTGGAAAAAAAAAAAAGAATTCAAATCATTTTAACAAAAAAGCTCTCTGATCATTAGAATTTTTAGAAGTAAAAATTTTAAGCCTTTTTACTTTTGTTCTTATATTTATATAAAGAAAAGGGAATATTCCAACTTGAATGCTTTTGGGGACAAATTTAATTTTAACTCAAAACTTTTTATTTCCTTGTTAGCTTTTCCAATGAGTAGTAAGTAGTACCAAGTAGTTGTGTTTTCACCAGAATTCTATAGGTTTATTTAGGTAGTCTGCCTTGCATTTAAATAGTAGAAAATAATACACAATTATATAGTAATTACAATTATATAGTACTGATACCATGCATTTAAGTTCCAATAGACTAAGATAGCCAGTCAAATCAAATGACACATGAATTTCTGTTTCATATTTCTGCTGCTGCTGCTATAAATTTGGTCCTTTTAATTTGGTGAAAAACAAAACCTTTCACTATGTTATGAGAGATGGTTGTATGTGTAGTGCTTTTTTTTTTTTTTTGGCACCTAGCTTAACATGATACTGAATTACTCAGAACTGCATTTTGCATGTATAGAAAAACTGTAAAATAGAAGTTGAAAAATGTGATCAGTCACTTCCATATTGTGCCTTAGGGAGGAACTGAACAAAATGCAGTGGTTACATGCACTGGTGGCAGTGTTCTCGCCTCATAATGGCACCAGGTTACCTTGTTTTATTCCTTGTTAACTTTGTAAGGAATCAATGGCTTGTGGATAACATGGTTTGATGTAGGAGAGCTTGGCTGAAATCACCAGAGATCCCCTGATAAGTATGCAGTGACACCTGTAAGACCATCTTCTGAGATCATTCATTAAGTGCCAGCCACCTTCACCGGACACGTCTGCTTCGCAGTCAATGCCATTTTATCAGTGTTGGAAATGTGTTGTGGCAGTGCTGTTATATTTAAGGAATGTCCTAAAATGACTAATACACCTGGATTGGGGCTTTGGAGGATTTGTACCAGTTTTCTACTTTTTACACTGGGCAACCTTTCTGTAAAACATTATTTCTTACAACACTGAGTGAGGTGTCAGAGAGCATAATCCTGCCCCAAGTTCCGTGGTTGACTAGTTGGCTTGTTCTGTATGGTCGTGTATTTTGATTGACAGTTGGATACTTGGTGAGATCCTTATGGTAGCATCATAACCTGCTTCCCCTTAGGAATTGAAAGATGGTTCTCAAGAGGGGGAACATTTTTCTGTAGGCTTTTTTGCCTTGCATCTGTGAATATTAATAAGAAAAAGAAAAATGATTCAAATCATTATTTTGAACACAATCAAATGTGGGCCTCCTTCCAAAGGCAGCAACTCTTATCAATATGTGTCCAAGAAAATTGGTGCATATTTGAGAACCTGACTCATTTCTTTGACTTTTTGTTAGATAGCAGTTGGATTATTATTGGACCTAAGCTTTGTGGTACCTTAGGTTAGAGCTTCATTGTCCAGTATAGTAGCCATAGCCATAAGTGGCTATCTAGATTTAAATTAAGGTTAAATATGAGTGGCTTTGTGCCTCAGATAGTAAGGAGTCTGTCTACAAGGTGAGACAGGTTTGATCCCTGGGTCGGGAAGTCCCCCTGGAGAAGAGAATAGTAGTCCACTCCAGTATTCTTGCCTGGAGAATCCCTTGGACAGAGGAGCTTGGAGGGCTATAGTCCATGGGGTCTCAGAGAGTGCACATGACTCGAGTGACTAATGCTTTCACTTTGACTTTTCAAAGTTAAATATTGTTCAGTTTCTCAGTCACAGTAGTCAGGTTTTGCGTGCTCAATATCCACCCATAAGTGGCTAGGCACTACAGCGCAGATTAGAACATTTCCAACTTTGCAGAGTTTTGTGTTGGAAGGCTCTGGACCTGTAGAGCTTATTGGACGTATCAGTAAAGAATGCCCTGCCTGCTTGTGAGTGAGAATGAAGAAGACAAGGCCACATGGTCAGGACGAGAAAGACAAAGTGCGTTCTGAGAGCCAAAGTTCCACAGCCAAAATTGTTTGGAAAGGCCTGCATACGTATTTGCCCTCTTTTGAGATTTGAAACTGAGCAGATGAACAGTTTGCCTGATGTTAGTTGAATTAAATCTTATGAGTTCTAAAATTTTGTGTAAGTAATACCTAATTTCTTAGGGGACTAACATTTCTTGGAATAATATTTAGGAAAGACTTACTGGAAGGATTTTGGTTAAATTTAAAGCTTATTTGTGTTAGTAAACTGCTGGAAAAGGCTCAGTGGGTTTTAGTCTGACTTAATAGACATGGAGTGACACTTTTACTGGGGTTTGATCTGCTCAGGATCCACTTGAGTCTGGATGGGCATGTTGGGCACAACCAGAGGAGTATCTAGAGGGATGGGTCTCTGAGAGACAGTGACCTCGAGATGTTTAACCTGGAATGGAGAATACTGAAAACATGCATCATGCCATTTTCAAATCTTTGAGGTGCACTACTGTGGAAGAGAAATTAGAGGCAAGTTGGGGGGGAAGAAGTTACAGGGAGGTCGAATTCTACTCAGTGATAGAGCCCATTGCCCCAAAATGGATAAAACTTGTGCATGAGGTTGTGAGTTCAGGCCCCAGTATCTTTCCCCTTAGAATATTGCATTAGCTCTCTCCCTCTAATGTGGTTCACCCCACTGCCATCCAGCTTCTTCACTATTACCAGATCCATCTGACTGAAATGCAGAACTGATAGCACTCAGCGGCTTAAAGATTTTAAATCAGAAGTATCTCTCCAGGGTAAAGTCCAGCTTCTTTGCCTGTCATGCAAAGCTTTTCACTGTTTGGCCTCTTCCTGCCTCGCAGAGTTCACTCCCCACTAGTATGTGGTTCTGTGGAGTATGCCTGCACCATACTCAGATGACTTCACAAGCCTACCTTTGTTGTCCTTTTTGTGAATACCTCTTCCACTTGGAAGAGTTTTCCTTGTGTGTCTTTGCTATGCCCAGGAAAGGCCTCAGAATCCTATCTTTACTTATCTTTCCAACTTTGTCCCCTCCTCCACCGTCCTTCTGCAGCCACATATCTTTCTCTTCCTTGATAGACGTGCTTCTTCATACTTCAGGACGTTATCCAAGCTGTTCCCTCTGTCTCCGCTTCATTTCTCCTTGCTTTTTACTCACAGAACTCCTGCCCGTTCTCCTAGTCTCAGTTGTTAGGTCCACTTCATCTTCCTACAGCTCTAAGGTTTGATTAGCTGTTTTTCTGATGAGCAGTTGTGTAGCATCCTGTCGTCATCTTTGTGGAAACAAACTATCCTGCAATTGTAATTACAAAACCTCTTGAGTATTCACTGTCTTATTCATTAATCTCGGTTCCTACCAGAGTGCTTCACACACAGTAGGTGCTTAATAAATAATTGAATGAATGAATAAGAAAACAAAGCCTTTCCTTGTTGCCTCAGGAACTGTGTTGACCATTCCTGCTAATAATCTTCCTTTGTAGTTTAAATTCTTGTATTATGCTCTGTGTGAATTGTGTGTGTGGGGGGAGGGGAGGGACATGACGTGTGTGTGCTCAGTCATGTCCAACTCTTTACGACCCCGTGGACTCTAGCCCTCCAGGCTTCTCTGTCCATGGAATTTTCCAGGTCAAAATACTGGAGTGGGTTGCCATTTCCTACTCCAGAGAATCTTCCTGACCCAGGGCATGGACCTGCGCCTCCTGTATCTCTTGCATTGGCAGGCGGATTCTTTACCACTGTGCCATCTGTGGAAGATATATGTGTGGGGGAAGGAGTGGCATTATCTCTTGCTCACTTTTGCAGCTCCGCATATCTGGAGAAGAAACCTAGTTCCTTATATATATCTGTCCTTACTACCCCTATGAAAAAGAGAGATAATTTTAAAAAATCTTAAGTTATGATATAGTGTTTTAAAGTTTTTTTTTAGATTTAAAAAATTTTTATTGCCATTCCCCAAAGTATTGCCATGGCAGGTATCGTCCTAATAGGGCCCTCTGAGAAACATGCGTTCAACATATAAGGAATATATATTCTAGTGGTTTGTAAATGCCTGATTTTCAGTAGGCTTTATTGGACTTACATAAGCTTATATTGTTTTAGTCTTTCTTGTAGGAAGAAATGTTTTCAGTACTTCAACTGATTAAGTGCAAAAGGTAATTTTATGATGATGAAAGTTAAGTAGGCAAGTGATTTAATGTACAGAGTTTCGTTTTACTAGTCCTTTTTTACAACCATGCATGTATGGTTCCCTGAATCACAGTATTTTATTGAGATGTAATTTACACATCATAAAATCATTTTAGGTGTGCAATTCAGTAATTTTTAGTAAATTTCCAGAGTTGTGCAGCCATAATCAGAATTGAGGTATTTTTGTTTGGCTTTTTTTTTTTTATTTTTTTAGAAAATGATAAATCACAGTATTTTAAAGAATAAATATCTGAGCCCTCGCCCCACCTTTTTTTTCCTCTTCCATATCCCAGTTGGAGGCTCCTCTCTCAGAGACCCATGGCTTATTAATACATTCCTAGTGGCGCCTTACTTGGTGATACTGATAGAAAGTTCAGACTGGGAGTTTGTATCTGAGTGAGCAGCTTGAGCAGTGAGACTGGTCACAGGACTCTTCCTCCTCCAGATTTACTGGGGCTAGAGTGGCTGTCACTATTTGCGGTGAGGCCACAGAGGAGATCGGCAGGAAGTGGGAGAGGAAATGAGATGTGGGTGGAGTGGGAGGAGAGGAGCAGATGGGGAAGGGGAAGACAAGAGGAAGAGAGGGCAGACATAATGGGAAAGCCATCACGGTTCTAAGAAGATGTGAAAGCTTGCTGTATCTTCTGAGCCAGAGAGCTTATGTGTTAAAATTTGAAAATGGAAAAACAGTGCCTCTTTGGGTGCACTTGTGAGAGTATTTTGGGTTTTCTTCCTCCAGTGTTCATTCTTTTATGATCCTTGCCCTTCCTGCTGATTCTTCAGGGTGTGATACAGTATTACTGTGTGGCTGAGTGAGCAGTGTCCAAGTGTTTCTGGTGCTTTCAGGACTCACAGGGGAAGATGCATTCTTTGTCTTAGGGAGCTCCTGTTGAAAAAGTCCTTAAGTGCCACATGATTCACAGTTGTAAGCAGAAATAGGGAAGTAAAATCCTGAACTACAGGTAAAGTTCAGTTGTGGTATTAGCCCATGGCCATTGCCATGATAGAAAAGGAAGGAGCTGAATCATGACTTCCATTGTCATTTTAGCTTTTTAGCAAGAGTTTCTATAAAAGCATCTGATGTCAGTGTTACGGTTCACTGGTGTGTTTCTGGTTTTCTCAGTAAATGTACCTGATTTTAATGCCAAGTCAGAAAGATATCCCTGCTGCCTAAGGCATCTTTGCTAATCTTGGCGGTTGGAATCCAGTTTATGAAGCAAGAGTTGAGTGATCTTCATGGTAGAAAGGTTCTAACAAGATGTATTTTCTGCATCTCTCTCTCATGGAACTGTTCTTTGAATACTTAATGTGAAGGAGATGATATTTCAGTTATATGGAAATATTTAAGTAATGTACAGAAATGGCACAGGGTAAGAGCTTTTAAAAACTTGAGTTTAACGAATGGGTGCATGAATGGAATGAGATACGCGTGTTGGATAAGTGGACATGTATTCCTTTGGCTTTCAGTTTCTTGGAAGTTTTGAGCAGCCATTGTTGAGTGTTGGAAAGTAAAAGGTAGAAAATGCCATAAAAATTTTTGTCCATAAATTCACTTTGAGTATTAGCTAGTTCCCAGGATCTTCTGCAGGGTTTTTGTTAGTTTGTTTTTTCTACTTTCCAAGTGCTGCTGTTTTTCACTATGCTGATAACCAGATTTGTCCTAAATCTAAATATGAGCTCTGTGCTTGGCACATGGAAGCTGTTCAGTAAACATATATGATATGGTCAGGTAGTCTTCAGAGGAGAATATCTATGATTGGCCATTTTTATCACCTATGCCTCTCTGTTCCCTCTAGTGTTTACATGAATCTTTTTAGGATTTTTACTTTCAGAGAAAGAGGAAAGTGAATTATTTCACTTTGGCAAATATTTTGTTTTAAAGATGGATAGAAATATCTATCAAGATTTGGGGGATTGCTTCTGAAGCTCTCGTTTGGAAATAAACTCTTGCAATTAAAAGAATCAAGGTATAATGCACGGATCTATTATTTGACAATTTTCTTTGCTTTATTCATGGGCATAAAATAAAGATTAGGAAATCAAGAGTGAAGACACCACATGTAGATAAACTAAAGCAGTTTCCTTTCCCATATCACCTCTCCAACTACTATCCTACTCAGCTGGGAGATGGAAATAGTGGTCACCAAGTTTATCCCAATAACCGTGTATTTGGGGACTTTGGAATGTAGTATTAGGTAGGTCACTTATAACTGATGGCCTTGCTCTTTCTGTGCATTAAGTAGTGTATGAAAGCTGAGCTTCATAAGCACTTCAGATCAGTAGGGAAATTAGTACATGTCTTAACTGGAAGCAACCAAGAGAAGACTCTCCAACCACACAGAGGAGTACCTGTTTCATTGCACAGTCTCTGGCTCTTCACTTATTAAACCGAGTTGAAAAAAGTACAGGGAAGACCTATTTTAGACTGAATTGAGTATGTACTAGAGTGTTCAAGTGTATTTAGTTGGGAATAATATTTACATTTTGGGGTACTTGTATAAGTACTTGTGTATGTCCAGGTATGAGTACCTCCAGGCAGAGATTTCTATGCCATTTAACTTTTCTTATATTAGAAAAATTACTAAAGTCAGACATTGCTCTTTCTCTTTAGAATTGAATCGTGGTCAGAGGGATTTTCTATACTCTCCATCCTAAAGTTTTCAAAAGAAAAATAACTTTATGATTTTAGTTTTCCTATTGCATTTGAAAGAAATACCTGAAGTCCTTAAACTTTACTGCTGGCAAGAGTTGTACATTTTTAATATCTTTTAAATATGCAGCCATTCCTGACAGAGGTAAAAATATGAGCACTTTTTCACGTTTACAGAAGAAACATAAACACTGAAGTCTGTGTGTCCTTCTAGTGTCTTCTCTAGCAAATACCAGGTGGAAACTTAAAAATAAGTGCTTATAGGAAATATTTTCACAGCATATTTTTTGTTGGTGGCAGAGAGTAAGGGGATACAGAGAAACCAGGTGGGATCGGTTGTTTTATTTTGTTAGTATATCGGAAGATGTTGGGTCACAGTGTACTACTGACTCGAAAGTACAATTTAATTGCTTCTATCAGTTGTAAGTGAGCATCCTTCATGGGGCGCAGGGATGATCCCTGTGATTGGATGTCCAGTTACTCCTCAGCTCTGTAGACGCAGAGGTACCCTAGACATTTAGTCTTTCACCACTCGGGGCTTTTATTTGAATATGGAGACCCCCTGAATCCTGTTTTGCATGTAATTAAAGTTAGAGGACATGTTAGGAAAAGCTGTTCTTGACTGACCAGAAAACAAATAATTGTATTCTGTTTCTGATCTTCATTTATAGCACCAGCAACAAGTGGTGCAGGCTGTGGAACGGGCCAAGCAGGTGACCATGGCAGAACTGAACGCCATCATTGGGGTACGTGGCCTTTCCATTTTAGCTTGATCATCTTAGTGTTTGTCACTGGCTCTCTCTCACTCTCTCTTTAAATTTTGTTCAATCGAAGAGGCAAAAGGCAATAGAGGACCACACAGTGAAATGGAGCACTTTGCCTTCAATCTCACAAAGTTTGATGGCTACCTCAGAAACTCTGGACACATTCTCACCAATTCCAGTTGACATGTTCCTGAAAATTCTTCCCCTGGGGAGACGGGGTAGTTCTTTTTCATAGTATTTCTTTCCTTCGCAATCAGCCTCTGTCGCTAGCCTATTGCCAGTCAAAAGACACAGATTGCCCTAATGTTAAAATGACCTGATTTCTTTTATCTTTCCTCAAATATAGATTGTCTTAATACCATGTTTAGTGAAATAAAATATACATTTTCACATCTCTCTGCTACTCTTCCTCCCCTTTGATGAGTGGTTCTTAGACCAGTGTCCATTTGTAGTGAAAATGATAGATGAACTATATAGCTTTTTGCAAAATCAGCGGCCCAGTTGGAAAATCCCTCATAGTACCAGTAATGTTGCTTAGAAATCCTGCTGGAATTCATGGGTTTGAGCAGTTACTCCAATTCTGCTTACATTTTTGTTCTCTTCAGTTAAGGTAACCATTAATAAAAAGGTGCTAAAACTTAGAAAGGCAAGAAATCCTAGCTGAAAAAAGCACAATATTCACATCTCTGTTTATGCAGCTGTTAGGAGTGGTTCTCTAGGTTATTTTAATGAAGACATGTCAACTGTACTTTCCTCTTTCTGCCCCCCCCACCCCGCCCCAATACTTTCTTTTGTGTATAGATTATACACAAAAGTCTTTTCTCTTTTTTTGCCCTCAGTGTATCAAACACACTTTGAAATGCTAATTATTCCATTTACTTTCATTAAAATTCAAATTGCTGAGTGAAGATGAGGATAAGGGTCGCCTGATAATCAATCTGAAGTGAAGATATTGCTTCAATTATGCCTCTGTCTTTTAACAAGGAAATCAGAACTCTGGGATGGCTGCCGATGGTGGTGGAGCTATAGTCTGATTGCAACTTGTTTTTTAAAGGGCTATTTTGAGCTCTATTTTGTGTCCCTCTGACCACAAGAAAATACTGGTAGTAGATTAGAAGGCATAGTAAATGGAGAAGAGTAACCTTTATTTCCTTGGAAGTGCCCCTTGGAAAGAAGAGGATGAATCACAACAAGCCATGTAGAGACTCGTTTCTTGTACATTTTCTGTGTTCGGGGGGTAGGGGAGAGATGAGAGATAAATACATTTCACAATTAGTTTTTATTTCCAGAAATTCCAGAGAACGGCAGTGTAATAATAATATATTTTTTTTTAATCACTGGGAAAGCTTGAATTTTCATGTTAGCGTATATGTACATACCAGCTGTTTTTGCTTGGAGCGCTTGTGTTCCTGTTGGAATATAGTTCGGTTACCAAATCTCTCAAGGTCACTCGGCATAGAACCTATTTTTCCCACCTGCTATCCTGTCTCCTGTCTAAGGAGAGAATGTGTGGGTGAGGACCCACAGGAGAGCCTCTTAGGTCATTTCTAGTGTGGTGTTTATTTTTATATGAGCTTCTGAAATACAGGTAGCTAGCCTACCTCATGTCTGATGGGCAGCCTTTTCTGGAATGTTTTTTGTTTCTTTTTGAGTCTTATTAGTTACTGTCTGTACAGTGGCGAGATTGATCTAAATCAAAGCTGCATTGTTTTGTGTTGGATGTTGCTTAAAGATATGAGGGAAGATATAAAAGCAGAACAAGTTCCCTTTCTTTCATCACATCAAGTATATTTTTAACATTGTTTTATATCTATTTCATTTTTACGTACTTTGTTTTGAATGGGATGGCAGATTGCCTTTTCTCAGGCAGAAGATGATTTATTAGACTGTAGCTGAGTAACTGACAGACATATTGTGCATATATGGGTTTAATTATTAAAGCTAATTTCATTTGGTGACCTAAAAACTTATTTGAAGGACTAACTCAGTAGAGCTGCACGCTACCAAAGCAGTGTGTGCTGTAGTTTGTGGATATGGTGGCAATTCCAAATTATTTGTATCTGAGCTGAAAATGGAATCAAAGTCACGTAATCTGACTATTCTGAAAAACAGATTGCAGAAATAGAAAAACAAAACCAGCAGTTTTGGGAAATCACAAACCAAGTGCAAAGGGAAGAGCCCCATCGCAACCAACTCACTTGAGGCATTTCTGTGGCTACTGTTCTTTTTCTTTGTTTCAGCCCTTCTTAGTGCCTTGTGTCCAGTACCTTTCAGAGTTACAACATTGTGTACCTTTAAATGCACCTGCTGCTGTTCTGTGCCCCGTTAGGCATGGCTATGTTGTGAGGTGGTGATATTTTGACCTGCTACCAAAAGTGGTGAGGGGTCAGTTTTAGATTTTTGTGACTTAATTTTTTAGGTAGTCAACAGTGATTTTCTGCACCAAGGGAAATTTCCCTCCTGAGAGGCAAAGACCCATCTAAGCCCCTGTAGACCTTCATTTATTTGCTACTGCATATGTATCTGTTTTATATGTAGGCACACCATCCAGACAAGCGCAAATGTTCCCCAATTTAATGAAATCTGATGAAGCACCTTTTTAACTCTGCAATATTATTCTACCTTCGTTGGTAAATGAGCCAAACCAGTGATCCATGCAGTTTAAATGCAAAAAGCTGAAGTGAGCCTGAAACCTGGAGAGGCGGCTTGTTCTCTTGACAATAAGCTAGTTGTGTTTAATGGAATGAAACACAGTTATAATGATTTCTTTCACAGGTCATGTTCAGTTTAAAACTGTTGATAGATTGAAATAAGTTAAATATCATTTGTCTTTTATTTGTAAGGAAAAAAACCCAGGGAAAGGCCTGTGTTGTTTTCTATAGTTAATATTTCCTGTTTTGCTTTGAATTGTTCGTTTTTCACATTTCCTTGAAGCTTTCCCAGAGTTCCTCCAAATGGGCTGTGGGAATGTTCTGCATCTAGTTAAATCATGTCATGTGTCCTGCTAGCCACTGTGTTTTTAAATTAGAATCTCACTGTTGGAACAACACACAAACTGTAGTTTTAAATCAGTAATATGATCTAATTAGAAATGATGTTTTCATTTCCTGTATTATTAAATTGAGTCGTCTGACTATCTTAAAATATTTTTTAAATCCATTACACTATATAGTCAGCACATGCTGTGTGAATGTGGTCATGCTTAATAAAGGAGGCTAAGTTCCAACTTCATAAGAATTTCACCAAAGAAACTACCATTAAGAAAAAAAGTTTTGTCAGTATGGACATTGGAAAAGAAAATGTTTGTCCTGTAAAAATAGGAAATGGGGTTCCTCTGGATTCCTTCCTCCACTTTTTTAACCTCTTTGAGGAAAGAAATGATATAAATATGCATTTTTTTAAAAAAGCACACCCCCTTAAAAAATCCTTAAGAACAGGTATGCCATGGTGTCGTAGGAAAATGCAGTTTAGCACAAGAAATGCTGAACTTCAATTTTTAGCAGTGACATTTTAATGATAGGAAGTCTGCAAAATTATTTGCCATCAATTGTGAAGGCAATAACAAGCCTTGGTGGTTTTTCACACTCTCTGTGTTAAGTGCTTTCAGAATGACAGCGTAAACTGTGTTAGAGAACTCCAAGGAAGTAAAACTGATTAAAATGTTCATGCTTGAATGGTGCTGATGGAATAGTTCATTTGGACTTTCTCTACCTCCTGCAGCTCAAGCTGAAATATTAAAATTCAGTGGATTTAAATCTCTCTCCTCTCAGCTCAGGAAAAAAACATTACATTTTAATAGGTTTTAAACCCATAATTCATTGGTTTGGAGCAGCACTATTAAATCTATTTAAATATTACTTGTATTACTAAGGAAATGATTTAAATGACTCTGCCTTTACCATCCTATGTATTTGAGTTAGTTTAAAAAAAATAAAGACAATACCCTTGGGGTTTTTTTCCCTTTCATCTTAGCATTTTGTTTTATTGTCCTTGGCATATGATTGGCCCTTATATTATACACACACACACACACACACCCCTGTATGCATTTCAGATTGGCATTATGGCACGACATCTTGCAGTATGACAGTTTTAAAATGGTATGTCCTTTTTCCATTATAGATTTAAAAACAGCCATTTTAAGTTTCAGAGACATTTAGATCTACCATTATGATAGTTTCCCTTGTTGTCTTTATAAACTAATTAGCCATTAGGCAAAAAACTCCCTGATAGATAGGAATATGTGTATATATTAAAAATATGTATATATGTGTTTTCCCCTCCTTTATATCACAGCCTCCAATAGCACAAAATTTGAGATAGAAATACACCTACTCTTTTTTCACAAAAGTAAAATTTGAAGTATCTGAGAGCCGTACTTTTTCTCTTCTGTGTTTGCTAATAAAGGGCTTTCCAGAGGTATTGTTAATCTTGCAGTGGTTATGCTATTAACCCTTTGGGCGCAGATATCTCCGCGATGCGGAAGCGTTGTTATCCTTCCTGGGCCCACCTTACCCTCATACCCTCCTTATCTACCTTTCTCTCTAGTCATTGCCATCACAGGTTTTTTTCTGTGGCTTGGCAACACCTCTCCTCAGCTGAATTCCTTCACTGAGCGCTCCAGCTGGATGGAGCTCAGTTGCCTGAAGTAGTGATTGACTACCTTGTTTTGAGGTTCCGTCCTTCCCTGATCACTTTCCCCAGAGCCACTCCTGTTCTGGAATCACTTCTCTGGATGCAGCCATGCCTTGTCCTGGAGGATCTAAGAAGCTCAGTATTTAACCTCATAGGCCTCAACCTCTTTAAGGGGGCTTTCTGGTATAGGCAGGCAATTGAACTCAAGTGCCACAGTCATAGTTTGTTTTCTGATGTGAGTTCTATGCATGAAACTTTTTTTTTTAACATGTCAACTTTTACCTTATTTTTTAAATGACTGCTTTTCAATGAACTGACAGTAACTGAAAGCTACTTTTCAGTGAGCTTCCCTTTCTTGTTATTCTCCTATCTGATTATTGCTGGGTATTTTCTAAATATATATAATGTGGAATAAACTTAAAAACAAGCTATAAAATAGATTTGTGTTTTATCAGAGATTGTTATTCTAGTTTTGTCATTACAGTGTGCCTGGAGCTTAAAGTCTTTACAAAAGTGCTGGCCATTGGCTACCTGATGTACACAGGTTGATGGGATTAAGGTTGGGGGTAGGGGGTTGGTCTTCAGTTGTAGGGCTTTGCTTACCTGCTCTCACAAAGCATGATAAACATATGATTGTATCTAAGTCAAAGAAAGCAGTTTTAACGTCAGTCTACACATTTCTCCATCTTATATTGGTATGTCTGCCCTCACTTTTTTCTTTAAACTTGTTCATTTATTGGATCAGGGGATTGTGTTACTACTGAGTGATGTAGCTGTAATCTATTCTTCACGCTATAATTTGATGAGGCTCTAAGAGGCAGTAATTTCCTTACACAACAAAGACTGTCATATATTTAAGTAATTTTTTTAACTCTGTCTCTACTTCAGAACTCTCTAAAAAGGATAAGGAACAGAATTTCTGATTTGTGTTTATGATATGCACTCTGTTGATTTCTGTTATAAAGCTTCTCTAGAAAAAATTTCTAGAAGTTAGTTAATTTTGTTTTTATTTGTTGTTAACTTGACATGCTCCTGTTTTGCTCTTGTTGCAAGAGAAGCCCTTCACTCCCTCCTTTCCCCTAATAAATGTATTTCCATAGCTCCAGGTAGAGTTAAGCAAACAGTGTTAGAGGAGCTGCATAATGTGTCTGGGTGGGTACAGGTGACTTAGCTTAAAGCACATGGGCTTTGGCTTCCACTAGAAGAAAGTGGAGTTACCTATCTGTCTTTCATTCACACCAGTACACAGCAGGTTGAGCCTGTGTTTGGGGTCCAGGGGACTGACTAGGTGGAACTGTTACACAGAAAAGATTTCAGTCAAGGCAGCTTGCAAGCTTGCACATTGTTATTCCTTTTTTTATTGGTTGAGAAGTGAAAGTGTTAGTTGCTTGGTCACTTCCAGCTCTTTGCTACCCCAGGGACTATTGCCTGGCGGGCTCCTCTGTCCATGGAATTCTCCATGCAAGAATACTGGAGTGGGTAGCCATTCCCTTCTCCAGGGGATCTTCCCGACCCAGGGGTTGAACCAGGGTTTCCTTCACTGCAGCAGAATCTTTACCGTCTGAACCACTAGGGAAGCCTCTCTCTACCCTGAGTCCCCTCCTCCCCCTACCAAGTTTTGCTTCCACTTTTCTAGTTCTCTTACTGACTTCTTCCCAGTAATGTTTCTACAAGGCAGCATCACCAACTAACTCCCATGTAGCCAGACCTTTTCCCTCGTAGACCCAGCCTGCCTTGTGTCTTCAAAGCTGGGAGAGAGAAGACAGGCTCCCCACCAAACAGTCAATCAGAGGATAGATGCCTTAAACTAAGTTTAAAGGACTGTTGGTGTGTGTCCTCCTCAAAGCTCTCTAGGATATCAATCTACTTAAAAATACATTTGTGATCTTATCTTCTAAGGACTTTTGTAAAAAGATGGAAACCTTTTATAGACTAGCAAGAATAATTTGCATCAAGTTGTTCATTCGTTGCAGCCTGTCAAAGAGGCACATTTCATTTTTACTTTGAATATTTTTAAATGTCTTCTGAAATATGTTCTGAAAAGATCCTCAGATTACATTTAAATCATCTTACTAAGATTTTGATATTTGTAAACTTTTTGGTTTTACATTTTACCACATGTAAATCAACTTTTATTAGCACATTTTAATTTCGATAAAATGTTAATGTCCAAGGACAGGAAAATAGAGAAACAAGTAATAGCAAACATGGTAAAAATTAGGCTGCATTTATTTATAAATCTGTATTTTTTTTTTAATATTTGAAATAGGGAGTTACCTACTCATTATTAATATTTTGTATATTTTAAAATATTTATCAGGATACAATTTACATAAAGTAGAATTTACCCTTTAAAGCTTATAGTTTTATGCATTTTGACAATCCAGTACAGTCATGTGACTACCAACACTATCAAGATACAGAATATTTCTCTCCTGCCTTGCTCTGCCACCCCAAATCCCCTTGTTCTTTGTGGTCAGTCCTTTTCCCTACCCTATTTCTGGCAACTGCCCATGGTGGTTTTTTTTCTCTCAAAATGATCCTTTTTGATACTGTCATATAAATGAAATTATGCATTGTGTAGCCTTTCGAGTTTTCATTTTCACTTAGCAAAATACATTCAAGATTTGTCCGGTGGTTTCCTATATTGGCAGTTAGTTCGTTTGTATAGCTGAATAATATTCCATTGTATGAATGTATCAGTTTGTTTTAGCCACTTATCCCTTGAAAGGGACAGTTGGCTTATCTCCAGGGTTTGGTGATTGTGAATGAAGTGCTAGTAAATTAACATACAGAGTTTTGTAAATTTTGTTGTTTTCCCCAGAAGTTGTCATGGTTAGTATATGTTTAAAATAACTTACATGCTGCTGTTCTTGTAACTGACAGTTTCCCAAAATGACCATCCTGTTTTTCTGTCTCACTAATATGTCCGAAAGAACCTTTGCTCCACATTCTTTAGCACTTCAAATAGTAGCTTTGGGGCATTTTTAGGCATTTCCAATAGGTGTATAGTAGTACTCGTGTTTTTGTGCATTTCCCTAATAGCTAAAGATGTTGAGTGCCTTGTTGTGCTTATTTGCCATCTCTGTATCTTTGATAAGTATCTGTTCAAATCTTTGCCTATTTTTCTTCAGTCCGTTTTTTAATCATTAATGAGATTTTTAAAAATTATTCAACATAAATACTTTATGTAATTTTTCAAATATTTTCTCCCAATCTGTAGTCATCCTTTAATTTTTTTTTTTGTTAGTGTCTATTGAAGAGCAGGAGTTTTTAACATTGTCTAATTTATGACTTTTTTTTTAGTGAGTCTTAACTATTGATGTTGTTTCTCAGTAAACTTTGCCTCACCCAAGGCCACAAATGTTTTTCTTTTATGTTTTCTTGTAAAAGTTTTACTTTTAGAACCATGATCCAGTTTTAGTTAAATTTTGTTTATGGTGTAAGATATAGGGATTTGGGTTGAGTTTCTTTTCTTTTTCTTTTCCCTAGTTGAATATTTAATTCAATTGTTCCCACACCATTTGTCGAAAAATCTATTGACTGTATCGTGTGGGTCCATTTTCTGGACTCTTATTTTGTTCTGTTAGACTGGGTGTCTTTTTTGGGGTTTCTTTTGCCAGTGATGACACACTGTCTTGATTTCTGTAGATTTCATTATTGATAATTCCCTAGTCCATTTCGTGTTTTTTTGTGTTCTTTTTTCTTGATTGCCTTCTTTCCCAGTACCCCTCAGAACTCTAGTCCTTAACTGTTAGTATCTGAGAGACTGGCTGATGGATGAATGGGAAGAATCCAATCTCAATAGCACAACTTTATCTCATTTTAAAAATGGGGTCTGTTCTGCCTCTAGACTCTTCTCTCTAAGATGCCTGCTTCTGCCATCTCCCCCTGTCCCCAGTACTTGTACTGCTCTCCTACAACTTCCTCCTGATCGGGTTTCTTGTTTGTGCATCTGTCTTTGTCGTCTTCCTCCTGCACACAGCAGCCAGAGTGGTCTTTTTCTAAAATATTAATTGGATCTTACTGCTCCCCTGGTTCTAGTTTGTCTCTGATAGCTGTTTATTTTGGTTAAAATGAAGTCTGAATTTCTTACCATGGCCTGCAAGTCTCTGTGTGAGCTGACTTTTCATCCACCTCTTCGATTTCACATACTCTTCACTCTCTTCATGTGACTGTCTTTCAGCCCCATTGGTCTCTTTCTTCCATCCCTGGCCACCCCAGGCGTCTTCCTGACTGAGTGATTGTGCATCAGCTCTTCTATCTTCTAGAAACCCCGTCTTCCATGTCCTGACGTGGTCTTCCTCATGCTCCTCTTTAAAATCTCAGCTTAAATGTTACCTCCTGAGAAAGGACTTCCCTAGCTGGCAAACTTTTGTAGCTCTTTCACACACCCAATTCATTCTTTGTAAAGTAGCCTGTTTTTATTTTCCTCAAAACTTTTACCATTTATTTGTTCATGTGTGTTTGTGAATTTCCCTTCACTGGCAGGTGGGATCTTGTTCCCTTTTATAGTCATGGGGCCTAGAACAATATGGAGCTCATTGTTTTCAGTAAATATTTGCATAATACTTATAACTGTTCAGTAAACATGCAATAATTTGTTTATTTAATAACCGTTCGGTAAATATTTGTTAAACGAACAAATATTCTATTTTGACCTAGCATTTTGGTTTTTTGCCCCATAATTTTGAGCCAAGATTGAGAAGAAGGGAGTATGGACTCATTAGAAATATATAATCCTGTGTATCACTTGTAGGGAATCTTAGGAATTTCATTTAAGAGTATTTTCATCCTATGGATGAAAACTATAGAATTCAGGGCTGGAGAAAATAGCCACAAAAGTACTGTCCAGTTTTCTAACATTGTACGGTTTGTAAGCCTGTTTGTTTTGATGACTGTGACATTTTTATTTTAGAACTTGAGGGACTTTTGTGTCAGCTATTTCTCTAGATTTACATCCCTATCCTTATGTTCTTCTCCCTCAAAGGGTAATTACAAATAGGCATTTATGGAGTATTTGCTTTATGTCAGTACTGTGCTTAGCATTTGCAGACATGATTTTGTTTAAGCTTCATAGCCACCCCAGGTGGAAGGGAGTATTATTGTCCTAGCTTTACAAATAATGAAACTGAGGCTCTGAAGGGGTAAGTAGTTTACTGAAGGTCACACAGGGAGGAAGTGGCAGAACTGGGGACCAAACTTAAGACTGATTTCAGAACACACCCATTTAACCATTTTGTTACACTTGTCCCTTATTCGTTCCCTAGACTCTGTTCTTTGACTCTGGGATCAATAGGCTCTTTATCTTGAGATCCAGTGTAGTCTTGTCCAGTGTTTAGTGTCCAGACCTCAGTGAGGGAAGTGAAATCGAGTGTGCCTGATATCCATACTAATTGGTTAGGATAAGTTGAAGTGTGTATAGTTCCACATATTGGTTGAATACTCCTGATTCATACTATGTTTCTTCATGTCTGTTGTAACTTCAGTTTCAGTTCAGTTTCAGTTCAGTTGCTCAGTCCTGTCCGACTCTTGGGGACCCCATGAACCGCAGCTCGCCAGGCCTCCCTGTCCATCACCAACTCCTGGAGTTTGTACAAACTCATGACCATTGAGTCGGTGATGCCGTCCAGCTGTCTCATCCTCTGTCGTCCCCTTCTCCTCCCTCTTTCCCAGCATCGGGGTCTTTTCACATGAGTCAGCTCTTCATCAGGTGGTCAACTTATCTACAACATCTACAGCGTCAGGTGTTGTAACTTAGTGTCATATATAAGAACTGAAAGTTGTCATAAGCACCACCACCAAGACAAGTGTTTTTAACCTAGGGCTTTGGGTCTTGGATTTCATGCTTGGTCCATTAGCTCCCTGAAGCATTGGAAAAATTGTGTGTTGGGGGTTGTGAAAGATGTACATTGTCCAGAGAATAAATTTTTGTCTTAGGTTCACAAAAAGTCTTCAATGACATAAAAATTGTTTGAGCCTGTGCCTTAGCAAGAATCAAAACCTGCACAAGAGCCTGATAAAGTACTATACTTTTTTGGTAAGAGTGTAGACAGAAGGCAGTTGTCTAGAGCATCATAAGGAGACATTGCTGCATAATTGTTCAGAAACTTGTAAATCAGAAGTTACACTGAATTTGTTTCTAAATAGTGCCCAGGGGATGAGGGAGTTTCTTGAACTATTGGTGGGTAAAACTAAAAAAAAAACTGCATTGTGTTGATATTGTCGTGAGTATTGTGGAAAATAAGTTAACCACATTAAACCCTTAATCTTGAACAACTAATGATAATGACTGCTTGGGACTTTTTTTTGAGGGGGGAGGGATTAACTGGAGCCAGCAGCTACCTTCACATAACTGTATCAAAAGAAAATGCAGGCATGTAAACCTTTGAGAATTCTTTATTAGTCTCCTGTTCATACATGCATCTTTTAAAGTTCTGAGACTCAATGATGACTAAGAACTGGTCCTTGCTTCTTGGTCCCTGTGCTTGTGATTTCATGGGATGGGTAGATCCATAGATGGATAAATCATGTTTATGCAAAGTTATAAATCAAGCACATGGGGATACCAATTAGGATAGCAATTAACCATTGAAAACAAAAGCCTACACATAAGCTCATCAGAGGAAGTAGTGGGAGAGGGGGGTGGATAACTTCTGGAGGACCACAGCAGAGGGCTGGACCAGTAGTGTGTCTGTGTTGGTCCCTCAGTCTGACTCTTTGTGACCCCATGGACTGTAGCCCACCAGACTCCTCTGTCCATGGATTCTCCAGGCAAGAGTGGGTTTCCGTGCCCTTCTCCAGTGGATCTTCCTGACCCAGGGATTGAACCCAGGTCTCCCACTTTGCAGGCAGATTTCTTTACCATTTGAGCTACCTGGGAAGTCAGTAAGGGGGATATAAGTAACTTAGAATGCATAGAGTTTCCCAGGAGAGTTGGGGGACTCCAATTTTTGAAATTATCTCATTCCTTTATGAGAAACGATGTGCTTTTTCTCTTATTTCTCCATCTTGAGAAAAATTTTATCCATCATATTTGGGAAAAACTGCTTCACTAGATCTCTTAATACTGCAAACTTAAATGATGATGTTGATCTAAAAAGCAAGGCCTAGAGCTAACCCTAAACCCCTAAAGCTTTTAAGTAAAACTTAATGGCACGTTTTTCAATCCTTTTTAAGGCAGCTCCGTGGCTATTCTATTCTGTGGGTCTCATGCATTTTTTTCCCTTGACAGATTCAAGTAAAGGGGGGGAGAGTTTATCGTGGTGCCCAGGTTGTCTTCTGTGACTGACAGGGCCGGGGCCATTGTGATTCCGTAGCAAAGTGGCAATCATATGTATATATATATATTTTATTTCCCCAGATGTTTCTCTAAGTTGACTCACAAAGCAATTTATGGACACAGTTAATATCTGAGAAAAGAAACTGTTGAGGGCAGGAGTACAAGTCAAGCTGCTGTCTACCTGGATTGAAAACTCAAACGTTGTTTTGAGGTTTCTTTCAGCTTGTATCCTCAAATGGTCTACAAGCAAAGATAATGTCAAGGCAACTTTTTTGGTTGTTTCTTCAGGCTCAACCTGTCTCCTACTCTGGAAGGGAAAACATCCAGGTGCTCCATCCAGCCTTCCTCACAGATGAGCTGTGGGGCATTAACTCTGTCCAAGGCAATGAGATGTAAAGAGATGCCCCCCCCCCCCACCAACAGAAAGAAAGAGAAAATTGCCCTCCTTCTCTGCTTTACCTTGGTTGTATAAGGGCAAGTTAATGTTCAGTGCTGCAGCAGCCATTTTGGGGAAATGGCATGTGAGAGGGATCAGGAAGACCAGAGATGTTGACCCAGAGCCTTGATATTGCTATTATTCAGCCAACCCTAAACTTGTTACATGAGAAATAAAAACCCCTATTATTAAGCCACTTTTATCTGGGTAGTCTATAATTTGCAGAGGAACTGTCTTAACTGATATACTGTTGAACCATGGTGACTCTCCATACATATCAGACAGAATTGGCAGCCTAACCTTTAACGAATTGAGGGACCACTTAAATGAACTCTAATATCTATACAATGGCATGTACTATATACCCATTACAAGTGATGTAGTCAAAGCATTATTTAGGGGTCTGGGAAAATGTTCTCTGATACACTGAGTAGGAAAATAATCATTTTAAACTACAGATAGCATGATACTATTTTTGTTTAAAATGCTTATATATGCATTGAAAAAATGCTGGACGGACTCATTAACATTATAGTTTCCTTTGGGTGGTACGATTATATGAGACTTTAAGTTTCTTTCCATTCTGCTTGTTCACATTATACATAAAACTTTTCTAATCGTAAAAAAGCTATAACTGAACCTAAAACTACTCTATAAAGATATTAATTAAAAATTATAAAGATTGTACTTACAGGTTCATTTCTCCTCTCTTCTGACCCATGTGAATAAATAGTACAACCATCTACCCCGTTGCTTGGGGCCCATCTTTGCTTTGGAAGCCCAGGTGGCACAGTGGTAAAGAATCTGCCTGCCAGTGCAGGAGACACAAAAGACGCTGGTTCGATACCTGGGTCAAGAAGTTTCCCTGGAGTAGGAAATGGCAACCTACTGTAATATTTTTGCCTGAAAAATTCCTGGACAGCAGAGCCTGGTGGATCCATGGGGTTGCAAAGAGTCGTACACGACTGAGCACCTTCCACATATCTTTGCAAGGTATCTTAAATTTCTCCTCCCCTTCTTTTTCTGTGTGTGTGCACGTGCTTGATCAGTCATGTCTGACTCTTGGCAACTCCATGGACTGTAGTCTGCCAGGCTACTCTGTCCAAGGAATTTTCTAGGCAAAAATACTGGAGTGGGTTGCCATTATCTTCTCCAGGGAATCTTCCTGATACAGGGATCGAACCTGCATCTCTTGGCATGTCCTGCATGGCCAGGTCGGTTCTTTACCACTTGAGCCACCAGGGAGGCCCTCTCCTTCCATAAACGTGTCTTTCAGTGCCATCTCCAGAATAGATCTTAAGTCCTCCTTCTCTTTTCCACTTGCACTGCTACAACCCTAATCCAAGTCATCATCAATTTTTCGTTTGAATCCCTTTATTACCTTCGTGCTGATCTATCCTTTCATCTTGGCCACTGTCAGATGTAGTCTCCACATACCATTATGAATGTTTAGGTTATATAATACTCTAGCTCAGAATGCTTATTCAGTTCAGTTCAGTCACTCAGTTGTGCCTGACTCTGCAACCCCATGGACTGCAGCACCCCAGGCTTCCCTGTCCATCACCAACTCCCAGAATCCACCCAGACTCATGTCCATTGAGTCTGTGATGCCATCCAACCTTCTCATCCTCTGTCATCCCCTTATCCTCCCGCCTTCAATCTTTCCCAGCATCAGAGTCTTTTCCAGTGAGTCAGTTCTTTGTATTAGGTGGCCAAAGTATTGGAGTTTCAGCTTCAACATCACTAATGAACACTCAGGACTGATCTCCTTTAGGAAGGACTGGTTTGATCTCCTTGCAGTCCAAGGGACTCTCAAGAGTCTTGTCCAACACCACAGTTCAAAAGCATCAATTCTTCGGTGCTCAGCTTTCTTTATAGTCCAACTCTCACATCCATACATGACTACTGGAAAAACCATAGCCTTGACTAGACAGGCCTTTGTTGGCAAAGTAATGTCTCTGCTTTTTAATATATTATCTAGGTTGGTCATGACTTTCCTTCCAAGGAATAAGCATCTTTTAATTTCATGGCTGCAGTCAGCATCTGCAGTGATTCTGGAGCCCAAGAAAATAAAGTCTGCCACTGTTTCCACTGTTTCCCCATCTATTTGCCATGAAGTGATGGGACCGGATGCCATGATCTTAATTTTCTGAATGTTGAGCTTTAAGCCAACGTTTTCACTCTCCTCTTTCACTTTCATCATGAGACTCTTGAGTTCCTCTTCACTTTCTGCCATAAGGGTGGTGTCACCTGCATATCTAGGTTATTGATATTTCTTCTGGGAATCTTGATTCCAGTTTGTGCTTCATCCAGCCCAGCATTTCTCATGATTTACTCTACATATAAGTTAAATAATACTGGGTGACAGTATACAACCTTGACGTACTCCTATTCCTATTTGAAACCAGTCTGTTGTTCCATGTCCATTTCTAACTGTTGCTTCCTGACCTGCATACAGGTTTGTCAAGAGGCAGGTCAGGTGGTCTGGTATTCCCATCTCTTTCAGAATTTTCCAGTTTGTTGTGATCCACACAGTCAAAGACTTTGCCATAGTCAAAACGCAGAAACAGATGTTTTCCCAGTTCTTAATATAAACCAATGAAACAGAGTAAAGTACTCAGAAATTGTTCGAATTATATATGCCAGAAGGGCAGCCAGATCATTAGGGAAAAAGGTGGACACTAGGGGGGTTAATTGGTTATTTTTGTGGAAAAAAATGAAATTGGATCCACCTGTCTCATTATATGCAGAAGTCAACCTGAAAAATATAAAAAGACAGAACTTTAAAACACCCAAGAAGACTTTTTATCTTGGGATAGAGAAGGATTTCTTAACGGGTAACAGAAAGCTCAAACTGTAAGGAAAAGATATTAGTTAAAGCATCTGTTCATCAGAAGATATCTTAAAGAAAATGAAGATATAAGCCAGAAAGTGAGAGGAGACTAACACATACAGTTATCCAGGTTGAGGAGGTTAACACATACAGTTATCCAGCTTATACCAGTTATGGACAAACTAGAAGTTCAAACTTAACAAAACAAACTCATTACTGCTTAAAGCTCTCATTATTCTTAAGTGAAAGTGTGAAGCCCTTTCTGTCTGTTATCTGATTCCCATAATGTTGCATCCGACCCCACTTCCTCCTTGCTCACTGGGTTCCCACCAGACTTCCTTTTCTTCCTTTGTCACCTCAGGCTCCTTTCCAGTTCTGGACCTTTGCAGCCATGTTTCCTCTCATCTCAGATTCTCTTCTCGCAGCTCTCTACAAGATGCTCTGGTTCTCATCCTTCAAGTCTTAGTTCAAAGGTCACTTCGTCAAAGGGGCTATTTCTAATTCTTATGAATGAACCATTACTTAGCAATTATGTTAAGACCTCCCTAGGGAGGGAAGGCCCTGTTGGGGCAGCAGGTACTTCACTGGGCTGGATGGTGAGGATTTGTGTTCCATACTTTACCTTAGGCCCACATGTGCAGGTATTGGTCTGTAAAATTCTGCACACAATTTCAATGTGGTTTAGTTTGTCAGATGGCCAAGCAATTCAGCACCAGCTGGGTGTGTTGTACAGTTCATCTGGAGATAGCATCACATCCCACAGGCTAAGGGCCAGCCCCACAAGAATGCCCCTACTCCGTACACCTCAGACATCAGCCCCAAATTATCCTGTGTTTTTAACAATCTCCTTATTGAGTTTAGTTAATTAGCCACAGCAGCTCACAGAACTCAGAGAAACATTTAACTTACCAAACTGTGTGTGTACTCAGTTGCTCAGTTATGTCGGACTCTTCGTGACCCCCTGGAGTATAGCCCTCCAGGGTCCTCTATCCATGGAATTTTCTAGGTAAGACTGGAATCAGTTGTCATTTCCTTCTCCAGGGGATCTTCCCAACCCAGGGATTAAACTTGTATCTTTCGCATCTCCTGCATTGGCAGGCAGATTCTTTACCACTCTGCCCCCCTGGGAAGCCCTAACATACCAAATCACCCATTTTTTAGTAAAAGGATGTAACTCAGTAACAGTCGCATGGAAGAGATGCACAGATGTCCTTTGGGTTGTTTTGGAGGTTTCATTACGTATGCATAGTTGCCCAAATCTGTGGCAATGCACTGGTGACTAACTTCAATTCCAGCCACTCTCCCCTCTCTCCCTGAAGGTCTGGTGGCTAAGATTGAAAGGTCTAACCTTCCAGTTAAGGGGCTGGTTCGCTTAGCAACCAGCTCCCACCCCTAAGAGCCCTCCAAAAGTCACCTCATTAACCTAACAAAAAGCACCTTTTATTGCTCTCTTTGCTTTGGAAATCCCAAGGATTTTTGGAGCTCTGTGTCTGGAAGTGTAACTAAGACCAAATTTTGTTACTTATTGTAAATCACAGTATCACAGCCTGGTTCAGTGTTGTTCAAATTGCAGCTCCTAGATTGACTTAAGTAGTGACATCAGTAGTGAACATTTTTTGTTTAGAAAAAGAAGAGAATAGAAAATACAGAAGTGTGCCACACATAGTATTTGGTATTTGTTAAACTGTTGTTTCATTTTCTTGTGTATTCTGTGCATGTGTACAGCATGCACATATACTCGTTGTGGTCAAAAATGTTGGAAAGCCACTAATCTGTCATCTGAAGTTCTAAGGTCAACTGCAGGGTTACTGAAGACTCTAAAGTAGATAGGCTTTTCAGATACAGCTTTACTTTTAAAAAATACTCTAAAGTAACTAAAGAAAAGTTTTCTGAGCAGGATCCCTTAGCTTGATAACTTTAATGACTACAACACAAAATGGAAGCATTGGTTTAAGTAAGATACTGTGGTAAAATCTCTTCAAAAAATTCTTTTAAAAAAATTTATTTTAATTGGAGGCTAATTACAGTATTGTAGTGGTTTTTGCCATACATTGACATGAATCAGCCATAGGTGTATATGTGTCCCCCATACTGAACCCCCTTCCCACCTCCCTCCCCATCCCATCCCACAGGGTCATCCCAGTGTACTAGCCCTGAGCACCCTGTCTCATGCACTGAACCTGGCCTGGCAATCTATTTCACATATGATAATAGTATACATGTTTCAGTGCTATTCTCTCATATCATCCCACTCTCGCCTTCTCCCACAGAGTCCAAAAGTCTGTTCTTTACATCTGTGTCTCTTTTGCTGTCTTGCATATAGGGTTATCATTACCGTCTTTCTAAATTCCATATATATGTGTTAATATACTGGTGTTTTTCTGACTTCTCTCTGTATAATAGGCTCCAGTTTCATTTACCTCATTGGAACTGATTCAAATGCATTCTTTTTAATAACTGAGTAATATTCCATTGTGCATATGTAAAATCTCTTCAAAAAATTCTTAAAGTAGTTTATAAACAAAAACCTCCAGGAAATTTTATTTCAATTATTGATTTGCTTAGAAATAATTTTCCTAGTAAACTGTGGACCAATTCAGAAAAAAAAATTCTAATAGGATTTCTGATGGGAAAGTTAATATTATAACAACTCAGGTTTTTTCCCCTTTCCTTTTCTTGCTGTTATTACTTTGTTGACTTAAAACTGCAAGTTAAGACAGTAGAATCCTTGGAACAGGACTCATGGAATTTTCTTCTTTACTTGTTATCTGTTTTCCCCTTAAAGGTCATTCCAGAGATTTTGAGGACAAGAGAGATCTGTGGTTTTAGTGTGAGAAACTCACCCTTGCAGTGACAATCTTTCTTAGGTTACTGTAAATGCCCATCTTTCCCCTGCAGTAAATCTCATGTTTTAAATCATCAGGAAAGAATAAGCTTAGATTGTAAATTTCCTTCCTTTGTTCTTTTTTTATATTCTTACTTCTATATATTCACTTAACTTTTAGCTTTTGCTGGAGATATTTGTTCAGAGCAGGAACTCCCAGTTTTCTGGCTAGAAGGGTGCATCCTATTTTCCCCACCTCTGCAGCTGCAGGGGAGTGGAAAGAACAGTAAAACAAAGTGTACTCATCACCTGGGCCTCCTCGGTGGCTCAGTGATAAAAGAATTTGCCTGCAGTGCAGGAGATGTGGGTTTGATCCCTGGATCAGGAGGATCCCCTGGAGAAGAAAGTGGCAACCCACTCTAGTATTCTTGCCTGGGAAATCCCATGGACAGAGAAGCTATAGTTCATGGGGTTGCAAAAGAGTCAGATAAAACTTAGCAACTAAACAATAGCAACAACTCATCACCTAGACCTAGATTCACCAGTTAACATTGTGTCATTTTTGCTTTGTACGTGTATACCTGCAGACAGAAGACTTATACTTTGTGTGTGCCAAATTGTTTGAAAGTAAGAGGAAGACTTGATAATATTTACCCCTTAATACATCAGTGTGCATCTCCTGTAGTTTTCCATCATGAGCACGATACAGTTAAGACATCCATCTATGTAGTGTATAGTTCATATTCACATCTGTCCAGAAAATGTCCTTGATACCACATCTTTCTTCACAGCAATTGTCCCTCAGTCTGTTCCACACATTCAGGAGTGCTTTTGTTGTGCTGTCTCTTTAGTCTTCTCTCATGCTGCTGAGAAACAGTTCCCAAACATTTCACTTGATGACTTTGTCATTTTGAAGATTCCAGGCCAGTCTTATGGAATGCCCTACAGTCTGGACTTGTGTGGTTGTTTTCTCATGTTTGAAAGTGAAAGTGTTAGTTGCTCTGTTGTGTCCAACTCTTTGCCATCCCATGGACTGCTGCCTGCCAGACTCCTCTGTCCATGGGATTATCTAGGCAAGAATACTGGAGTGGGTTGCCACTTCCTCCTCCAGGGGATCTTCCCGACCCAGGAATCGAACCAGAATCTCCTGAATTGCAGGCAGATTCTTTACCATCTGAGCCACCTAGATTCAGGTTACATATTTTTAGTAAAAACACTCCCTGGCTGATATTGTGTATTTCCCAGTTGTATCACATTATTGTTGAAGCTAATCATCTGTGCAGATATCCTTTGACACTGAATAACCTGTTCCCCAGCAACATTTCACCCAGTGGTTTTAGTGTTTCTTGATGCTGTGAATAGATTTGGAGTAATGAAGTGGTAAATTCTAAATTCTTTTCCTTTTAAAATAATATTCTTTCCTGCCTTCCCCCTTGTTTCTTCCCAGTGAGTAAGTGAGTATGTGTGTAAATAAACACTTTGGGATACTTTTCCCCAATGATAGAAGCAATCATTTATTGGGCATCATGCTAAGGGTTTTATATGCTCAATCTCATAAAATTTTCTCAGCAGCCTTGGAGAGGTAGGTTTTATACCTGTTTCCACATTTTACATAAAGAAACTTGAGGTCATGAAGTGACCTGCTCTTGCTCACAGAGATGATAAAGATTCTAGCCGAGTGGCTCTGATGTCCCTTCATTATGGTGCATCCCCACGTATCATCCAGGATCTCCTGTCTCAGACTCATCTCAGCCCCTACAGACAGGATTCCTACTCAAGGGCATCTTCACAACCCAGGGAGTATAGATACCAGCCCAGTCTCAGGCGTTTTCTGTGCTTGCTGCTTTATTTCAGAGTTTGTTGCCTTCTCTTGCCCAGCTCCTGTGTCTGGTCCCTTTTCTTACTTTCCTCATAGAATAAGGTCTCCTGGTTGGGTCAGGGCACACATGTTCAGTGCACCCAACTTGGCCAACTGGTTGGAAGCGTTGTTGTGGTCCTGAGAACTCTTCTCTGATTCTTGGCCTCATGGCATGACCCATCATTACACCTATTTTCTTGGGGGTACAGTGGACTCTAATCCTGGCAACTGTTTTTAAAATTGTATTGTAATCTATTACAGTTTTTATTCTTTATGATGCTTGAGTTGTCTCGAGTTTTGCCAGTGAGCACCCCTTTGGGTTGACCCATTGTCCTATTTTGTCATACCTGTTAGTCTTTCTTTCTGGCAAGAGATGGAGTAGGCTTACCTTGTTTTTTTTTGTTTGTTTATTTAAAGAAGCCAAGATATGGCACCAAGTGTGGTCATTGCTACTAGGGTGTCATTACTTCTAAGAAATTTTTTTTTTTTTTTAATCTTTGCAGGAATTTCCTATTGATAGAATTGTAGAGTGAAAGGTGCTGGACAGGAAACCTCTGCTTGGTTTCCAGTTGGAGTTGTCCAGAGTTGCCAGGGATTTGTGTAGACTGTGCCTCTACACTCACACTGCTCTTGCTCAGGCATTGGTCAAGGACTTGGGGACATTTGATTAAAAAGAATTTCTTTTTTTGCTGGCAGAAAGACATTTCCTCTGAACTTGATCTGATAGGAGTTCTTTTTTTGCTTTCATTCCAGACTTGAAACTGTGAGGAGATAATTCTTTGTTTCAGAAACTTCAGTAAAAACTGTTAACAGAATTGAGGCATCTACTACCTCATTGCTGTATATTTTCAGAAATAATTACTGGCTCTTTTTCACAATTAAATTAATTATCCTAATGGAGTACTTATTTGCTTAAGCTTAAAGTTCACTCCATTTTAGTGTTTATTCTCTTAAATGGCCTATCAAGGGGAAAGCAAAAAAAAAAAAAGATTTTGTGTTGTGGTTTGAGATAAGAGAGTGTTTTCTTTTTTAAATAAGGCACCCAAGATAGTGATGGCTGAGGAGGCACAGCTGGAAGAATTTTTCCAATATGTATATCCTAGTGTTTTTTTTCAGTTATGGTTACATAGAGTATATTTTATTTTAATGTTCAAGTGGTACTATAGTGTATTCCCTGCTCTTTTTTTTTTATTGTTTTTTATTTTTTCCTTATAAAGTAAACATTTTTTTTTTTACCCTGTTGCTTTGTGAGTAGAGTGGTGTTTTTATTTAAAGATGGTCACTAATACATTGGTTTTAGTGACTAACCAGGAATCATTATAATTATACCTGTCACTCTACTGCTAGGCTAGTTTCTAGGGAGAGACTCACAAAAAAGTTTTAAAATGACCACTGAATATAGAAATTGATTTCTTTTATTGATGTAAACATTTAAAAACCTACTGAAGTATTTCAGTATATCTGTCTTACATTTTTATCATCCATCTTTTGGTAACTTAACCCCATTTTTATTTTGTAGTTTTATATTTTAAACACTTGCTAAAAATAACTCCTTTCTATAGGATGCCCTGAGTGTGCTTTTTTGTTTAATATTTTGTACGTATAATGGATAACTTATAAAATAGGTTTATGGGTAGCCCCCTGTCATTTTTTTCTTTCCTAAATTCAAGGCATAATCTATTCAACATTACGATTATAATTTGGATGTTGTCATTCATAAAATCTTTGAAAGGACTTTATAATTTTGGTATAAAAACAAGTGAAAAATTAAAACAGTGCAGTGTGATATTCTGGAACAGAAAAATGACGTTAATGGAAAGCTAGAGAAATCAGAATGAATTCTGTGGTAGATTAATAGTAATGTACAATGTTAAGTTTTTAGTTTTGATAAGTTCTCTGGGTACATAATTTAAAAAAATTTTCAGTTTCTATAAAGTCTACAGGTATGTGAAACGTTTTCGCATTAGTGGAAGTTAGGTAGAGTATATGTAGGAACTCTATATTTAGTTGAAAATTAATTTACCCAAAGCTTTAAATATGTGGCCATATGACTAAATAGTAGTGAGCCAGGTGCCAGGGTACTAAGAGTTCTGAGGCTGCTGTCTTCTCCCCAGAAGGTCACAATCTTGTTGGCAAGTCAAGGTCGTTGTCTCCATAAACAGAGGAGTAATAGTACCTTTATGAGGCGGCCTGAGCCAGTGAATGATACAGGCAGTCCTATGAGATAGTAGATACAAGGTGTGTTTGGAGAGGCCTTTCCTGAACTGGTGAAACATGAGCTGTGCGGGATAGCTGAGTACAACTTCGATAAGTAATGAAGAGGTAGCTCTAAGAGACAGGAGCAGCCATGGATTGAGAAAAAAAGTATTGGCAGTGATGATGCAGTGTGGGTTCATTGCAGTCAAAGTGAGCTAGTGGAGATTTGTACTAATCAAAGTATGGGATGCTGAGGGTCTAACTGATATGGTGGGACTGAGAATTGACAGGATTCCAGGATGATGGATATAGAAACACAAAAGGAAAACAAATGAGTGGTGAATGGTAACTTGAGGCAGCGAAAGTTACTTAGGAGATGGGTTTTGTTAAACATTTTCAGGTAATGCTGGACTGCCAAGTAGAATTGTATGGGAAGGAGTTATACCGGGGATACTGGAGCATAGGAATGCAGCAAAAGGCTTAGGACTCTATAGTGAACAGAAGGAAACGTCTAGAAGGAAATTTAACAGCATTCAGAGAGGTAACAAAGAGAGGCTGTAGTGATCACTTTAGGGTTTCCAAAGCAGGTAAGGGAGAGTCTCATAAGGAGAATATACTGGCTCTGGCTGTAGATATGTCAGAGGGAAAAGCATCTATGGAACCTTGAAAAATTGCTATCTGAATGGTTATCAGTTTTTCCGATTGGTGGGCCTGAAATCCAGATTATGGGGAATTAATCAGTAAGGGGGGTGTGTGTGTATACAAGAGGGGGTTGTTGACACTAGTTTATAAGGATGTTTGACTCTGCACAGACAAGGATATATACTTACTGACCTAGCTGAAGAGAGTAAAGGAAGGTTATTTAAATTTAATAAACATTTATTCAGTGCTAGTTATATGGAAGATATTGTGTTAGGGGCAGTGGAGAACACAAAAAGTGATTAAAATATAGTGTTTTTTTCCCCTCCTGAAAAAGTGCTACTTCAAGTTCTTTTAGTGTTCAGTTCAGTTCAGTTCAGTCGCTCAGTCGTGTCCGACTCTCCGCGACCCCATGAATCACAGCACGCCAGGCCTCCCTGTCCATCACCAACTCCCGGAGTACACTCAAACTCATGTCCACAGAGTCGGTGATGCCATCCAGCCATCTCATTCTCCGTCGTCCCCTTCTCCTCCCGCCCCCAACCTTTCCCAGCATCAGAGTCTTTTCCAGTGAGTCAACTCGTCGCATGAAGTGGCCAAAGTATTGCAGTTTCAGCTTTAGCATCAGTCCCTCCAATGAACATCCAGGATTGATCTCCTTTAGAATGGACTGGTTGGATCTCCTTGCAGTGTTAGATAGGTGTTAAAATGCTAGAGATTACGCTTGCAAGCAGAAGAACAAAATCAGTGACAGAACCAGCAGCCGAGAGTTGGAGAATCGATGGAGCAGCAAAGGGAGAGGGAAGAAAAGAGATGGCAGGTGCAGGCGAGGAGTCTGAGCCTTGGGAGGCAAAAGGGATCCTCTCTCGGCTAAGACAGGCACAGTGGAGAAGAGAAGACCAGTGTTAGAGCTATGATGAGATGGAATAGAGCACAGGTGAGTCTTTACTGTGAATGGCATGTGCTGCAGACTAGGAGTATATATTTTTTGCCTTTGGAAACTTCTGGTTGGATGGGAAAATGAAGCTGTTAGCACTTATTTTTGGTCCTTTGAGACAAAAAGAAAAGTGAAACACTTGGGCCACTGAGGCATTGCTTTTCACTTAGGATTTGTTTGTTTTTAATGTCTTATAATGAAATAAACATTTTTAATTGCTCAGATAGTGTGTGAATCTCTCAGTGTCTGCAGTTAGCTAGGCTGTGTGTAAGATGCAGATTCTCACAAAGCTTAGAGCCTAGGAAAGGTGGTAAGAGGACAGAAAGGGAAAGTGTTAGTCACTCAGTCTTGTCCGACTCTTTGTGAGCCCATGGACTGTAGCCCATCAGGCTCCTTTGTCCATGGGATTCTCTAGGCGATATGCAGGCTCTTAATAAATGTTTGCTGATTGGACTCTTCATCTGAGATAGAAAGTGACTACATGCCCATCCTGTGCACACAAAGAAGTATTAGAAGATTTAGAGGAAAAAGTGAATTGGAGCAATTTTCTGGCTATTTCAGTAGAACAAGTAAATTTGCCATGTGTTTACCTAAAGGCCTTGTTTCTTCATAGACCTATTTTCCATATGTTTAGAAAATATTTTGTGCTCATATTTTTTGGTCACAACTAAGTAACAGTACATAAAAAATTATGAACATGATTTTGTCCATTCGAAGACAGGCATTATTTTGAACTGCCCAGTTAGGTAACATGTTGGCAGGACTTGAGCATGGGCCTTGGTTGTTGGGATGTCTGTGTCACTGCTCTAATTTGCTACTTCATGGATGTAAACTGGCCTTAAAAATTAGTATTTAATTTCATTGACTGTGTTTTAAGTACAAATAGCCAGAAGGTAGGTGTAGGTTAATAGGAGAAAAGAACTAAGTAGAGCTATACTTTGACTTATATAGTCAGACACAGGAAGAGAGAACAGGGCTGGGGAGGAGGAGGGAAGTAAAACTATTGATAATTTGAGGAGAGGAAACAGTACTTTCTCTGCTGAAGTACTTTTAAGATCATCCTTACCAGTGAAGGAAAGCAGAAGGTGCCACCCCACACATTTTTGAGAAAGCTATTTTGTGCAGTCCTGCTTGGAAAGAAAATTATAGAGAAGACTGTTTAGGTATTATAGGATAGGCCTGAAAAGTGATTATCAAGGTATTAATTAAAATGTAATCACTACAGAAGTTAGGCTGAGAATTTCTCAACACTTGTTCTCACAGAACATTGTTAAGCAGAGTCTTGGTTGAGGGGATTCCTGTTGAGGGACATGTTTAACTTAACTGAGCCCCACTCCTCCCCCTCGGAAGAGGCAGGGAGGCCTGCCCACTGAGGTTCCTGAAGCCTCGCTTTGCTTCGGCAGAGGTCAAGCACTCCGCTTCCAGCCTCTTGAGGGCTTTCTCCATGTGTTGCCAGTGTGTGCTGGTAAAAATGACTTTAAACTCTTGTCAGCACAGTTACTGGTGCATGCATCACAGTCCCACTCAGATAAACCTGTCACAACACAGAGGCGGCCGCTGGAGAAGAGTACAAGGGCAGGCCTCTAGCTTTTCATTCGAGCATCACTAAACGTGCGCAGAGTGCCCAATTATTTCAGCATTATTGAGCAAGCCTACAGGAGGACCCAAGCCTTGCTACATTAGATTTTCTTTAGTAATTTGCTCAAGTACCGCTGAGGACACTTAAAGGGCTTAAAACGGTGGCTGCAACCAGTTTCCTTTTCTGGGTTGTTAATTCAGGTTTTCTCTTTCAAATTAACTCTGGCCGCATGCTGTGCAGCGGTTCTAGGAGAACTGTTTAACACTAATTTTCTCAATTTTCAGCTTTTTTTTTTCTTCAACATAACTGCTTTAACAGTCACATATATGTTTTGATTAGAGGTGTATAATAGTGAGGCTCTATGTTTTTGGAGACCAAAATACAGACATTTTATTGAAGAAATCTAATTTTAGCTATTAAAAGTAACCTAGATAAGTTCACTGTTTAAAAATTATGTTATTTACAGTGCATTGCAAAACTGACACATCCAAGTAAAAAAGATAGCGTTTCTCTATTATTCATCTCCCTCCCTTAAAAAAAAAAAAAATATATATATATATATATGGGATATGTGATAGAAATATATGGGATGTGTGACCCTTTATATGTATTTATAAAGGATAAATCTTTCCTTCATGGGTGCTGGGCTTTCCAGGGTCTTTTTGCACCACTTTCCTCTCCTTTTGTTGTTGAGGGGTAACTCAGATACAAGGAACAAGTTCAATATCTTTGTCACGTTTCTCACAGCAGCAGCAACTCCAGGCCCAGCATCTATCACATGGACATGGTCTGCCAGTGCCTCTGACCCCACACCCTTCGGGTCTTCAGCCTCCTGCCATTCCGCCCATCGGTAGCAGTGCCGGCCTTCTGGCCCTCTCCAGTGCCCTAGGAGGCCAGTCCCACCTTCCAATTAAAGACGAGAAGAAGCACCATGACAGTGATCACCAAAGAGGTGAGGGATTTTCTCAGAATGTCCATCTGGTATCACCTGTCTGCTGCTGAGGGTCGGTCTGGATGTCCTTGTTGTCCTGTTTCTGGATTTCATTTTACCTGTGACTAAACAAAGGATTTCCCCTGGAAGGTAAATTAATGATCGGAAGCGGTCTTTGCACAATGATCCCCTATTGACTGGCAAGAGTTAATACGCTCCCCAAAGGTATAGGGGGACACATTTCCTGGTTATTGCCTCTGATCCTTTGTTGCATCCCCAAGTCTAAATCAGTAATGAAGTGCCTCAGTCTCTGTGTTTAAAATTGTGAGTGGCATTATTAGCTAATTTTGACCGAATCCATTTTGGGGAAGGTTTTACTGATAAGGCTCACTTCATTATTTGACAGACCTAATTATTATTTTTAAATCGGGTCAGTCTGTATAATGCAGTGAAAATCTTGCAGGTAAGAAAATAATTTAGGTAGTCTTAGTAATTGAGAAGTTGGTTTAACTACCTCTCTCACCCAGTCTATTTAGAAGCATGAAATTAACTCATTTCTGTGTATAAGAACAACACAGTTGTTTATGTAAATGATTTTAAGTTGTGTTCTTTCTAGTTTGGTTTCTTCCCTCCACTGAAATAGATGATAATGCAGACACATTGTGATCTAACTATATGTTTGTATGGTGCTTATTAGTAGCTTTTATTATTTAATGACAGAAAAGCAAAAGTCTCTGCTAGCATTCCTTTGTGGGAATTTACTTAGTCCTACAATGGGTGGTTCTTGATTGGAAGGGTGTGGTTATAATTAAAACCCCTTATCTCTTCTTGTTTCAGTGCCATTACCATGAATTATAATCTTTGGTAAATGATTTTTATCACATAAACATAAATTTCCCTTCTCTGATGTTAGAAACTCTGCACTGTTTGTCATACAGTTATCTTAGTGCTATGGTCCAGAACTGAGGCATGTCTGTAAACACTTAAGTGGAAAAGTCAATAAGGAGTATAAATAACGAGAATATCCAGCTTTGGTTTCTGAAATCATGTCAAAGGTAGCTTGGTACTCTGTGGATCTGGTCAAGTAGTAATTAATTTTAATTAACTTTATAGAAAAGTTGACATCTGTGTCATTTATTATTTAGTAGAGATCAAATTTGACAAGTGTATGATTTTATGTTAACTAACGGTACTTTTCTTTTTTGCCTTCTTCTCCTCTTTTGACCTGCCCTTGTTGCTGCTGTTTTGCCTATAGACAGAGACTCCATCAAGGTAGGACTCAAAAGTTACAGATGAAGGAATGACTTACCATCAGGCTCTAAACAATTTGAATAAATCTAGTAGTGGATTCTTTGAGATTTACCAAGATGATTTGGTGGGCTTCACCGAATAGTGGTGAACCGCATTTTTAGATTCTTTCAGTTGTGCATTTGAGATTTTTGGAAAAATTGGTCCCATTTCTTTATCAGAATCAAGATTTATAGACCAAGATTGAATGATAAGATCTGGCTTGTGTCGCTCTTTTTATCTTTGCCATGTGAAAAAGAATAACTGGTTTTCTTGACTTAAGCTTTGGCTGTAAGATAGGTAATGATGGGGAAAAATTGATTTATAAGGAGATACACATTTTGGGAAACAGTTCCAGCCTACAAAACTCTTTATTAAAACATTTAAGAGCATTTTTCTTCACCAGAAATAATTGTTTTTTGTTTGTTTGTTTGTTTTGTTTCTTGGTTTCCAGTATAGCAAGTTATTCTCCTTGGGTTTTGCATCTGTCTTACCTGCCTCCTCTATGTCTTTACAGAGAAGTTACAGGGAAAGAGGAGAAGTATTCTAGGGCCTAATGATTTGGATATGCTTGTGTAATACCATAATGGGGTGTGCTGAGGATACCTGAATTTATACAGTAAGCAAACAAGAAAAACAGGCTACTGTGGCAGGAAATGAGTAAAATATGAAATTGCTTGATAACTTTTGGATCATGCACAATATAAATATGCTACTGTATTGTGGATAATTGTGTTACACGTGCCATTTATATTTTGTTTAGATTAGAAAGCAGAGGAAGTTCTCAAGCACAGATGCTGTCAATTCGTTGTATTTTACAGTAGTTGAATGTTTTAGAGCATATGCAGTTACATCTCTTGGAGCTTTTAATGAAGTTATGCATACGGAAACTAAAATCTTCCCTTGAAACCACCTGTGCTGTCACTTTGAATGCTTCCTTATTTCTTATTTTTTTAATAATAAAGAGGAAGTAGAGTTTTTCCCCGAAGCCATTAAACGATAGAAAATAAAATATATCTATTTTACCCTTCGAGAATCTTTGTAATTTGGAAGGGTATCTGCATACCCATAGAAATGTCAACATTGGCAGATAGGAACTGCACACTTTTAATTATTTAATTTTGCATTTACAGTTGTGTACTTTGTTGTGTAGTATGAGCATCAATACCTAAACTCAAAAGCTTTCTTAATCAGAGTGTAGTAAATTCTCCGCACATATGTACTTAGGAAGTAGTAAGTAAATGGCATTGACCAGGATTTGCTGGTAGCAGCCATTGGGAAGCCTACCTAGTTATTCTGAGGCCAGTGACATAACCATTCCCTGCCTTCATATGATAAATACATAGCTTCGGGCAGGCCAGTGAGCTAAACAGAAGCCTCCTCTCATACCCCACTCCCAGAAGACTGAAAATATTTATACTCCAGTGCACACTTTTGTGTCAGTTTCATTTTATAGTTGCTCACGCCAAAGTAGGGTATATTTTGAAATCATATATAATCATTCAAGATGAGTCTGGGAGTAAGCATCTGTGTAGCTTCGAAACCAGGGGAAAAGCAAAAGGAAATAGAGGTGGATGATTTTGCCTTGATTTATTGTGGAATGGTAGCTATAAATAGATGTTTTTGTTGGGTACCGTTTTTGAATTGAAGTTGCGCTGTGTCAGGTTTGGGGCTGTCCTGTGGCTTTGCTAGGTGAAATAGTTCACTAATTTTTATAAATGTGTTCTGTGCCACTCAGAAAAGCAGTTAGTTGCTTGTTCCATCAGTCGTCCTCATCCTCACATAAGTGGTTCCTGGTTAAGAGGGGCTTTTTATGATTGTCTGCTATGTGACTGGAGATGGTTTTTATCAGCCGGAGCATGCCAGTTGCCTGCAGCTGGAGTCAGGCTTGTATGAAATAATTTATTCATGCAGGATAATGCTCCTTAACATTTAACAGGTAATGAATGTGACATAAATTTCCTTCTTGCTTTTAATTTTTCCCTTTCCTCTTCTAATGTGCAAACAGGCTGCTCTGGTACTCTAAATAATAAGTAATTTTTGGCCATCTGTCAAAAGGAAATTTCAATACAAATTTAAATTAATGGTGCCTGAAATTTTTTATAGCTCTCTAAAAGCCTCTAATGTGCAGAAAATTCTGAATCTGCTGGTAGTAATTAGTGTTGCATGTAATGAGGATGTGGGCAATGTTATACAGTCCCAGTGTAACATTTTGATATGGTAGCAAAATTCTGATTTATATGAGGTTGTGGATGGGTTTAATTGTGAGAGACACTTTAAAATGTTTTCTTGATGTTACAGATTATTAAACAGGACAGATTTCAGAGTAGCTTATAAAATATAAACTTACTGTAAAGATTAAGGTAATTAAGGTGCTTTACCTTTAGGTGGCAAGTAAAAACGAAAGAAATTCCCTTGTTAAAGCGTTGGGCTTTTTTTCTTCCTTTTCTTTTCTTGAAGGTTCTGTGGCTACTAAACTGAGTGCTGTTGGCTTTATTGATCTTGTTTTCTATAGCTCCAGTAGCCAAGTTCATTCATAAGCCTGTTATTTGCAGACTTGTACCTGACGTTTTTCATCAAGGATGGAGAATGTAAATATGAACCTAAAAGAGAAAGCACTGTAGGAGCCCAAGGATCGTTTTATTTGGTTAGGAGAAACCAGAATGGTGTGTGTTCTTGGGCTTTTATAGGAAGGATCCAAGGCACCTGCTTGTCACTTGGCCATCCAGTACCCATGTTTATGTACCCATTGTAAGTCCTGGATTTAGAGGCTGAAAATGGCAGCAAATACAGACCATGGTCCACTCACACTCTTAGTTGGAAGGGTAGAAAGCACAAAAGAGCTTCCTGCTTCTCCTTCCTGACTGGGAACTTTTTCAGCATCTTCTGGAGTTTCTCTTGGAAAGATCCATGTGAAACCAATGAAATACCTTCTGAGGTGATAAAAACCTTCCTCTGCCCCTCCCTCCTGTGTGCTGAGGGGTAGAAGTTGGTGTCACCACAGTGGTGACAGAGCAGACATTCCCATCTGCTTCCAGGAGTTTCCTAGTTGCTGGAGGTCCCAGTTCATGAGCAGGTATCATTAGGTTCCTCACATCACTCTGTTCCCACCTCATTGACTGATGTGAGGGTAAGGATTCAGAATTGTGAAGGCCAGATTGCCTAAAACTTGGTAGGAATCTGAAATTGAGAAATTAGTTTTATTACACCCCCAAATGTCTATACTTCCTAGCAAAAAATAGCCGCCAAAATCGAGACCAACTTGAATATAAATGGCAAAATTCACTATCACCAACTGTTGATTAGCTCCATGGCCTCTCCCAAGTTGGTATTACTGTGCTAACCTCATTACTTCTTAAGTCCTTCTTAAGCATATTATGTATTCTTGTTTTTTTCTCCAGCATGCGGTAACCTCCTCCAGTCAGGCCCATGAGGAATTGCAGTGTTTTCTTTGTAGACTGTGGCATAGTGACACTGTTCGCCTCTGAGTGGTCGTGGTTTTACTTTTATTATTTCACTGGATTGTCTTTCCCAGCGTGCCGTATGCATCATCAGAGTATGATCGTTGTTAGTGATTTTGTACATTGCCAAATGAACCTCCAGAAGCACTGCAACATTTAAAAATGCCAGATGCAATATTTGAGTATGTTTTCACACAATCCGCCAATCCTGAACTTACTATTTAGCTTTTGTAATTTTTGCTGGTATAGTAAGTATGAATAGTGCACTTAAAAAAACATTTACGTAAAGATTTTTTCAAGTGAAATGTTTTTCTGTGGATCTGTTTGCTATGTTACCCACTCCTGAATGGATTCCTTGTTTTTGTTTAAGGGTCTTCATAATGATCTGCGTATTAGTTGTATCTATGGCAATGTCTCTTTTTCCTGTCTTTGCTAGATTTTGGTATTTATTCTGTGTAGATGACTCCAGCGTCATACTTTGCTTTTTATTTTTTTTTTTCTTGTCTCTCTGGTTATTCTCTGTTGTCAGTAAAGGTTTATCAATGGAGAATTAGACTAAGGCTGTTTTGTTCAAATTGAAGTGTATGATTCAGGCCAAGAAAGCCCTTTAGCCTCATTAGTTGAGTGTTACAGGTGAAAGTGGGTTTTTAGCTTGGATTAACAGAGATCCAACCAGTCCATTCTAAAGGAGATCAATCCTGGGTATTCATTGGAAGGACTGATGCTAAAGCTGAAACTGCAATACTTTGGCCACCTCATGTGACGAGTTGACTCACTGGAAAAGACTGATGCTGGGAAAGGTTGGGGGCGGGAGGAGAAGGGGACGACAGAGAATTGAGATGGCTGGATGGCAACACCGACTCTGTGGACATGAGTTTGAGTGAACTCCGGGAGTTGGTGATGGACAGGGAGGCCTGGCGTGCTGTGATTCATGGGATCACGGAGAGTCGGACACGACTGAGCAACTGAACAGAACAGAATGGTTACTTCTGTTGGCTGGTTCACTTTATGCATCAAAACTTAATGGTGAAAGGTTCTGTTCCAGGGTCTTGTGTGACCTGTGTGAACTGGTTTTTGTTCCCTTCTGCCTCTTTTTACTGTTGCAAAGAAATATCCATCAGGAAAGAGTGTGCCTTTCATATGTTTAACCCTTAGGTGTGTCCTTTGTGGGAGAAAACAGAGAAGAAGCCACTTGAGGAGGAAAGATGGGCCAGTAGGAGAGGGAATAACCATTTAACCCAGGCAGTTGGGGTTTTAACACTCACTTCCCTTCCCCATGCTCCTGTGTAATCTTACCCTTCCTGAGAAAGCTTGGTGGAATTAATTGCCCATAGACTTTAGAAGGACACATTGTAAAAAGACAAAGGCCTAAAGTTGAAATCCATAAAATACTATAAAGAGAGGATATAATTAAAAAACAAACACCACCAACAAACTAACTGTAGCGGGGCTTGCGTTATCTCCTGCTGTTCCCTTAGACATCAGTAATCTGAGAAAGGGTGTGTCATTAAGGGCTGTAACTTGGACTCTGTCCACTCTAACCTATTGAAAAATTATGTGAAACCCTGCTTATGCAGTCAACCCCACTGATCTCTGAGCATGCATAGCTCATAGTTCAGATTTCATTGTGAAGGTAGTTGGTGAGGAAAGCTTTGTTTATTATTTTGTATATCATTAAAGGTTTAGAGGTGTTGAGGCCTTGCCCAAGGTAACGTAGCCATCCGTTCCGTTCCGTTCCGTCGCTCAGTCGTGTCCGACTCTTTGCGACCCCGTGGACTGTAGCCTACCAGGCTTCTCCGTCCATGGGATTCTCCAGGCAAGAATACTGGAGTGGGTTACCGTTTCCTTCTCCAGGGGATCTTCCCGACCCAGGGATCGAACCCGGGTCTCCCGCATTGGAGGCAGACGCTTTAACCTCTAGCTGTCCTCAAAGGAGGCAATTCCAGCATGCATTTTACCCTTGTATACTCCAGGACTTAAAATGAACACTTTCTGTAAATAATGGACATTTTTTTGGTAACCATAATGCCCTCAATCACTTGATAATTCCTTGATAGCTTCTAATATCTAGCCTACAAGCAGATTTCTATGATTATTTCAAATAATTGGTTTGCAAGAGTTTCCTTCCTTTTAAAATTTTTATGTGCCACTAATTTGTTGAAGAACCTGGGCCAGCCTTTCTATAGGGTGGCCCATATTCTAAATGTCTCTGTGTACTTCCCAATGGTGTCATGAAGACTTTCTGCTGCATTGCACCAAGAACAGTCTTTCTTATGATATGGAATGGGAATGGGTAGAAGAATGACGTCTAGGTTTGCATGTACATGTTAGTGATAAATAGTTCAATGAAGTTTACTAATAATCAAGGGAGTAAAATTTTTAGAAATGTATACTGATGATCAGTAGATAGGATTCTATTTGTATGCTTTTACTTTCAGACACAGACTATCATGTATTTGCAATCTAACTCCACTTTCCAAACATACATGTAATTGCTTAAGATAGACTTTTAAAAATATTTTTTCAAGTGGGTAGTGTCCTAGATGCCCTGTGCTCCAACAGAGAATAGGTTTCTGCCACTAAATTTTCAGCTCCTTAAGGGCAAGAGTCTTATCTTCTTTGTGGAACTGTGTGGGAGGACAAATCAAGGATGAGTAGGAAGGAAATTGTAACATTGGGTTGGCCAAAAAGTTCATTTGGGCTTTTCTGTAACATGGAAAAACCCAAACAAAGTTTTTGGCGAACTGGTAGAATTAGGATCTCTCTAGGTTAGCTTGTCAATGGGCAAGTCACGTAACTTCTCTGGATTTCAAAGCAGTTACTTACTACTCTAGGCATTTTTTCCGAGAGTTTGAAATGTAACTGTTTTCTTAGGTTATTCAGTCCTGTCCCAGAAGTGAATTTTACAATACAAATCTTATACCATAGGATGTATTTCAACAATAAAGTTGGCCATACCATTAGCCAGATAAGCACAGTGGTAATTATATTTCATTTTGAGTATTGAGTGGTAGGGAAATAGTTTAATGTTCTAAAGTTTACCTTTCAAGGATTTAATTTTCCAAAATAAGACGATAATTTTAAAGTAAGTGTTTCAGCATTGTGCTTGCTTTTTTAGTTCTTTGTGGAGACATTTGTTCTGCTACATTCCTGTTTGGGATTACCTTATCACAGAGTAATCAGGAATTGAGTACTATCTACAGGATTATGATGCAGTAATTTGTTCAATATTGAATTGATACCTGCTTCTAGGCATGTAAGCTTTGTGAAATGTAACAGGTGCCCTAATTCCAGAAAATATGTTGTAATTGTTTGTTTGTCAAACAGATGAATAAATATCTTTAGGGCATAGCTGGTCCTCAGGTGGTGAGCATGAATGGATCAGTGATGAGACTAGGGAAGCTGTGTTAGCTGCACCCTCCTCCACCAATCACTGAGGCAGAACAAATATTAATTAACAGGGACAGACTGGTTGTGGGATCTGCCTTCCCCAGATGATTTTTGGCAAAGGCATTTTAATTCTTTTCCTCCATAAATCAACCCTCTTAGTTACCAGCCAAACATTTTCATCCCGAAGTTTAATGTCTCTTAATTTTCTTAATTAGAATGCATTTCATCTCTTGCAAAAATATTGCATCATAAAGTTTTTATTCAACATATCTTTTTTAAATTTTAAGGGGGCTCAATATTTATTTGTTTAAACTGACATTTGAATTTTAGAAGCATTTGCTTCTCAAAATGTATATAATTCTTCCAAAATAATTATTTAAAAGAATGCCTCATCATCTTTTTTACATTCATATAAAGTAACACTTACCGTAACCCACTCTGGAAAAATCATAAAATTACCTAAGACGCTCAATATCCTCACTTCTCTATTTCTTGAGTTATTTCTGCTGCAACACTTCCTTCTATGCAACTTATATATTTTGTTTTATGGTGCTTTGAAGTACTCCACATATCTTCTGGGTTAAAGATTCTCTGCACCTGGGGGCCAGCCGCTAACAAGGGTTTTAATTTTGAACGTGAAGAGGAGTCATATCTAATAATTACCGTGGCAGCTGCCTTCGGACATGGTTCGAGCTTCATGAAAGAGGAAAGGAAGTTTGCTGAGGGCTGACTAATACCTGCTGCAAGAGTTTTGGATTCTTTTAAATAAACTTGCTGTTAGATGAAACTAATGAAATCATATTTCAAAACTAAATAATGCTGCTTAGATCTAGCAAGTCAAAACTAAATCTGAGAGTTGAATACTTAGTTGTTTTACTTTGAATCTAAAAACTGAACAAAGTAAATAATATGATTTTATCAGATTCCTTATTCAGAACCAGTCCAAATATATCTATGTGTAATAAATTTTACAACTTTAAAAAAGCATTTTAAGTGTCATCTGTTAGAACTTTCGGGGAGTCCCTGGTGGTCCAGTGGTTAGGACTCCGTGCTTCCACTTTAGGGGACACAGGTTTGATCCTTGGTCAGGGAACTAAGCTGAGTGCCACATGGTATGGCCAAACACACACAAAACAAAACTAGTATAGTCATTTTAATTCCTGTTTGTGTGTTTAGATGTAATCAGTGGCTCAGCCTCGTCCTCCCCCCGTCCCTAAGTTCAGTGATGCCTCTGGTTGGTTTTGATTCACCAGAAAGGGAGAAAGAGGCAACATACACTTGCCTGAAGTCTCCTCACAAGCAGTCTACCTTTCTTCCCTCACACTGTTTAATATTCCATACCCTTTCCTGTCCCTCACCATGTCTGTAGGGTGAGCTTGAGGAATTCTTTTTCATGAAAATGGACTCCTTATTTAATTGTGTCACACCCTAAGGATTCTTGAATTTTTTTTTTCCCTCCCAAATCGGTACTTTCACGTTGCTGAGTGTTCATATTTAAGAGAAGGGGAGGGTAACAGGTTGGTGATGCCACCCAGTGAGAGCAGCCAGTAGGCAGTGTAACACCACCTCATTTTTATTTATTCTTTCTCATGGCCATTTTAATTATTTTAGAAATTTTCGAGAATTCATTTATCTTTCTTTAAACTTCTGTTTTCTTGAGCGACATTTGGCCTTTTGAACAACAAAATAAAATTGGAAATGCTAATGTTTTGAGCCATCTAAAGGAGGAAAATAAAAATGTCACCATGGTAACAAAGCTGCTTTCTAGATGGTTTCCTAAGATATGCCTGAACTAGAAGCAGATGTCTGATTTGAGAATCTTGCCTCCTTCAATGTAAACAAATAACTTCTGGGCAGGTGTTGGAAATAATATGGAAATCCTATTAAGGGGCCCTGGGTTCCTGTCAGTCACAAAGCCCGTGCCACAAAAGGGCTGGTTGTCACATAAAGGCGCAGAGTAAATTCTCATTAGGCCTGAGCTTTTCCCAGGAAATGATTGTCTCGGTGTGTTCTTTCTCCTGTGAATCTGAATGTAAGCTGTTGCCTTCTATTGATCTATTCACTGGCTTTATTTTTCTCCTCTTCATTCCAGATCCTCCCTCGCCCCCGCCAGCCTGTATTCTCCCCTCTCACCCACCCCTTCCCTTTAGATTAACACTTGATCTGTGCTACTTCTCTGAGACTTGTGACATTTGTGATTTTAACCTCCCACCCTGGGTGGGGGAGGAGGGAAGTCACTCTTCCATCCCTGGGGCCTGTGGGACAAAGAACCAGGCTGATGAGGCTGAGTACCGAGGGCTGTTTGGAGCCACACAGCAAGAGGCAGCCACAGTCCTGAATACTGTTCTGTGTACATTTACTTGTAGTTTGTATTATGAATTAAGCAGAAACTAAAAGCATGAAGAGACAGTGTTTTTATGAACTTTTCCAAACCTACATAGTTGTCTGGTAAGCCAATAAAAGTGCGCTGTACAATATGGTAGCCACTAGCCACAGCAAGCTATTAAATTTAAATCAGTTAAAATGAAATAAAATGTAAAAATCTAGTTCCTTGGTTGCACTGTGACACTTCAAGTCCTTGGCAGCCATGTGTGGCTCTTGTAACTGCCATGGCAGCACTGCTGTGGGAGAGTACCATCATTACAGAAAGTTCCGTAGGACAGGGAGAGACTTCAGCTTGATAAAGGCTCACTGGTTCAGCTGTTTTATCTGGTTAAAACCGACCCCTGATATTCAAAAGCAAAGCTTTCTCCTGATGCATAGAAAATAAGGGGCATGTGTGTATTTTGGTTTTGTAGCTTTACTGTTCAGAAATGGTTGATATGGTCGACTGCATTAATATAGTGATCTTTTAAATGGTTGTAGGCCTTTTTTTTTTTTTTCCTTTCTGGTGGAATTGGTTGAGCAGTTTAACGTGAATCTTCCCAGAATAGACCCCCAGGAGATACTTTTTAATGTTTCTAAACAGAAAGTTGAGGTGGTGGTAGGCGGGGTTGAAGGCTGTGCATAACTATGCTCTTAATAATACTCAGAAGGTTAAATGTGGATAAACACTGAAAACAAGACTTCAGAAAAGCTTCAGTATTATTATAAAGCATTTCTCGGACTGTAGTCCCTGAGACGCACTTCATAAAGCCAATAAAGCGCGCACTGGTGGTCTCCCGTTGCCCTAGCAACGGACCATGGGGCACAGTGTATGTGAAATGCATGAACATCTGTGAATTAATCTTTTTTAGTTTGTTCTTTTCTTGGCACTGATTGGCCCACGTGGGCTTGTGCCTGTGACACTGTGTGTGGAGGGGTAATCTGGAGTATTCCCCAGGGCCTGGCCCCAAAGTGGATGGTGGAGCGGCGAGTGAAGGGAGATGCAGCCCAGTGTTGCATGAAGCGGTGCGGGTGTTTGGCCTGACAGCAGTCTCAGTGCTCTATACCTTCGGGTATATAGGGAAATGAATAAAAAATGTCCTAGTAAATCTGGGCATTACTGGGTTTATTGGACTGCCCTAAAAAAATCTTATGAGAAAATTGAAATAATCACTTCTGTTTATACCACAGCTATCTGGACCTGAAAGGTCTCTGAGTTATTCCACATCCTGCCCCAGCCCCAGTCCCTGCTTCAGGGATTAGAACCAAACCATATTGGACTAGTCAGAATGAGACTCCTGAATTGGACGTTTAGGCTGGAATCTGTTTTGATAATAAAATCTTGTAGTAACCTAGTCTGACCTTATTTAGAGAAATTTTAAATTGAGCTGGTGACAGTTCTGTCCTTGGGAGAAGAGAGCAAACTATGACTAAACAGAGACACGTTCAGGAACAGTGCTTTGGTACTGTTTGAGTTGCAGTTACTCCCCCGCTCCTCACAGGATTGTCTTGCCCGCACTCCAGCACCCTCCACAGACTGTGTGTATTCCCTTCCTCCTGTCAGTGGCAGATGCTCCCTTGTAAACTGTTTTGCTCACCCTCATCATTTTCAGTTTCCTTCTCTACCTATTTTTCTCCTACCCTTTTTTTCTCAGCCTCCATTCTCCCTTAGGGTCCTGGGGATGAAGGAAGACTATTACTATAAAATGTCTCATGCTGGCTGTGGTCTGTTATGTATAACACGTGGAGTGAGAAATTTTGTTCATAAATGTCGTAAGACAAAACTCTGCTTCGTGCTAGTCCATTTGATTTGCTTGATGGTCATTAATATTGAGGGGCATATATGGAGGAAGAACTCCTTGTCAATTTGTATGTTTTCCTTTGGCTATTAAAAAGGCACAACTGTACCTCTGTAGCTGAGAGATTTTCCTGATTTCCTGTTAGACAGTTAAACAGATTATTATTTTAATGGTTTCTGACTTCGCAACCTGTTGGTCTTGACAGATGAACTTGAAAATTGAGCAGTGCCTTCTAAATTATTTAAAGTTAGTTAGTAGGTGTCAGTTTGGCAGCTGGAGGGCAAATAGGCCTGCAGTGGGTCATTGGGATGCACAATAAAATTAGGTAGTCCCGCCCCTCAAGTTGTTTTCCTGCTAAAGTATGCAACTTGAGATATGCTGCCTTCTGAGTAGAATAAAATGCATTAATGAATCATTGCCCTTCGTTTCTTTGAGCTTCCAGTTAGTTCCAAATTCCCTTAAAATGTACGTATAGAACTAGTTTGTACTGTTTGAAGAACTAGCTTCTAAAGGCAATCTTCTGAGGAAGCTGCCAGGGCTAGTGTGCAAATACATGCAAAAAGGGAACCTTTAGCAAATACCAAGGGCAGTGCCAGTGGCAAAGTTCTCTTCAGTTCAGTTCAGTCGCTCAGTCGTGTCCGAAATTTCTCTAGGCTTCCCATATTGATGGTGCCTTTTACTTTTATTCAGATACTGTTTTGTAGGAATCAGTGAAACAATTGGACCATAGAACTAAAATATTATCATCAGACTTTTCTGGATGTTTGAATTCCACTCATTTGTTTTTCCAGTAGTTTCTCTGATTTAAAAAAAAAAAGTTTTCTGTTGCTGTTTCCAGTAAATAGCCTCTTTTACATTCAGATGGAATTTTCTTCTTTCAAGAGTCTTTTTAAAAGTTTATCAACTTTGTAATTGTTACTTGAAGGCAGCTTCTGAAATACAACAGTTACAGGAAATATGAAAGACCTTTAGGAGGGAGTAGAATTCATGCCCTGGACAAGTATTTGTTTTTGAAAGCACAATTCTTTATGCCCCAAACTAAGAATTGTTGGATACTCCTGGTATAAGAAGTGAACATTCCACAGCAGTAAATGGCAGTGGGTAAGCTAGCTATAGTGAGGAGAGGAAATGAGTTTGAATGAGTTTGAATCTCTACTGTTTCCTTCATCTGTGTTTGACAGATGTTAAGTGTGTTAAAAGCAGTAATTTTGTAATCTGGATGTGGAAGGCTGGAAGAGGAAAGAGAACACAAATAATATACAAGGGAAAAGATTTCCAGCATCCTGATATTTTATTCTTACTGTATAGACTGGTCCAGCAATCAGGAATAATCCTTGAATTTTATTTTTAACTTTTTAATTCTTATGTTTTTAAAGTATTAATAGAAATAAAATCATACTTTCATTACTGTTGTAGATATATGGGTCTATAAAAATAAATGGTACTTAAGGGAAACATTTCTCACACGATTTTCTTATACACACACAGTATTGCAGTGGAATGTTTGGTGATGGGACAATCTCAAAAGATGGGGTTCCCAAAATTGTTCATGATACTTTCCTGTTAGGCCAACCCCTAGCCTTTGTAGGATCTGGTAAAGATTACAAATAGAGTCCCTCAAATCGTATGTTTCAGTATTTTAAAGTTATAAATTCAGTTAATAAATATACCTTCATAATCATCTGAAAGGCCAGGTTTGAATTCACAGTTCTCAGGCTCCCTTAGGAGTTCATTGCCAGACAACGTGGGCCTTCACATATTTTCTTGTTGATGCCCCAACTCTCATGTCAAAGCTTCCTTACACCCCAGTGGCACCCCTTTGGTCTGGGTGTGCCCACACTAAGTCTTTTTCTTGGAGTCTCCTTAGACGTGGGCCTTCGGGCAGGAAATTTCAGGGTCCTGATACCCAGCTCTTGGTTTAGAGCGAGGTAGGCAGAGGGTGTGGGTGGGCATGTCCTCTTGTTCCTAAGAGAGAACTGAATGAGTGCCCAGACCCTAGGTTAGTCCCCTCTTATTGAGCTCTTTGGTTGGGATGTGATTTCACAAGCCATACATTTAAGAGAAAAGAAAGAGAAGTGAGGATTTGAAACTGTTAAATCTCAGAATAATTCTTTGTTAAATAAACATCGACATTTTATTCAAAATTAGGCCAGAGAATTGACATTGTTAAATATCATCTCCACAAAAGGTACTTTTAAACTTCGCTTTGTAGGTGGAAACGGCAACCCACTCCAGTATTCTCGCCTGGAAAATTCCATGGACAGAGAATTTGTGGTGGTGGGCTACAGTCCATGGGATCACAAAGAGCCAGACGCAACTGAGCACACACACATGCAGAACATGCCTAGCGAGGCTTTAAAAGTACTTCATTAAAAGTCATCAGGTATATTGTACCTGTTCACAGTGCTTGTGAAAGGCAGGGGGAAACTTAAAGCTGAGTGAGGTAAAAGATAGTGGAGCACCAGGGTCATGGGTTGCCCTGAATGGTTTTTCACTGGGCCCCACCCCCAGTCTGGGCCACAGGGAAGCATGGAACTGTAGTGACAGTGCCCAGCAAGGTTAGCCCTAAAAGGATTAGTTGTAAAGACTCTGCTTTCTTAGACTAAAGATTATCACTTGGAGCCAACTCGGGTCATGATTTCTGTTTTCATCTGCTCCTGTCCCTTTCATGTGCTTCCGTGGTTGGACAGCTGGAAGTGCCACAGAAATATTTGAAGAGCCCTGTTCAGTAGTTTACGGGGCAAGTCGTTGAATAATTCACATAACAAATGATTAGACAAGCACTTGTCCATCTGACTGAATTATTCTACATGTTTGCTGAAGCAGAGAAGGAGGAGTGCAGCTTTTCCTCCTCCAGAGGGTATACAGTGGCCGTATTGACCCATCTAGTTATTGGGTTTCAGCCTTTTGTTGACATTGTTGTAAATGAAAGCAGCCCGGAGGAGCTCGGAGCAGCTGGGCTGGATAATTGTGAAGAATTCCTGCTTGTTGCTGTTACCCCCAGTGTTTGCAGTGGGTTGTTTGCTTTGACTTTTGTTGAACTGTTGACAAAAGCATTAGATACAAATGGGAACAAATAAAGTGGTGAGATGCCAGGAGGGCTTGGCAGGAGTAGTGGTTTTCATTCTGACTTAAATAGGGGATGTCGGAACTTATCTAGATGGGAAGTGGAAGGTCGTGTCTGTGCGTGTGTGTGTGTGTCTAGAACTGTTTTCTTTTCAGGTACCTGGAAACTAGCTTGCTGTTTATGTACCTTGGCTTACAGAGGTGAGAGAATTAAGAAGGCCACCGTGTCTTATAACCTTAAAAAAGCCACACTGTACTTACACCCTTCAGGTGTGTTGCTGGCCAGGAATGCTGTAACAAATCATTTCTGGATTGCCCCTCCCCAGCTTAAAATATATATATTTTTAATAATGGAAGTATTTTGGGTTTGGGAGATGACAGGCATGACGTGGAGGTAGGGAGGATTAAGAAAAACAGTATATGCTAAAATAGTATAGCTAGCAGAATGGAAGTCATTTACTGGAACGCTTTTAATTTGGTTTAAACAAAATACTCTTTTGTATATTCAAATGGGGAGTAGTTCAGCTGTTGTGAAGCCAGAAAATTAATGGTATTTTTAGTGAAATAGCAAAAGCATGTCAACAGCATAGCTGCAGATGATAATGCTGGCATTTTATTCATGAGGAATTATCAGTGCAGGTTACTGGACAACATAGTGTGACTGAAAATGATTGAGTGTCGGAGAAGCCACTGTCCTTCTGCTCAATGATTTTATTTTGCATTTGGTCTTCCTCAGGCTTCATTTGTGCATGTATTTTCCCGTATTTTCCCTATCATAAACCAAAATATAAGGTCTTCTTGGCTGAGGCCTCTATGCATATTCCTCCCCCCCTCCCTTAAAATGCCTCACAGTGAAGGCTTCTCTCCTTGCGTATTGACTGAAAGGCTACAGAATGTGTTTTCATTGCACAGATGGTCAGTGGAGGTGGGTGGCCTTTGGAGAAAGGTCCCTCTGAATAGGTCTCTGGGAGTGTCTAAAAGCACCAACTGGCAAGACTTCCCACAATGCATGAGGTGGATAACTGTCAAAGGATTTGCCTTCCTGGCAAGTAAAGGATTTGGAATATGTACTAAGGCCATAAAGATGTTTATAAAACTTGGGCAAAGACAGACAGAAGCTATATTTATTAGGAAGTTAAAATACCCTCTGGGACAGTGCATTTCTATGATATGATAATGGAAATTGTACTGAACTGTATTTGAATGGTTCTGCTAAGCTGTGTCTTTGTGTTTGGTCTCCATTTTGGCCCAGAGCACCCTGGGTACCATCAATAAGACGTCCTTTTGTTGGGACTAGTTCACCCAGTGTTGGGACAGGGAGGCAGCCAGTGCTTCCTCTTCACTGTGTTCTGTTCTCTGGCATTATCTGTTGGATTCTCCTCCTCTGCCAGTGACAAAAAGAATATATGTACGTTTGTGTAATTGTTCTTTGGTTTAAGTTGTCCAAATCTTAAGGAATTCTAGAGAAGAAGAATTTACCGAGTTTATGTTAATAGAAGGAATGTTAGATTATTTTAATCTTTGCAACATTTCTAGCCCTAGAGACCAGTAATCAGTTGGGAGGTGGGTGGCAACTTCATGGGCAAATTTGTTAAAAAGAACTGCAACTCAAGTGCTCTGCAAGTTGCAACTCAGAGCGATATTTTGTTTATCACTAGGCGATCAAGTAAGTGTAGAGACCTAGATCTGAAGTTCATAAGGAAGAAATCCCTGAAAAGACTGAGTTGGGGATAAACACATCTGTGTGACCAAGTAGGTGATGTGTCTTACAGAAGATGGTACCCGAGGGAGGTGGTAGTGAAATCATGCAAGTTAGAAAATATGCAAAGACAGTAAGGCAAGAAGTTTTCATTGTTAACAAGCCAGAAGGAGTGAGAGAGATTAAGACTCCACAGACTTGACTCAGCATGATGCCAAATTATATAAGACCCTGGGCAAAAATACAGTAAAAGACTTACCCATGAAAGGAATGAGTTCCAGAGAACCTCACTTAGCCAAGACAAAGAGGTGGACCCACTTCACCCCTCAGGCTGTGGCCAGGGCCACAAGGGTGAGCGTGTTTTGGAAGAGACTGGTTTTACAGACAGATCTTTTCCCTCCTCCTCTTTTCCCACTCACTCCTGGAGCAGTATTCATGTTTGCTGTGCTCTTAACGCGAAAATAACACCCTTGTAAAGGGTGACTCAAGTCGTCTCTTTGTACACTTGGTTTGAACCACATTTCTCAATGTTGGGAAGCTGGTGGGTGTTGGGACCTGTCCACACTGGTGCACATGACACCCTATGAACCCCAGCCAGCCTGCAGGTGAAAGGCCATGTAGGGATGCTGGTTAGAAAAGCAGGCTGTAGACTCAGGTGGCCTGGGTTCAAACCCTGCATTCTGCCATGTACCAGCTTTGTGACTTTGGGCAGGCTAAATCCCTCATGTTCTATTTTCTGCCATGAAGAGTGGTAACGTACATTTTCAAAGGTACCTGTCACTTAGTAGATGCTCAGTGAATCTTGCTTTTTATTTTTTTAGTGTACAGTATGGATAATTTGGAAGTAACTTGGTTCCATGTATTTTTGAGGGGTTTCATATTTAAATGAACTTGCATTTGACAGCAAGCACAAGACTGACAGCAGAAAGCAGAAAACTAGAAACATGCCAGGCTATGGAGGAAAGTATTCTGAGATTAAAATTTTGCTGCAGAAAATCTACAAAATGGACTTTTGTATGTGCAGATGGTTGAGACTTAACTTTACCCAATCTGAGCACATATTTAAATCTAAAGGGAATTTCGTGATTCCAGATAGTTAAACCTCGACTGAGAATGTGACGTGAGCTTTTCATTTTTTTATTTTTTTGAGAACGTCACTTTTATATGTTTTAGAGCTAAAACCACTTGCTACTCCTAATAGTTGAAATTGGAGACCAAACAAGGAGAACCTTACAGGTTCCTGTCAGCCCATGTCCTGGTTTTAAAAGCCAATGCTGTGCCAGTGCTGTGTGCTTCTACTGGTTGGAGAAGCTGCTAACTAGCCTGACAGTGACCTCCTTACTAGCCAGAGGAGTGACCTGAGGACCGTGGCCTATGGTCTACCTTGAGTTTTCCTGGGAGCCTCTTTTATCTTCGTGTCAGATTATCTGTAAAATGGACGTCTCCCTCCAAGGTTAGAGAGCGTCACGGTCTGCGTTCCTCTCGTTGTGTAGGGAGAGGGATATACCCAGCAGGTGCTTCTTGAGCAGCCAGGACTCTGGCTATTACTCCTCCTCAGTTTACTACTCACAGACCTAATCCCTGTCATAAGGCTGGCTGGGGAGGGAACCCACATCCCTGCGCAGTAATCCTGATTTGCAGCTCCTCTTCAGGCTGAGTGCACAGCAGTGTTGTGAGGTGAGAGTCAGTCGGTCTTAGGCTTGGCAGGGTGCATCTGCGGGAACAAGGACACTTGCATCATCTGGATGCAGGGGGTACACAGGCCTGTGTCCTGCAGACGAGGCGAGGGATTGCACCCCACCCCTCTTTGAGTGTGCGCTCCTGAAGGTGAATGTTGACAAAAAAACGATTCTTGCAGAGTGCTACCCATCTGCTGTATTTCCAATAGCAAGATTAGCCTCGGTTTCTCTATAAAAATGTCAATCTGGAAGATGTCGTGTGGCCTGTGCTGTTGGGGGTGACAGGTATGCTGCCACAAAGCTGTCTTCCAGGGGTTACAAAAATAAGGAACCCCTTCCTTTGGGGAGAGGGTGCCCAGAATGTGTAGTTAGATTACTCAAAGGGTCAATGCCAACAGAGTCCAAGGAAATGTTACATTTTCTTAGTAGGAATGACAGAGGCCAGAGTTCTAGAAGCAGGCTTACTCTGGGCATAGGGTAGTGCTTCCCTCCAGGGAGAGTGCTGGCACAACTAGGCTTCCCATGGGGATGGACAGCGAGGGACCCTGGCAGATAGGAGTTCAGCTGCCCATGGGGGCCAGGGCCTCTCTGGCAAAGCCTTTGAGGTGTCTTTTCAGAATGACTCTGTTTTCTAAGAATTACCTCTTCTGGATTTTTAGAACCATATTCCTGGGTGATCAGTGATCACCCTTTCTGTGAGAGAGAGTAGCGGAAAACCGCCAGGCTGTATTTGCTGCTAAGTCGCTTCAGTCATGTCCAACTCTGTGCGACCCCATAGAGGGCAGCTCACCAGGTTCCGCCATCCCTGCGATTGTCCAGGCAAGAACACTGGAGTGGGTTGCCATTTCTTTCTCCAATGTGTGAAAGTGAAGTCGCTTAGCCATGTCCGACTCTTCGCGACCCCATGGACTGTAGCCTACCAGGCTCCTCTGTCCATGGGATTTTCCAGGCAAGAGTACTGGAGTGGGTTGCCATTGCCTTCTCCGAAGGCTGTATTTGGGGCAGCCCATTTTTACCAGTCACTAGACCTTTGTTTTTAGAAAAGTGACGTCTCCTCTGAAAGCCCAGGAAGCTTTTGTGGGGTCAGCTTACGCTTGAGAATTCGGAAGTCTTTGTTTCTCCTTCCCTTCTCCTACCCGGGATGCCATTTTGAGAGTATATTTGCTCAGATTTGGAATCTCACATTTCCCTGGTTATCAGAACTAAACACCAACTGTGTTTCTTTGTAGAGATTTATTTCTATTTAAAAGATAAGGAAAAGGAATATACATCTCTCTAGCTCAAAAAACCCTAAGGAGTAGACTAAGTGGAAAGTTTCTACAGCCGCAGTTACAGTTCTGTTACAGAAATAAGTGAGGGCAGGTGGACTGCAGAACACTCAGCCCAGGGACTCAATTAAAAATGCTTTAAAAATGTAATTCCAATCAATTTGGGTAGTCTTAGAACATTGCAAGATGTGTGAAAACATACCTTAAATGCCAGCAACCAGTGAAAAGGGCAGAGTTTCAGAAACCCTGCTATAAATTATGTGCCTTTGGCTTTCAAAAATGTAGAGGATGCATCACTGATATTCAGAATAAATATGAGAGAGAATTGTACAGTCTTTGCATCTTACAAGAAATGAAGTTTTTAAAGACCTAGTTTTGTTTGGCTTAAGATTCCCAAATTTTTCTGGTTGTCAAAACATTTCTTTTGGGAAATGTACAAATCAAATCTGACTGTAACAAACACCATTACTACAAAAATATCCCTATAACCACACAATTTCTAGACCCCAACCAAAAATCCACTTACTTAAAACAATATTGAAGGAAACCCAATTCCATTAAGACAAAATAAGTGGGTTAGTCTTGGAGGTTTTTCCTTCATGATTTACTTAACCTCCTGGAACTGGAATCCATATACATGAATTGGCAGTAAGTGATTTTAAAAATGTTTGTTTACCTTTGGTATATATTACATGATATTTAGAGTGTTGTTTCCTTTTCAGATTATTTTCTGTTGAAGTCCATAAGAAGTATTTGCTTTTGTGGGAGGAGTTCACCCCAAATGAAATGCTTCTGTCTGATTCCCTACATTGCATATTTTGGTTTCTCTTATTTTTATATCTATAAAGTATCTCATATATAACTTTCCCCTAAGAAAAATTATAGTATAATTTACATTTTACTTATTGTCAGGCACTGAAACCGTAGGCTCAGGATACAGTTATAGTGATTGGCCATTGTCACCTGTGAGTAGTGTTGGCTGGCCTCTGGCCCTGGTTGACAGTTGCTTACAATCCTGGCTGTGTTGCCTTCCCTCAGAGGGATGCAGCTGATAGACTGGGCAGTTGTGGTTGGCGGCTCCTGCTTCTGGTGTCCCTGGGCCCAGCACCCTGTCTTCCTCTTCACTGCCCTCAGCTTCTGCACTCCTTTTGCATGACACATGAAGGGTCTACTGCTTTCCTGAAAGTTAATGAAAATATCTAAAAGGCAGCTTAGTGAAAACATGTACTTGGTAGCCACTGTCGTGGGTTCTAGACAGGTTTACCACCTGCTCTCTTTGTGATCTTGGACAATAATAATAAAAAATAATGAACATGGAGGATGCATTTATTCTGCGCTGACTGAGTCCTTACAACCATCTTTCTGTTTATTCAAAACAGCCTCCTCAGGTGGTGTTTACAAGTATCTCCAAGTTAGATTGAGGAAAGTGGAACACAGTTGGTTAAGTGACTTGCTACAGTCACCTGGAAGGTAATCAGATGAGCTGATTAGAACTAAGTTAGTCCCCAGAGTTGTCCTCTTCATCTCTACACTAGGAACATTGGAAATATCACCCTATGTGTTAATGCCTTACTTGGTATAGGGTTTTTAGAGAGGATTAGAGACATGTATGAGGAGACCCAGTGAAGTGTCTGCCACTTAGGAAGACAATTAATAAATTGTGTATGAGGTTATCTTTCTTGTCTGTCAGATCCACAGAAATTCAGACTCAACAGATGCTGATATTGTGTACCTGTAATACTGCTGTTGTGATATATCCTTTTGTGTGACTTACCTGTCCTATGTCCTTAGAATGTAAGCTCTGCATGGGTGGTGTATGTTTTTAATACTTCATATTTTGTGGACTTCCAAAATGATGATTTGAGGCCATTTTTATTTCACAGCCTTTTGGAATGTCATCACACAATCCTGTGTGTGTTTTTGTGTCAAATTTCTCATATCCAGCAGATGTATCCTCCTCCTCTTACAGCTCGGAATCTGTTGTCTGATTAAAAATTATGCAGATGAAAAATCTGACAAAGATTTTAACTTGCAGCTTCATTCACTTGCTGGAGATTAATAGGAATGCTCTTATAATAACAAAATTCCCTATTGGGTTTTATAGTTTGATATCATTGTCATTTTATGGAGAAGCAAGGATAGGTTTTTTTGTTTTTTTATAATCACTGCATTTAGTGATAATACTTTCTACCTTTAGTGTCTGTTATCATTTATGATGTTTGTGTCTCTGCTTCCTGCTCTTCATTAATTGATGAAAAAACAAATGTTTGCGCTTCCCGTGTTTCGGCTGTTGTTCTTATCAGCTGACTTTTGGAGCTTTAGGACAAGGGTTGAGGAGGGACCTCTTGTGTTTCATAACTTTAAAGGCCCCTGTGTACTGTTCTGAGTTTTCCTTCCCAGTCTCTCTAATCTCTCCCTCTTCTGCTACTCTTCCCCCTCCAAAAAGGACAACTTAGTCCCTTTAGAACAGAACAGACAGGGTGGCAATCACAGAACAGAACAGATAGCTGGGTGGCAATCACAGAGGAATGAATGCTTAATTCCAGGGCTGAATCAGTTTGTTGAGGATAACTAGAAACTTAAGGTGAAGCCTGCATGTGACAAGATTTTGCTTTTAAAATACCAAATTGAGGCCCTGTGGCTTAACAAAAGCATTTCTTGCTGATTTGTGAGTCTACTTGAAAAGAACTAATACAACAACATCTATTTCTGCTTTATTGACTATGCCAAAGCCTTTGTGTGGATCACAATAAATTGTGGAAAATTCTGAAAGAGATGGGAATACCAGACCACCTGACCTGCCTCTTGAGAAATCTGTATGCAGGTCAGGAAGCAACAGTCAGAACTGGACATGGAACAACAGACTGGTTCCAAATAGGAAAAAGAGTACATCAAGGCTGTATATTGTCACACTGCTTATTTAACTTATATGCAGAGTACATCATGAGGAACGCTGGGCTGGAAGAAGCACAACCTGGAATCAAGACTGCCGGGAGAAATATCAATAACCTCAGATATGCAGATGACACTACTCTTATGGCAGAAAGTGAAGAAGAACTAAAAAGCCTCTTGATGAAAGTGAAAGAGGAGAGTGAAGAAGCTGGCTTAAAGCTCAGCATTCAGAAAACGAAGATCATGGCATCTGGTCCCATCACTTCATGGCAAATAGATGGGGAAACAGTGGCTGACTTTAATTTATGGGGCTCCCAAATCACTGCAGATGGTGATTGTAGCCATGAAATTAAAAAACGCTTACTCCTTGGAAGGAAAGTTATGACCAACCTAGATAGCATATTAAAAAGCAGAGACATTACTTTGTCCACAAAGGTCCGTCTACTCAAGGCTATGGTTTTTCCCGTAGTCATGTATGGATGTGAGAGTTGAACTGTGAAGAAAGCTGATCGCCAAAGAATTGATGCTTTTGAACTGTGGTGCTGGAGAAGACTCGTGAGAGTCCCTTGGACTGCAAGGAGATCCATTCAGTCCCATCCTAAAGGAGATCAATCCTGGGTGTTCATTGGAAGGACTGATGTTGAAGCTGATACTCCAATACTTTGGTCTCCTGATGCGAAGAGCTGACTCATTGGAAAAGACCCTGATGCTGGGAAAGATTGAAGGCAGGAGGAGAAGGGGATGACAGAGGATGAGATGGTTGGATGGCATTACCAACTCAATGGATATGAGTTTGAGTAAACTCTGGGAGTTGGTGATGGACAGGGAGGCCTGGCGTGCTGCAGTCCATGGGGTCACAAAAGAGTTGGACACAACTGAGTGACTGAACTGAAAGAAAGTAGATTCCACTTCTGGATTCTCTATTTGCACGGAAATTATCTAGCTGCTGTAAGTACCGGAGAGGGCAATGGCAACCCACTCCAGTGTTCTTGCCTGGAGAATCCCAGGGACGGGGGAGCCTGGTGGGCTGCCATCTATGGGGTCTCACGGAGTCAGACACGACTGAAGCGACTTAGCAGCAGCAGCAGCAGGGATGTGGTAGGAAGAGCACCTGATTCAGGGGATCTGCCAAATTATCTGACCTTGGACATGCCCTCTATTCTCTCTCAGCCTCAGGTTTCCAACCAGGTTGCATGACCACTCAGGTTTTTCTGAACCTAGATTTTATGATGTATTGTATGATACACCCTATGAAGTATTTTGTTTCCTTACTATTTAACAGCAGTGAGTTAGTGTGCAAAAGACCCAGTGTGTTAATTGGAGCTAGGTGTTGTTATTTTATACACTCAGGTGTTCTGAATGAAATGTTGGAGCTTCTTCAGACTTGTTGATCAATACTTGTTCAGTATTTTATTTCCTATGTTTGAAGATGCATTTTCCACCTTAAATCCATGTTACAGTGATGGTTTTAGCCATGAATCAAACAGTGGTATCATGGAAGGAGAATGCATTTGAAATTGGATAGATCTAGGTTCACATCAGAATCTTTCTTAGACTAGCAAGTTAAATTTCTCCCAGTTAGATTCTTTATAATAATAATATCCATTTCATTGAATTATTACAAGATTAAATGAGACTGTGTTTAAAGTACCTTGCGAAGTGCTTGACCTCTCATCAGTTCTCAGTAAATGCTAATATCATGTATTCAAAATAGTATTCTAGATAATTCAGAATTACTGTTTGCATGTTATTGTTGTACTGCCTAGAATTAACTAAGTTTGTGGCATCTTTTGAAAGATATCCGCGGTGGAAATAATAGCAATAGCTAGACCACTGGAGCATCCAGACCACATGTTGCAGACCAGCATTAGGTCCATGTTATCTGCATGTCTTACCTCATTTTCAGGGTGTCCTTTCCTTTTCCTTCAAGATGTTCATTTTAATTACCTGTAACTACTGAACTTTTATAACAGCAAGGGACAAGATGACTTGGTAGGGACTTTTCAACTTGATAATCATAGGTCCTGATCACTTGTTGTTATATCTTCATTGGGCTTTTTGTAAGACACTACTGTATTTTTAATTTATATATAATTATTGATAGATTTACCTTTCATTTTCTTTTCTGGAAACAAACTTACATAGAGCCTGTACTATCCCAGAAGTTTACAGATGAAGCATCCTTCCAATTATCCTACTACTGAATTTTGTAGGCTTGTCATTAAATTTATACCTGTGTAGTTGTACAATTGTGGGTGCTCTTTTGCCTGTAGAATCAGATGTGGGCAATGTAAGAAGTTCTTTACATTTATGAAATTCAGAAAGTTCAGAGGGAGGATTACTGAAAGATTAACCTAACCAGATGCTCTAAATGAAATTTCTCTTTTGAATTCCTATTTGTATATAAAGCTGAGTATCAGATCCATGGTCAGAGGAGCCTGGCAGACTTTAGTCCACAGGGTCCCAAAGAGTTAGACACAACTTAGCAACTAAATAATAATAACAACAACATCATCAGTAATTTGTTAGCACAGCAAGTAGTGAGTAATACAGTTGTGATATAAATGAGAGAACTAATTTGTACTGTATTCAGTCCCTGTGTGTCTTATAGAAATTATTAGGAATTATGTGAACTATATTCAGAAATACATGAAATACAAAGCAGAGAAGAAATTATGCGTATTTACCAAAGATCCAGGGATGATGAGTTTCATCAAGTTAGAGGTGTAAACCAGCCTCTTTGACAATTAGAACCTTTGTAACCTTATAATTCTGATTTTGTGAGGCTAATGAGGTAAGGCGAAGAATATTGTGTAGGCTTTAATCTGTATACATTGTCTTGGATAAACATACTTATTTATCAGCAGAATTCAATTACAAACTTGAATTGGAAACCACCTGCAGACCTTGTTCTAATCCTAGCTTTTCCTGTTGCTAGCTGCAGTACCTCGGACAAGTCCCACACCTGCTTTTTTACTTTGTATTAATGTCAGAGTAGTTGGACCAGGAGCTTTCCAAGCTTGTGTCTACATATAAAAATTCAGATTCAATCCGGGGAAAATTGTGTGTTGATGAGTTAAAAATAAGTCTCTGAGTATACTTTATCCACTGTGCTGAAAGGAACTCTTCATCTGCCAGTTCAATAAACACTATATTGTTTTTCATGTTGAGTGTACAAATGAAAATAGCTTATATATTTGTTGGATTTTTAGGTATTTGTTAGATAAAGTGCTTGCTTCATGCAGGGTGCTGTAGCAGAGGCAAAGGTGTCTTGGGCACAGGCTTTTTGCTTCAAGTGACAGGACATACACACTGAGAAGGTCTGAAGATCTCTACCTTTCAGGTTACCGGGTGCTGGAGTTCTCTGGGGAATTGGAGATGTAATGTCTCTGTGAAGGTGACCCTTCTAAAAGCTTATTGCCTTTTCCAGCCACATAGCCACAGGTATTTAGTGATTCAGTGGGTAATTTATTAAGAAAGTCATACTGCATACTTTCCAAGGATTCATTAACTGCCTACTAGACATTATTTTATGTTCTTTTTAAATTTGATTTTTTTTTTTTAATGACTTTTCGGTGGCATAAGAAAATGTTATTAGTGAAAGCTTGGTTAGCTTGGACTCACCCTGCCTGGATCTGAGGTAAGCTGTTGTTGTAAAGACCTAGTGCCATGAGGAAGGCCACCCTAGTGCGGAAGTTGGCAGTTGCTTAGTTTGGATCTGTGGTTTTTCTTAAAGTTATTTTAAAAGAGAGGGCAAGATACAATGAATTCTCAGAGTCTTATAACATTAGGCAGGCCCCCATTTCCCTATCCATTACTCAGAAATCCAAAAATCTGTGGAAACAAAGTGGGTTTTTATTTGGGGTGTGTGGTTTTTTTTTTTTTTTACTATGGAAATACTAATGTTTGATTATGGGGTGCTGTCCCACATCCTGCTACAGTAAATGTATCTTACTGCCTTTCTCAAATTCCAGAAATACTAAATTCCAAAGCTCATCTGGCCCCCAAGAATTTCCTGACGTGCAGTGTCTAAGTACAGCCTTGGGACTCCTGTACTTATCTTATCTCTTAACTTTTTCATGGACAGAAGCTTTGAGGGCAAAGACCTTGTCCTTTTCAGCTTTGAACACTCCTGTATTCCTGTCAGGGTGCCTCTGTTACAGTAGTCATTTGTTATACTCTTGAATAAATCAGGGAAGGGAGAGAAGAATGTTTGGACAACTTTAGCCCCTTCTCCTCCAAACCAGTCAGTCGGCAATTTCTTATCCAGTGTCGTAAGCACAGGTTAAGTCATGAAACTGAGCCGACTGATAACTGAAGTTATCAGATGACAACTTACGACCTTTCTCTTGCATTTAAAAATCACTACAGTCAAAATGCTCCAGCATCTGAGAGTGGTGCACTGCCTCTCGGGGTAAAGTGCAGATCACACCATGCAGATCCTCCATTCTCCTCTTGGCTCTTGTTGAGTGCACCCTGGGGGAAAATACGGGAATACACCACATTTCCTTGCAGTTACATAGACCAGACTGAGGGGGTGGTCAAGCTTTGGCCTATAGGCCAAATCCATTTCCTGGTTCTGTATTTGGGGTTGGCGGGGAGTGACCTATGAGCTATAAGACTGGTTGGTTTTATTGTTGAGTTGCTCATGTCCAACTCTTTTGTGAGACCCCATGGTGGTATATACATTTTAAAGGGTTGTAAACAAAAATTATGCAATAGACATCTTATGTGATCTGCAAAACCTAATAAATCTGATTGCTGTCAAGCCATTTCCAGAAAAAGTTGGCTAACCTTTGATTTAGACCATTAATTTAACTCCCAGTTTACTTCTCCCTGTCTTTAGAAAGAATTCTTTCCTTCTCACCCCTGTTCTGCCTTTAGGAGTCTACTGACTCAGTGGTCGTTCTTCTAGGTCTTAGGTGGTACTTGTTTTCATGAAATGATAACCCTTAAAGATGGTTTTTATCCACTTTTTAAAATCTCAGGAGGAAATTTAGATGAAGACAAGATGTAGAATTAATCTGAGCAAAAATAAACTTGAAGTTGAGAGTTGTTTTAATGCTCTCATATGGAGAGAACCAATTACAGAGCTTCCTCGGTACCTGTCCTGACTAATTACATGAAGATATAATTTCTTTGATCCCTTTATCTTCGAAATTCCTTTGATTCACAAAATTGTGTACATAATTTGAATACTGAGAATTATTTCAAAAAATATTGACTTGGGAAAATATTGCTTTTTAAAGATAGGGCATTTTAAAAATAACCATATCTAAATTGTGTAATCCTGGAGTATCACTGTAACTTAGAATTCATACTGTGAGCCATTCTTTTTTTCTAAATTATTTCAGCTGCATCTATATAGAGTTTTTTATATCTTGTCTTTTTACTCCATGAATTGATAAAGTAAGAATAATCGCACTGACCTTGTCATATTCTCCTTATTTTTTGTCAGGGTATTAGTGACAATCATTTGAGGTCTTGAGTCAGAAGCCCTGTATTCTAATGCCAGCTTTATTTCTTTCTATCTGTGTGACCTTATGCAGTCACTTACTTCACTAGAGTTCTGTTCGCTCATCACTAACATGGTGGTGTTAATACTATCCTAACAAAGTTTAGGGGAGGGCAGATACAATGATATAAGTAGAAATTACTTGAAAATTACAGTGTTTTTCATATGTTAGTTGGGGCTGGTGCTGTAATAATGCATTTATGATAGTTTACCATTTATACATGTCAATTCATTTCTTAATTAGATGTTATCAGACTGAGAACCATAAAAGAATGAGTTTACTTTTTATTTTACGTTGTTTTCATAGCTTGAAAAGGAGAAGGGGCATTTTTTCCCCTATAGTGCACATTCTCAATTCAATGATTATGTCAGTTAGCAGTGCTGTGTAACAAAGCTTCCAAGACTTACTGGTAATAAAGTGAAAACTATTCGTTATATCTCATTAGTTTTTGTGTTAGCTGTGGAGTCGGGAAGAGTTCTTCAGCCTGTGCTGGGCTGATCTTGGCTAAATTTGCTGGGTAGTTTAGAATGTCTTCAGCTCTTCCTCATGTATCTCTTATACCCACCCCTCCAGCATCTAAGGCTTGTTCTTTTGGCAGCAGGAGAGTCCAAGAGAACCTCTCTTTGTGTTGTTTGCTACTGTACCGTTGGCCAAAGCAAGTCACATGACCAAACGTGGACCCAGGGACATGTGAAAATTGTGGCCACTATTGTAGTCAGTCTACTCAGTAGTCTTGGAGATAAAGAAAAATCAGCCCAAGTGGGAACCAGATGGTAGTCTGGCATTTTTGTCATGGTGGTTTCTGTTCTTGAGAACACCTTGCATAATTTCAGTGCTTACATACTCCCATTCCTCATCACTGTACCAGAACTGCAACAGCCTCTTGATCTGACTCTTTGGCAGAGAATAGCCCACACCCAAATGTGCACCTCTTGTGTTTTAAATAATACGAAGAATATTGTTTCCAAGACAACTTTGATGAAATGTCAGCTTTCTCTAGGTTCTAAAACCACATAAGAACCATTGTTATCCTCGTTCCTGCTGGGTAATTTGTATACTGCAGTAGTTTGTTTGAAAACATGCCTGTTGTTCTTTGAAATATGCTTAATGCTAGATTAGAGAGTGTTTTTGTTTTTTTTCCTGTTTATGTAAGCTCATTTCTAAAGCATTTAAAATAAAGAGCTTGGGCATGTATGGTATTTAAAAACCCTTCACATGATGTTTTTAAAACAGATCAATTTCAGCATTAAAATGTTAGGAATTCAGCCAAGGAAAATTCAACTTGGATTGTATAGCTGTAATGATAATGTATTATAACCATCTTCTTTGAAAGTGATTGTACCAGCAGAGTTAAACCTGGTGAATTACATAATTTAAGAGTGTTTGCCAGAACACTGTTGTAGGGGGATTATTCAAACCTTTCCTAAACAACAGCAAAAGGAAAGATGGATTGTAGTTTGAGGTATTTATATCACAAGAAGAGTCACAAAATATCTAAAGATAACTCATTTGAATTGAACAGAAGGTCATATGTCTGAATGTCAGTTATCACGCTTAACTACTTGGCAGAATATTAGGATGTAAGAGTGTGATTTCTGTTTTTTAGCTACTTTGGCTTGAATTAAAAATGTCTTGTGTTTGCTTATTACTTATCCAAAAAGTGTTTTCAAGTCAGAAGTAACTTTTTGATGGAGACTATTGATTTCAGATGTGTACTTCCGAACAATTAAGAAAATGTATGTATCACATCATTTAAGCGTATCATTAATCTTTTCAAAGCTTTGTTGTTGTTTTAAGGAGAAAACACATGTATTCTTACTTTATCCCTAACCCTGAAGCCCTGTGTCTCAAGGGACCACCCAGTGCGCAAGGTGTGTGTTTGTGGGTCTCGCATCCTGTCTCCTGCTGCCCTGACTCATTCAGAGTCTTGAGTCAGAGAGAATGTTTTGGAGGGTCAGGTTCATTATTTCACATTATAAATATTTTTCCTTTGGATAGGGGTACAGGTTGAATTCCTTAGTACTTCCAAAGGTGGAGATGAGGCAGGACTCTGAAAGAAATGAGAAGGGAGTAGGAGAACTTTTATGTGGAAGTCTTAGCTTTAAAAAAGCCAAATGCCTCTTCCTTAACACTGAGGCCACATGGATATGGTGGGAAAGTCCTCTAGAAGAAGTAGTTCCTGAGACACATCAGCGACATTGTCACCATTATTTGGGTAGGGGCAGGGAAATAACGTGAACTGAGAGAGAGAAACGCCACATCAAGATAGAAGCAGAGATTGGAGCCATGCTGCCACAAACCAAGCAGTACCAAGGATTACCAGCCACTCCCAGAGCTGGAGAGACAAGGAAGGATTCTTCCCAGAGCCTTCAAAGGGAGCATGGCCCTGCCGACACCTTGATCTCACACTTCAGCCTCCAGACCTGAGAGAGAATAAGCTTCTGTTGTTTCAGCCACCTGGTTTGTGGGAGTTTGCTTGGCAGCCCTAGTAAACTAATACAGCTCCCAAGAGTTAAGTTTATCTGTCAGTTTTGTTTCATCATCAGTATAGTTAGTAATTGCCATGTGATACTAAATATAGTGACAATCTACATATAATAAGCCCCAAAACTTACCTGTTAAATGTTTTGTAAAGATGTGTTTTTCAGTGGCTAGTCAGGTACAGGCCCTGTGCTCAGGCTCCAGGAATATAGTGATAAAAAGGACAGAAATATTTACCGTTCTGGGGCTCACGTTTTATTTTTATTGGGGAAGAGACACATTCATTGCAGGATTAACAATGATGAAATTGCTTCAGTGGCTTTTACGTAGCCTATGTTCTTGTTCCCCTTTTTGCATCCTCTGAAATCTTAACTGACCTTTGGATCCAGTCTTGTATGATGCAGTAAGCCTGCCAGTTCTTCTCACTTCCTCATGGACTTGGGTCAGTCTGGCCGCACATGGTGCGCAGAAGTGCACTTTGTACTCCTTAGAGTTGTGTAGTCACTTGAGGTGGCCCCAGGATGCCACATTTTCTGTCCTGTCTCCATCGCCCTTCAAAAAATGAACTGGAGACTTCGGAACTTTCCCTTCTCTGGGTTTGGGGTTTTGTTCTGTTTTTACACGTTCTAATGCCCTTTTCATCTTTTCTATTTACAGAATTGGTGAGTTTTCACTTTACACGTGTTTGAGGGAATTCTTGGCCTAAGTCAGATAGGTGTGAAGGCAGGCTGATCTGTGAGATGTAATGAAGCAAGCCCCTTTATCATCCCCTTAACCCCTTTAGTGTCCTCTTTTATTAATGATACCTTGCTGCTCTGTCTACAGGTTTGGTTTCTTTACACAGTATGCAGGCATCATTCCCTGTGCCTTTTATTTAAACCAGAAGATCATCATCTAGTATCTGCCCTGTGTTAGCTTGCCTGAGTTACTTTAGCCCTCGGGATTCAGGTTTCTTCCTGTAGAAAGTGACGAGGTTGAAGTGGACAGGTGCTTCTCAGAACTGGTGATGAGTGCGGATTCGGCAACGTCAGTAGGTAGGGGGTGGGCCTGCGATGCTGCATTTCTTACAAGCTCTCAGAAGGTCTCATGGGTGCTGGACAGTGAACCATACCTTGAGTAACGGGGGCAAGATGACATCTCTGGTCCCTCCCAGCTAAAGCTGAGAGCTTTCCTGCTTTGTTCAGGGAGTCTGTTCATATCTGTGAGCTCGCATCCAGAAGGCCTCCCACTGATCTTGCTGCCCAGTCTTCTCCCATCCCCTCCACACTGTGATCCAACAGAAAGGACCGGGGAGGCTCCATGCTGTCCAGTAGTGCTGGAAAGAGCCAGATGTCTGCAGTTCTTGTTTACAGCTTAACCTGTTTTCTTTTCTCTCTGACTGAAGCTAAGCCCACGATCTAATGCATAATTAGCACTAGCCTTCAGCTTACATAGTCCTTTTTGTGGCTGTTTGCCTTGGGTTCCCCCCATTCTTTACTCTCACGGTAATGGTAGATTTATAACCGTCCTCATAACTGTGATTAAATGTCTCAATTCTTTTGCTTTATGTGGCATTCTTGGCCACTTAATTACACTGCATTAAATGCTATGTTGTTGCTGTCAGTGCAGTTGGATTGCAGTGTGGATAGCATCTTTGGGTATTTTGAAAAATGTTCCTGTCATACAATTTGAGCCTGTAAATAGAAATGCTGAGCATGCATAAATGCACTTTAAGAAATGATTTCTTTATTACTGTTTAGTTGAACTGATGGCGACACTAAACATCAAGACTTTGATGTTTTATATAGCATTCTTCCCCACTAATTAACTTCATTAGTGCAGTTAATTATGGGGGAAGAATACCGTATAAAACATCAAAGTCTTGATGTTTAATCACAGCTTAAAAAAGAAGTTTTATACTCTTCGATTGCCAAACACATTCCAATTAACTGAAGGAAGGTCAGAAATTCTGTTTTCCCTCCTCTGGTCTTCAAAGCTCTTCCCGACTCTTTTCTGGTTGACCGTTGGTTACTGGTTACTTGAGCCCAAGTGCTAATCTAGACAAGCTGACAGAGGCATGTGGAGGGTGAAATCTCTTCCCACAAGCTATAAACCAGCAGAACCGAAACTCAGTTTCTGAGAAAGGCAATGAAGAGGGAGAAGGCAGCTAACACAGAAACGAGTACTTGGTTTTCTCTTGTGCCCTCTCATTTTGTTATTAGCTTAGAGCCCCTCCAGTTTCCTATATGCTACTATATGTTGCCCTCTGAGCCACTTCTCAAATGTCAGATAGACGTTGTTCCTTAATAAGCTCTGACTGCAAAGCTGAGGACGTGTACCTGTTTTAAAGGGATAGGGTGTAAGTGGAGGCACTGCTAAGTTGATTATGTGAATTCTCAAATGACTAAGCGACATGGCAGTAGTCAAGCAACAGGAACAACAAGAACTCCTTCTCAGGTCATTTCCCTATGAGGTGTGCTATACAGTTTTTATTGTTTTTGTTTTTGTTTTAATCAAGCAGGGGTTTATAATAGCAATAATGTAATTCAGATAAGCAATTATTATAATTGACCTTGGTGATGAGTATCCTTGGCTTTTACCACAGTTTGCTTAATACCTGAGGATGGCCAATTATCTCATAATGCCCACTTTATTGAGATTATTGTTTTAATTATGGCACTCAGAATACATCACTTTGTCAGCATTTGCAGAGCTGTGTGTGGGAATACCACGTTCAGGCGTTCAGAGATGTGGAGAGCTCCGAGGCTCATCTAGTGACACAGTCGTGGTTTTTCTCTCCCTCAGCTCCAGACTAGGATTTTGAAAGACACGATAAATGTGGTTCTTCCTTGGGTGAGCAGGCACAGGGAGATAAAGTCTAGGCTGCTGTCACTGCCGCTGAGTTAATTGTGCTCTGGGAGGTGACTTAGCTAATACGTAGGTGGGTCTGGTCCATTAGGAGTTCTAATCACAGGAAGCACAGCTGCTGCTGATTTTCTAAAGTCTCAACTTTAGAATCACCTGGGGGCTTTTAAGTTGCCTAGTTGCACCCCTCCAGTGAAAGTGCTGGGTGCAGCCCAGGTGGGGTGTTCTTTAAACTCCACAGGTGATTCTGACCCTGGTGATTGCTGCCAGAGTGGCGAACCACGCCAGATCCTGAATTAATTGTTCCCTGCCCCTTGCCTCATCCCAGCCCATGACACCATCCCGGATAGGATGACCCCTTCTTTGTGGCACCGTGCTTGTTCTCCTCCATGTCCTTCCAGACTTGGCTTAGCCTCCTCACATGCCTGAAATGGCATTAGCACAGGTTTGGACCCTAACAGTGCTTTCTCCTTCCCAAACTGTGCCCCGTCTATCTCTCCTGTGGGACGTCTCAGTGGATAAATCCTAGTCCTTCTGGAACAGTCACTGTGCTCTTGCATAATCCATTCTGCTGACCACAGAAATAGGTCTTACCTTCCTTCCTTTAAAGTTTCTTTGAGTTAAGAATCAGTATTGATTCTTTAGCATCTGTCTTAAATACCCTACCCTAGCATCTGTCTTAAATACCCGACACTCCACCTTATAGGAATTTAGTTCTGATTGATGAGATCAGTTGTTTGCAACCCTCCCCTCTCCCCCACTTGTGATAAGCCTGGAAGATGCTGTTCACATGCTGCATGTGGTCCCTCCAGGCCCTTAAGGTTAGGAGCATTCTCGTGGTACACCTAAGACTCATGCCTTTCTTCTTCCAGTACTAACCTTGATCAGATTACAGATAGATAAGGATGACATCACTGTGTTAACAAACTTGATTCCATTCTAATTATACACATACATCTGTCTGTACCTGTGTACACTCAGGAATACACACATGCTTAGGTGCGTACACACATATGTGTTACTGTGAAGTATAACGCTGAGTTGGGTTATACCCCAGCATCTCTCTGAAATCCATCCTCTTTTCCCCTTCTTCAACACTCCCTCCAGTCCAAGCCACCAGCATCTCCCCTGGACCACTGCTTTGTTCCAAAGCCCTGTTACCTGGCAGACCCACTTAAGCCCATACATCAGCACTTATAAAGCAGGGATGCCAAAAATGATGTGGGGTCACATAGAGTCAGACACGACTGAAGTGACTTAGCAGCAGCAGCAGCCTTGCCAGGTGACTCTTGTAAAGAACCTACCTGCCAATGCAGGAGACGTAAGAGAAATGGGTTCAATCCCTGGGTCGGGGAAATCCCCTGGAGGAGGGCATGGCAACCCACTCCAGTATTCTTGCCTGGAGAATCACATGGACAGAGGAGCCTGGCGGGCTGCAGTTCACAGGGTCACAAAGAGTCGGACACAAGCAACTGAGCAGGCACACACAGCTTTGATGATCTGATTGAGAATTATGCTACTTTAACATTCATGTAAGAGATCCAACCAGTCCATTCTAAAGGAGATCAATCCTGGGTGTTCATTGGAAGGACTGATGCTAAAGCTGAAACTGCAATACTTTGGCCACCTCATGCGACGAGTTGACTCACTGGAAAAGACTCTGATGCTGGGAGGGATTGGGGGCGGGAGGAGAAGGGGATGACAGAGAATGAGATGGCTGGATGGCATCACCGACTCTGTGGACTTGAGTTTGAGTGTACTCCGGGAGTTGGTGATGGACAGGGAGGCCTGGCGTGCTGTGATTCATGGGTTCGCGGAGACTCGGACACGACTGAGCAACTGAACTGAAGGTTTCTGTTGTACACTTAGTATTGTTTTCATTTTTAATTACCAGGAGTGGAAGTAGGCAACATAATCTTTCTCCTCTTAAGTGCTTTTCAAAGTCTTAACTCTGACTCTGGCCCCCCTCTAACTTAGAACTTTTCAAAGATATCCTGAGCAATTTTTTAGTACATGCTCCCGTTCAGGGGCACTTAGAATGAAACACAGGCTTCACCATGGCCTACTGCGCCCTGCACAGCCCTGCCCCTCCCTCCTTCCAACATGGCTCTTCCCACACTCCCTCCGCTGCAGGCACCCAGCCCTTCTGTCCCTCTTTGGGGCCTGTGCATGAGCTCGTCTGTCTGTAGCAGTGTTCTCCTGGCTGTCACATGATTGGCTCTAGTTCCCATGTCAGCCTACATGTCCTGTCTTTTAAGAGGCTGTTCCTGACCACCCTGTCATTAGTCTCAGTCTTAACATCCGGTTTATCTCCTTTGTAAAACACTGCCATTTGTACTTATTACATTACTGATTTATTAATTGCTTAATAATAATGTCTCTTTACTGGAAGTGCTCTCCGAGGATAGGGTCCTCAGCCTCCCTCTCTGTTGTGTTCAAGTCACTGCTCTGGGGCCCAGCAGAGTGCCTGCCACCTGGTCGGTACTGGGGTCAGTACTAGCTGGTGGCATTCTCTTGTTAACGGGAGGGTGGGGGGTGTCCGTGCTGTTTCCCACCACCCGATTAGTCCTGACATCTCACTCGCTGTAGAGTCACTTGTGAAGTTCTACTTAAGTTGGGGTTGCAAGTCTGGTCTTCACTCTGTTAACCCTGGAAGGTGTGTTTGGCAAGAATTCTGCAAATCAGGGGAAAGAGTAGAAATTCTCAAGAGAGCAGCAAGCCAACGGGGCAAGTAGATGCCCAAACTGGAGAATAGGCTGTCGGAAATGTTCAAATTTGGACAAATAGGGTGGCTTTTCTCCAGAATCTGAAGCTTGAGAAACTGCCCATAACTCTCTTTGAACTCTTTCAAAGGAAGACAAGAGGAGACTTGCCCAGATTGGGCTGCTGACAAAGGCTTGGCCTTTGCCCTATGGGGCAGATTCCAGAAGTAAGCATGAAAGAAAGGACAGTCTCCTGCTGCGACTTCTTCTAGTTAGCTCATCTAATCTCCAGTACAATCCTGTGGGAAAGATATCCTTATCTCCATTTTACAGGCTTGAAAATTGAGGTGGCGGGGGCGGGCGGAGGTGAAAGTGCTGGAATCAAATTGCTAGTGTGTGGTGGAGCTGAGACTTGAAACCAGAGTGCTCTCTGCAGCCTGTGATGATTTCATCCCACTCCAGACTCTGCAGCGCTCCAAGACTGTTCCTTATTCCCTTGGTGTCCTCAGTGTCTAGAACAGCCAACACAGAAGGAGCCATTCATCTCAAGTTGTAGGATTGTGGCAGAGTCACAACTCTCTAAGCTCTGCCTGTGAAGTCTTTTGTTATCCTTCCGATAGAGGAGTAAAACCTCGTTTTCCGTCCACCATGGAAGCACTTCTGCCTCCAGTGGTCTGGCTGGCTCTGTACTCTCCTCCATACCCCCAGAAGGAAGTCCATGGCTGTGTGTGTGAGCAGACTTTCTCAGTGGCTCCGCGGTGTGTGCCATGACCTTTGATTAATCCCCTGCTCCTGGAGGCTCTCTGTACACACTCACTGGTGGGATCATCTGCCTCTAGGTTCCTGTGCCCTGGACTCCTGCAGCCCAAAGACTAGCAAGGTGATAGACTGCCGGCTGTTAGCAGAGGGCTATCCTGAGATGGCCTTTGTGTGCTTGTGTGTGTGGGCACATGTGAAGAGAGGCGGATGGGGAGACATTCATACCACATAAGTCGTACTACACTTTGAGTTAATTTTATCTTCCTTCATTCAGCAAAAACTTTTCTGGGCCGTTCTTACATTGCAAAGTCGTATTTAGTATTAAATAGCAAAAGCATACTACTGAGATGCGATTCTTTTAATACAATAGTGACAGAATTGCATTCTCCTCATTTCTCAGGGTGATGAGGAAAAGTATTTTCTTCCGGTCTTCAGCATGCTGCTATTACCGCACCATTTAGCTCAATGCCAAATTGTACTTGGTTCCATTCAGTTCTGTTTACCCAAGTAACGCTGTAGTGATTAAATGTCACCGGGTACACCAAGTATACAAAAGTAATTAACCTAAAAGGACATGTTAGAATAAGGGTCAACAACCTCTTTAGCCTGTAGTGCTATGGGGAAGACAGTATTGACAGAGATACCCCTGTCAGGGCAGGGCTAGGGGGTGGCCGGCAGAAGAAGGAACTGGAGGGAGGAAAGGTCAGCCAGAGCCACACCGGAGCCCTCTCAGCTGTCAGGGATGACAAGAGACAGGGCTCTGAGACCTCTGCTGTAGTTCCCTTATAATTTAGCTCTCTGACCTCTGATCATTTGAGACGGGGTGCAGGATGGGATTACACTGGGGCCTGACTCCCCTTTCAGCATCTCACCCCCAGTTAGTGGAATGCTGGTTCCTGGTTAGCCTAGAGAATTCTTAGCTTCTTTCACGCTTCTTCTTGTAGTGTTTTGCATATTTGGTCAACTCTTGCATCTTCGGACCTGGTTGTTAAATAAAAGCTGCTGTTTGAAATCATGTCTTTGCACCGATTTAAAAGTGTGTCTCATTTGTTTTTATTCCCCAGTATACTGAAGTCACTGTCTTAAACTGATTGATATTAATGTTTTATGTTGCTTTACACACTAAAAATTTACATAAAACTCTAGTTGTCATCTTTGACTTAAAAATCAACTGATATAAAACAAATGTGATTTCTGCCCTGTATTTGGCCTTTTCTTTCATCACCTGTGTGGGTACTCTTAAGAAAACAACAACAACAACGAAAATGGCAGTACTGAGGAGTTTTTTTCTTGACCACAACCTCCTTGGGAGATAAACAGTTCAAGGGGATCCCAGGGATCACTGTTCTCTAAATGAGTGGCCACAGAAAGAACTGCTGATGCCTGCATTCTTCACATGGTGGGTCTGTCAGGCAGGGTTCATTTAGATCCTGCCTTTTCAGCGGTCAGACTTGAGTAAGATTTGTTTCTCCCTGGCTGCAGACAGCTGATGAGTTCATGATGAGAGACAGGAGGAGGGGAACCAGTTGAAAAATGTGAAGATTTATCTCTTATAGAATAAGAAAAACTGGTAGCCTTGTTACATTTATGCAACAACAAATACTTCTTGCTTGCTCACCCAGAGGTGAAGCCTCATGCTAATCTTGAGGAGGGGGCCTCTGCCCTTGATTGGTCAGGGAGCAACAGGGAAAAGGCACCACTTCTGACCATATAAGCAGGTCAAGTTTTATATTTTCTCTTACTGTCTTTTTAGCACTGTCCTGAGAATTGTCCTGTCACTGTGTTGCAGAAAGAGGGGACCCCTTCCAGGTCCTGAGAGTGGGCCTTTGTGTAACATTTGGAAATGACTTATCTGAGGGGACACACGTGCTGACAGAGCAAGAGACTGTATGGGAAAGCGGTGCCTGGGTGGAGAGCAAGAGGGTAAGGGAACCCAGAAGAACTGCTCTGCCTCGTAGCGCAAAGTCTCACGTTTTGGGGTTAGTTTCTGGGTTGTCTCTAATCAACCACTCTGTCTCAGGGTGCTTCCTGGTGGCACAGGCATTGCTCAGCCAAGATGGATTTCTGTGAGAAGGATTCTTGAAGATTGGTAGGACATATGGACTGGCATTTCCTCTTTGGACCTTTCCCAAATTCTTTGGGTTGGTGGTAACTTGTTAGTTCTGTGTTCCTTACCAGGACCCCCTGTTGTACCATAATTCATGCAAGTGGTTGCTGTCGTGCCTGACAAGGGCAGGAAGTTTCAGTCATTGGTTCCCCTAACACCTACATCCTTTTCCGAATTATCACTTCCAAAGGCTACTTGCCTCCTTTGGATGTGCCTACTGTGTGCACTTGAACCAACCACCCCTACCCCCAGTTGTTATTCTGACCATGACAGTCATTATATTGAGTGCTAAGAATAAATAAAGACCAAGAACACACACCCTTTAAGAATGTAAAATTTCTACTCTCAGGATGATAAAAATAATATGAAAACAAGACATATGCATGAGTATTGATACGTGAAGAGATCAAGTTACGCATTCATTTGTTTATTCAGCAGCCTTTAATTGAGGCAACAGAACAAGTGCAAGATGCCCATCTTCATGGAATTTGTAGTCAAGTGGAAGAGACAAGCAAATAATCAAAATAATAGCTGTGAGTCTAATAGAATTTTGCCAAGAGAACGCACTGGTCGTAGGAAACACCCTTTTCCAACAACGTAACAGAAGACTCTACACAGAACATCACCAGATGGTCAATACCAAAATCAGATTGATTATATTCTTTGCAGCCAAAAATGGGGAAGCTCTATACAGTCAGCAAAAACAAGACCAGAAGCTGACTGTGTCTCAGATCATGAACTCCTTATTGCCAAATTCAGACTGAAATTGAAGAAAGTAGGGAAAACCACTAGACCATTCAAGTATAACCTAAATCAAATCCCTAAGGATTAAACAGTGGAAGTGACAAATAGATTCAAGGGATTAGATCTGATAGACACAATGCCTAATGAAGTATGGACGAAAGTTCATAACACTGTACAGAAGGCAATGTTCAAGACCATCCCCAAGAAAAAGAAATGCAAAAAGGCAGAATGGTTGTCTGAGGAAGCTTACAAATAGCTGAGAAAAGAAGAGAAGCAACAGGCAAAGGAGAAAAGAAAAGATATACCCATTTGAATCCTGAGTTCCAAAGAATAGCAAGGAGAGATAAGAAAGCCTTCCTCAGTGATCAATGCAAAGAAATAGAGGAAAACAATAGAATCGAAAGACTAGAGATCTCTTTAAGAAAGTTAGAGATACCAAGGGAACATTTCATGCAAAGATGGGCTCAATAAAGGACAGAAATGGTATGGACCTAACAGAAGCAGAAGATATTGAGATGAGGTGACGAGAATACACAGAAGAACTGTACAAAAAAGATCTTCACAACCCAGATAATCGCGATGGTATGATCACTCGCCTAGAACCAGACATCCTGGAATGTAAAGTCAAGTGTGCCTTAGGAATCATCACTATGAACAAAGCTAGTGGAGGTGATCAGTTGTGCTATTATAAATGCTAAGAGACAATGCTGTGAAAGTGCTGCACTCAATATGCTAGCAAATTTGAAAAACTCAGCAGTGGCCACAGGTCTGGAAAAGGTCAGTTTTCATTTCAGTTCCAAAGAAAGACAGTGCCAAAGAATGCTCAAACTGCTGCACAATTGCACTTGTCTCACACGCTTGCAAAGTAATGTTCAAAATCCTCCAGGCTTCAACAGTACGTGAACCGTGAACTTTCAGATATTCATGTTGGATTTAGAAAAGGCAGAGGAACCAGAGATCAAATTGCCAACATCCGTTGGATCATCAAAAAAGCAAGAGAGTTCCAGGAAAACATCTGCTCTGTTGACTACACCAAAGCCTTTGACTGTGTAGAGCACAGCAAACTGTAGGAAATTCTTAAGGAGATGGGAATACCAGACCACATGACCTGCCTCCTGAGAAGTCTGTATGCAAGTCAAGAAGCGACAGTTAGAACTGGACATAGAACATCACACTGGTTCCAAGTTGGGAAAGGAGTACGTCAAGACTGTATATTGTCACCCTGCTTATTTAACTTCTATGCAGAGTACATCATGTGAAGTGCCGGGCTGGATGAAGCAAAAACTGGGTTCAAGATTGCTGGGAGAAATAACAATAACCTCAGATACGCAGATGACACCTCCCTTATGGCAGAAAACAAAGAACTAAAGAGCCTCTTGATGAAAGTGAAAGAGGAGAGTGAAAACGTTGGCTTAAAACTTAACATTCAGAAAACTAAGATCATGGCATCCGGTTCCATCACTTCATGGGAAATAGAAGGGGAAACTGGAAACAGTGAGAGTCTGTATTTTTTTTGGCTCCAAAATTACTGCAGATGGTGACTGCAGCCATGGAATTAAATGACACTTGCACCTTGGAAGAAAAGCTATGACCAACCTAGACAGCATATTAAAAACAGAGACATTACTTTGCCAACAAAGGTCCTTCTACTCAAAGCTGTGGTTTTTCTAGTAGTCATGTATGGATGTATGGAAGGCTGACTGCCGAAGAATTGATGCTTTTGAACTTGGTGTTGGAGAAGACTCTTGAGAGTCCCTTGGACAGCGAGGAGATTCAGCCAACTCATGCTCAAGGAAATCAGTCCTGAATATTCCTTGGAAGAACTGATGCTGAAGCTGACACGACTGATCAACTAAACTGAACTGATGTATGGATGTGAGAGTTCGACTATAAAGAAAGCTGAGTGCTAAAGAATTGATGCTTTTAAACTGTGATGTTGGAGAAGACTCTTGAGAGTCCTTTGGACTGCAGGGAGATCAAACCAGTCAATGCTAAAGATAATCAGTCCTGAATATTCATTGGAAGGACTGATGTTGAAGCTGAAGCTCCAATACTTTGGCCACCTGACACGAAGGACTGACTCACTGGAAAAGACCCTGATGCTGGTCAAGATCAAAGGCAGGAGGAGAAGGGGATGACAGAGGATGAGATGGTTGGATGGCATCACCGACTTGATGGATATAAGTTTAAGCAAGCTCTGTGAGTTAGTGATGGAAAGCTAAGCTACAGTCCTACAGTCTGTGGGGTCACAAAGAGTTGGACACGACTGAGTAACTGAACTGAACTGAATGGCTGTGATTCAGATGCTAGGAAAGAAGTAAACAAGGGACCATGATAGAGATTTCTGGGAGATATCTTGTTGGATAGTGTCCCCAGCAAGACCTTTTTTTGAGAAGGTGATACTTACACCAAAGAATAAAAAGTTTAAAAATACTAGCTGCTCAGAGGTTAGGGAAGGGCATTCTTGGCAGAGGCCTACGCTGAGGGATAAAAGATTTTAATGTCCAGTACTCTGCGAAGGTGACTTTAAACTGGATTGGAGAAGGTAGACAGCGGCCAGATCAGAAATTTGTATTAATTGGGATTAATTCCTATTGTGACTTGAAGATGTTTTAGACTTGTATCATCTAATGATAGCCAAACGCCATGTGTGTTATTGAACACCAGGACTATGGCCAGTCCAAATTGAGATATACTGTAAATATAAAATGCACATCAGATGTTAAAGACTTAAAAAAATTAAATGTTTCATTAATAAGTTTGATATTGATTATCAGTTGACATGATACTTTTTGATACATTGGGTTTGATTAATCTGGTTAAAAATAGTCTTAGTTATTTCTTTTAAATTTTGTAAAACTCTGGCTACTGGAAAAAAATTAAATACATATATGTACATGCATGTTAAGTCGTGTCTGACTCTTTGAGACTCCTGTGGACTATAGCTGGCCAGGCCTCTCTGTCCATGGACTTTCCCAGGCATGCACACTGGAATAGGTTGCCATTTCCTTCTCTAGGAGATCTTCCTGACCCAGGGATGATATCCTAGTCTCCTGTATTGGCAGGCGCGTTCTTTACCTCTGAGCCACCAGGGAAGTTGGAAATACATATATCTGTTCAGTTCAGTTGCTCAGTCTTGTCTAACTCTTTGCGACCCTATGGACTGTAGCATGCCAGGCTTCCGTGTCCATCACCAATTCTCAGAGCTTGCTCAGTCATGTCCATCAAGTTGGTAATGCCATCCAACTATCTCATCCTCTGTTGTCCCTTTCTTCTTCTCCCTTAAATCTTCCCAGTGAGTCATTTCTTTGCATCAGGTGGTCAGAGTATTGGAGTTTCAGCCTTAGCATCTGTCTTTCCAATGAATATTCAGGACTGATTTCCTTTAGGATGGACTGGTTGGATCTCCTTGCAGTCCAGGGGACTCTCAAGAGTCTTCTCCAACACCACAGTTCAAAAGCATCAATTCTTCGATGATCAGCTTTCTTCACAGTCCAACTCTCACATCCATACATGATCACTGGAAAAACCATAGCTTTGACTAGACGCACCTTTGTTTGCAAAGTAATGTCTCTGCTTTTTAATATGATGTCTAGGTTGGTCATAGCTTTTCTTCCAAGGAGCATATGGCTAACGTTATGTTTCTCTTAGTTCTGTTCTAGAATACAGTTCATTTTGATATTTTAATGAAGGATGTTAACCAGATTGGCTAAGTGATCACTGAAACTGTTGCCCTTTTGAAGTGGTATGAAGATCTAGATTTTGCACTTCTGATTAGCAACCTTGAAACTGTTAGGAAGCCTACCTTTAAATTGATACACTGTTGTTTCCTTCTCTGTTCTTGGTGAATTGCCCTCTGATATTGTATGGAGTATATTTGCATACATAATATATGAGAATATATATGAGGCTCTGTGGAGTTAACACTCTTTGGAGGAAAAAAAATGTTTAGCCTTTCTAATAGACTAAAACACTTTACTGGGAAAAAAATAGCAACATGAAAAGATTTTCTTTTCCAATAAATTTTGATAGTTGCTTAAATGAGGCTTCTGGTCCATTAAGATACAGCTTGCCAAGTCTTAAATCTGAATCACTTTTTTCCTCTGAGCACCTACCCTATTTGAGCTTCTTTCCAAGCAGTTGTTAGAAGTGTGTTGATATTTCGATTCAAGAACAGAGCACACAGTACAGGAATGGGTCTAAAGCCAATTCACCTTCTCAGAAAATTCAGGAAGGAATATTTTGCCAGCCACTTCCCCCACATTTGTTTTTAGGGCAATCAGACTCATGTACCACATCACATTTGTCAATAAGACCTAGTAACATTGATTATAAGGCATTTGGAGAATGAATGATTTAGGATATATTTTATAGGTACAATACTGAAAAAAAAATTCACAAGAAGGTGGCAGTTGCATGTGACTAATTTATATACTGTTTGCATATAAGATGTATAGAATCTACATAAATGAGGGGAAGCAAATTCTGGTTGGGGACAGATGCACATAGGAATATTAGGTCTTGCAAGCCTTGAGGCAGTTCATTAAATTTGAAGGGCATGAAGTGTTTTGGGGGTGATTGGACAGTTTAAAAGACATTTGTGACTTCTGTGCAATATTTGTGTGTACTTGGTAATTTTTATTATGGTTTCTGGGAGATTGTTCATCCTGTGCCATCTCTGGTAATAAATTCATCCTGTGCTTTGGACTCTCTCCATCAGTGGTCATGGAGTGTACTTGGCTCCTCTCATCTCCCCAGTTGCTTCCACATGTGACCTACAATTTGGACCACATGCAGACAGTGGCTGTCAAGAGAGAAAGCCTAGGTGCCTGTATAAAACCTGTACCTTTGGTGTCAAAGCATCATGCCCCAGCAGCTTTGCTGGCCAGCTAAAGTAGCTGTCTTTAATGAAATTTCTGGGGTGGAACCAACAGCTTTATTCCAGGAAGAGGAAATAACAGTCCAGAAACCCCAAGAGGACATCAAGATAATGTTCTAATTTAAAATCAGTTTTATTGATACCTTATAAATTATTATGGCATTTTTTTTCCTGACCAAGTAATACATAATGCTGAAACCTTGGAAGCAAAACATGAATGACTAAGTATTGAATTGCTATAGATTCTGCTGCATGAAGGAGAAAATATGTAGGACTTCTGTGTATCCTAAGTATTTTTAACTTATGGAACCCTACTGGAGGGCAGGGGAGGTATTTTATTCATCTTTGTATTTTGTACTTAGTGGGTCTTCAGTAAATAACTTGTCAAATGAGTTCATCAGTTCAGTTGCTCAGTCGCGTCCGACTCTTTTGTGACCCCATGAATCACACCACGCCAGGCCTCCCTGTCCATCACCAACTCCCGGAGTTCACTCAAACTCATGTCCATCAAGTTGGTGATGCCATCCAGCCATCTCATTCTCTGTCATCCCCGTCTCCTCCCACCCCCAATCCCTCCTAGCATGAGACTCTTTTCCAGTGAGTCAACTCATCGCATGAGGTGGCCAAAGTTTTGGAGTTTCAACTTTAGCATCAGTCCTTCCAGTGAACACCCAGGATTGATCTCCTCTAGAATGGACTGGTTGGATCTCCTTGCAGTCCAGGGGACTCTCAAGAGTCTTCTCCAGCACCACAGTTCAAAAGCATCAATTCTTCGGCGATCAGCTTTCTTCACAGTCCAACTCTCACATCCATACATGACCACTGGAAAAACCATAGCCTTGACTAGACGGACCTTGGTTGGCAAAGTAATGTCTCTGCTTTTTAATATGCTATCTAGGTTGGTCATAACTTTCCTTCCAAGGAGTAAGCATCTTTTAATTTCATGGCTGCAATCAGCATCTGCAGTGATTTTGGAGCCCAAAAAAATAAAGTCTGACACTGTTTCCGTGAACTAAATAAAGATATTGTGGTGTTTGCAGCATTACCAAAGAGGTAATAGCTCTTCATGGAGCTGCAGACAGTTCACAACACATAGTTTCCCCTAATCCTCACAACCACCTTTTAAGGAGAAGCTCCTGTTATCCTCGTTTTGCCCACTGGAAATGGAAGATTGGAGAGGTTCAGTCACTTGTCCAAGGTCACACAGCAAATGGCCTCCAACCCATAGCAATTTGACTTGGTTACCGATAGCATGACCATTGTGGTTACTGCCTCTTTTCTTATTTATTCCTCTGATTTGATGGACTTTTGATTATCTGCAAAAGAATCTTGAATCGAGTTTTTCTTACCAGGAGAGAGGCAGAAAGACAAAGAGGACAGTAGACCATTTTAAAAGAACGTGTTGTTCACAAAATGTTACAGAAGGTGAAACATTTATTACGAACTGACTCATTACTTTACATGGAGATTATATTAAATCTTGTTTAACGAGGGCAGTCTTCCGAAAGTCCTAGTCATTTTTGAAGGTGAATTTTGATTTATGTTAATTTGAAAAAAGCAAGTTCCATAAGGGTTATATACAGATTGTGTTTTTAATGACTTCCTTAATCAGGCAGGTTATTAAAAAAAAAAAGTCTTACTGTAATGAGCAGTAAACTGACAACCAATGACTGGCTTAGAGCCCTACCATATTCAGGCTTTTCACTACTGGGATGCTATAAATTTTAAGCTTGTTTACATAAATTTGCATGTGTTATGAGTCAGTATGTAAGACATGTGTGTTTTGATCAAATAAATTTCATTTTAAAGTTTTATACTTAATTTTTCCTGTTTGAGGATTATTTTCTCTGTTTCTCCTGGTTATTACTTTATAAATGAGATAAGAAATGTTAAAATGTTAGTTAAAAAGAGCTCTGTGAACAGGAAAAGAAACATTTTGCATGGTGCTGTATAATAAAACCTCAATCAGAAATGTACTGGGAGGTGGTATGGTTAGATTGGTATAGAAGTTTATTCAGGATATTCCCTTTGCTTCAGAAATTGTTGAAAGTGTTTCACAACCGTGAAATGCTCTGAGGACTAGGAGCCACGCTTACGTCTGTGTGACTGGGATGGTAGGGCTCCTCCTGAAGGCCGGTCTGCTTGGAAGGAAGGGTGGGCAGAACCCCTGCTGATCTCTATCTGTACTTTGGTCTTTGTATAGTAGAAAGTCACCAGTAATCTGTTTCTGAGACATCAGTCTTCTTCAGAGGAACTGATGATTGAGGACATTGCTCATGGCATCAGTAAACAATCACCAAGGCCCTTGGGCCTGACTTCTCCGTCCTCCCCATCCCTACTGCCATAAACAAACTTCCCCTGAATTGCCTTGACCTAAACTAATTCCTGTGCTAAAAGAACTACAGTGAAGAGTAGCAGTATATTCATTCTCTCAGTGGGCTGGTGTTAAGAGTAAAGAGACCTGGACAGCAGGTGTAAAGTGGGGACAGTCCAGGACTTGCAGTCACCCTGGCCAGATTTTCATGGTTCTCTCTGCCCTGTAATTATCCTCCTTATGTGTTGAAAGCAGCTTTACCCTTTGGTACCAAGTAGATGGGGTATCTGAAAGTTGCAGCTGATGAGGAAAAAAACCATAACATGAGTTTTCTTGATCATTTTTGTCTGCTCGACCTTTGGCGTATTCTTGCCAGTTGAGATTTTGTAAGTTGGCAGGGACATCTGAGCACTGCACCTGTGCCACTGGAAAGTGAAGTTAGCTTGAAATGCATTTGAAGTCAAATTAGAAAGTCCAGTGTGGAGGTGGTATTTATAATCTTGCCTGAAGTATTACACCAAAACCTTACTGTGATTGTTGAAAGGAGATGTGTTTTAGTTAATAGCAGCCTATTGGAGCCCTATCATTATGGACCATCTGCATATCTATGCTAAGAGACAGTGCTACCCAAATGCTTTTTGTTGTGTGCTTGGGTACGTAGTTTATCTGACTCTTTGTGACCCCACGGACTGTATCCCACCAGGCTCCTCTGCTCGTGTGATTTTCTAGGCAAGAATGCTGCAGCAGGTTCCCATTTCCATACTCCAGGGGATCTTGCCGACCCAGGGACGAGACCCACGTCTCTTGCATCTCCTACAGTTGGCAGGTGGATTCTTCACCACTGCTCCCCCTTGGACGCTCTACCCAAATGCTTAGAATAGTCCTCATGTGAGGCTTCAAATAGAAGATCCACACTAACTCCGCAGTAAATAATGTGGAGGCCAGTTATTTGCTAGGGACTGTGCTTTATGTGGCTTCTTTCACTTAGCCCTCAGAGCACCCTGGTTGAGAAAGTGGTTGGGGTGTTGTTGACTGCAGACTGAGACTGAACAACATCCCCGAGGCTACAGGGCTATTAAGGAGAAGATGTTTAACCCAGGCAGTCTGACTCCAGAGAGACGCTTTTGCCTACTGGTAAAATCTGTGCTACCTGTTATTATAATTAGCTGATTATAACACCACCACCTCTTTGGTGGTGGAGGAATGCTTTATAGAACTCTTTCTCATACTTGGTCATCTTTGATCTTGAGGTGACAGAAGAGTCATGATGAAGGGGTGGGGCCACCCTTTTCAGTTGCTACAGGGCTTTGCTTATGACATCAGTGAAGGGTCTTACCTGGCTTTAAGCCTGTCTTCTCTGTCCTCCCCACCCCCCACCATCATAGACAAATTCCCCCGAGTGTCCCTGACCCAAACTAATTCCTGCACTGAACGAACTACAGTTAGAACAGCAGTTTTGCAACTGACTTGATCAATAGCCTTAGTAAAGTCCAGGCTGGATTTCAGACTAGGATCTAGAATTTTTCTTATTTTGAGCTACTGTGATTTATAATGTTCAGTTCAGTCATTCAGTCGTGTCTGACTCTTTGCGACCGCATGAATCACAGCACGCCAGGCCTCCCTGTCCATCACCAACTCCCGGAGTACACTCAAACTCATGTCCACAGAGTCAGTGATGGCATCCAGTCATCTCATTCTCTGTCGTCCCCTTCTCCTCCCGCCCCCAATCCTTCCCAGCATCAGAGTCTTTTCCAGTGAGTCAACTCGTCGCATGAGGTGGCCAAAGTATTGGAGTTTCAGCTTTAGCATCAGTCCTTCCAATGAACACCCAGGATTGATAACTGACTTTAAAGCTTCTCTTTTATTACCAAAGCAGTTAGGATTTCCATGTAATAGGATTCATATATTTTATTATTTTTTCTTACTTTCACTTTGTTTCCCTCCTCTTTATCTTTTATTAGACATCTACCTTCTTTTTTTCAATATACCAATATGTGTTTACTTTTTTAAATTAAATTTCTGTTCTTTAATTCTAGGTTATTAGTTTTATTTTTTAGAAGTTTTTACTAACCATTCACATTTAAGATATTTTGCCCTCTCCAAATTGGCCACTGTTTTCTCAGTGTGACTCTGTTCATGACACATTTGCTAGTATATTTACATGATCTAACTGTAAGGAAAAAAGATCTGTGTTTAATGTTTCTAAGTTTGTAGTTTTATAAAGCATAATAATGCAACTCTGATAAGTTTCTTATGTAATAAGTTAGGGAATACCTAAACTGGCTACGCTTTTAAAATAACAGTAGAGAAATAAAAATAAGCTTTTGTTGTAAAATCGTGATTTTTGTCTTTATCAGTGTTCAGTTTCTCCTGTTCACGTCTAGCAAAAGTCCAAATGGCCTTCCAGTGGCGGAATGGTACACTTGTTAGATTCATGATGAGAGTCCGTGCCAAGTCCAGTCTGATTCTAGAGCAGTTATATAGTTAGAACATCGCTGATTGCCCCAGTGCCTATTGGTCAGCTTAACCTTTAAGTGCTAGTGGTAATTAACTACTTTAGCATTCTACCGGGAAACTCCCAACATGTAGAACTCTGTTCTACAGTAACATTCACAAATAAAGTGCTACCCACTGTTCCTGAAACAGCCAGTTTAAAAAGAAAAAGCTATTTGTACATGTGTGCCAATAAACATTACCATTTAGTATTAATGTTTAAGAAAATATTTTGTCATTGTTTAAAAATCAAGTTTTCCTTTTTGAAAGAGTGGCAATAATGTTCAGTGGACAGTATCAGAATCAAAAGACTCAGTGAATCATACACAGATGTACTCATTTTTCTTCTTGTTGTAAAACACCACATTAGTAGGATGAAGAGGTGTAGAAGTATATGATGGAGTAAGGCAAAGAAGGGGTGGAGCCGCCACGTTGCCAGACCTGAGGGGCATCATGCCTCAGAGCCTACTCTACTGAATGACCTCCTATGGATTTGTTTAGCCAAGGGACCCTCTGGAAAGGAATGTACCACATGAATTTTGGATTATGATTGAGGTGTGCAGAGGGGTTGTATAGTCATTTCTGTTCATAAAGAAAAATTCTTGGCAGCTCAGTACCACTCATTGTGCTGGGTGCCCCCATCACTGGGGATCCGCAGCCTGGAGTGGGAAGGACCTTGTAAGCAAATGGGTACCAGCTGACTGCGAGTGCTCCACTGGGTGAATAAAACGTTAGGGACGCAAAGAGTGATGGAGTCTGTCTGAGGGAGTATCGGACAGTGAAGCTAGAGCTGGTTCTTAAGAATGATGAAAGAGGGTTTCAAAGGGAAGATAACTGAGAGAAGACATTCTTGAAAGCCGGGAGAAAAAAAAAGGCTCCCAGTGCAGTGACAACAGGCATGGGATAAGGTGGAGCAGCAGCATGCTGAGAGCTCTGAGACCAGGCCTGGGCTGGATTGGGGCAGAGAGTGAAGGACTTTGAAAGACAGCTATACTCAGAAGTTGGGGTTTTTTTTGCCCCTGTGGATGGTGGGACACCATTTGTCATTTTTAAGGAAGGGTGAGAATCTCTGGAAAGAGATTTGTTTGAGAATCCCAGAAATGTGGAGGATAGACTGGAAAGGGGAAAAACTAGATATAGGGGTTTGCATTAAATTGGTAGGTAGTAGCTCACAGATGGTGTTTGTGTGCATGATCTCAGTGGCATAATGGTTGTAAAAGCCTGATTGCATTGGGTCAAGGTAGGAAAGCAAAGCAGAAGCATTGAAGCAAGTCTTATGGCCTGGGAATGAGGATTGGAACTCAGTGGGCATAGATCATAGTCAAGAAGCTGTCAGTACACATTATGAAGTTGACTTGTAGTGTTTTGCTTCTGTCTTCAGCCTTTAATAGGTAATACCTGCCGTCTTTTCTGCCACCAAACATAAGAGTGAATGTTTGAGTAGCAGTAGTTACCGTGCGTGGTTCCTACATTTAGAGTAATCGTATAAAACCTTGAGACGGACTGATACAGGAAGGAAGGGTTTAGAGTTATTCATCCCCTATCAATGGGAACCCACTTACTAGTCCTCAGTCTTCCTCCTCTAAACTCCCACCCTGCACCCCTGCCTCTGGAGCTAGTAGAGGAGTTGCCATCATCACATCTGACCACTAGGGAGTGATCTTTTCATAGCTGTTACTGACCCAGGGTGGGCTTCCCAGGTGGCACTAGTGGTTAAAAAAAAACCCACCTGTCAATGCAGGAGATGTAAGAGATGCAGGTTCAGTCCTTGCGTAGGGAAGATCCCCTGGGGGAGGAAATGGCAGCCCACTCCAGTGTTCTTGCCTGGAAAGTCCCATGGATAGAGGAGCCCAGCAGGCTACAGTCCATGAGGGTGCATAGAGCCTGACACGACTGAAGTGACTTAGCACGCGCGCACACACGTATCAACTCAGAGTGGGCGGGGGGAGGCCTGTCTCCTCTTAACAGCTTGGTGAGCGTATCCTAAGAGCACAAGGGAGATAAAAATATGATGTGATTTTAAAATGATTTTAAATGACTGGTCATCTCTCAATTCTGCTTCTTTTTCTAATTCCAGAGCTCTTCAGTATCCCCATCAGCCAGTTTCCGAGGTGCTGAGAAGCACAGAAACTCCACAGACTATTCCTCTGATAGCAAAAAGCAGAAAACTGAAGAAAAGGAGATTGCAGCTCGTTATGTAGGTTCACTCGCCTTTGCTTTGGGAGAGGCATTTTATCTTGCTTTTTAATCAACAGCCTTTTTACCCTCTTAATATTACCAACCAAAACTCGACCACAAGATAACAACATTCTGGGAGAGGAAAATAGTTAATACAATTGTAGCTGAGTGTCAGTTGGCTGACTGAAGGCCTGTGTTTGCAGGTGAATGAGCCAGGAAACAGTGTTTCATCTGGCAACCGATGGAGGACTTGTGTTCCCTATTATTTCTGTTAGGTGTGTTTGCTTCCCTCGATACATTTCAAGGTGGTTGAATTTTCTGTGGCCAGCTAGAAATGGTAAGGGAAAATGTAAAATCACAGACAGCCTGTTAAAATGTCTGGATGGCCTCCTGTGCTGAGGAATGTAGCATGCTTTGGTGGAATGTTCCTTCCAGAAACATCTGGGTGTGTTCCTAGTGTGGACCAAAGCTCACTTCCCTTCAGTGATGGCTGCTGCAGATCAGTGAAGGGAGCGAGCGGGATGGGACTCCCTGGTGTGGAGGCATGCTGACCACGTCCCACTTCTGGTGCTGGGGACCTGCAAGACTGCAGGCTCAAAAGAAGCCAAGAACTTGAATTTCCATGTGAAACCTCCCAAATTCAAAATTGTGGCTTCTTACCCAGTCTTTGAAAGACACTGACAGAACAGTCCCACCCATCTGTAGGCTGTATTATGTAGCAGGGGCAGGCCAGGTGGCACCTGACACTCTAGACTAACAAGCCACAAGCTTTGCTTCTTTCAACTAAAGTGGAATTATCCTATTACCTGTCTCATAGCATCATCACGAGGAGTAAAGAACACAGTACATTGTAGAGTGTTTAGCACTGTTTGGTGCAGTTCGTTTTTATAAAATGTGAGGAATTAATTACTCTGGACTTTACCTAAGGTAAATCTGGCTGCTTTTTTTTTTTTTTTTGCTGGGGGAGGAGATAATGCTTCTCAATTGTCAATGCAGGACAGCGATGGTGAGAAGAGTGATGACAACTTGGTGGTTGACGTTTCCAATGAGGTATGTTTGTGGCTTATTTGACTTCCTGCTCTTACCCAGTTGTAACAATGACTAGTGTCCCAACAATCAGTGTCCACAATGTTTTCTTAATTTTTAAAGGGACCCACAATTTGTTTATCTGAAAAATTTGTGTATTACACATCCTTTTTTATTGTTACTCTAGTCTATGAAGTGCACATATGTTCTGTTACCAACAGGAACGCACACCAGACATCTGTGGTCAGTCTACAGGTCTCCTTGACAAGTTACTTGCAAATTTGTAGAGTTTTTATTTTTGTTGCTGTTTTAAAGTAAATATGATAAATTTTGTAGTATTTTTATTGACCTCGATACTGAATATTTTCTACAGCAATTTGATGAGTCTTACTGTCTGTTTCAGAACATTTTTTGCTCCTAAGCTATTGAAGACTTTTGGCTTGAAACGTCCACACCAAGTACTCTGGCATTGTGAATGTGCTCTGCTGTATTTGATACCTTTGACGTTCCTTTGTAGGATCCATCGTCACCTCGAGGGAGCCCAGCACATTCCCCGAGAGAGAATGGCCTGGACAAGACACGCCTGCTCAAGAAAGATGCCCCCATCAGTCCAGCTTCGATTGCATCGTCCAGCAGTACTCCTTCCTCCAAATCCAAAGAACTTAGCCTTGTAAGCAGTTGTTCATTTTTCTTGGGGTTTCCCAGGAGGCGCTAGTGGTAAAGAACCTACCTGCCAGTGCAGGAGACATAAGAGACATGGGTTTGATCCCTGGGTCGGGAAGATTCCCAGGAGCGCATGGCAACCCACTGCAGTATTCTTGCCTGGAGAATCCCATGGACAGAGGAGCCTGATGGGCTACAGCCCGTGGGGTTGCAAAGACTTGGACACGACCGAGCGACTGACACTTTCCTCACTGTCACTGTCTTTCTTTGCATTGCCTGTTTTCAGATGATTAGTTTTAATTATTTCTAAAATTTTATTTTTCTTCATTTTTCCATAGGACTTTGATCACTAAGTATATGTATATGTTCAGTATTCAAGTTTAATTGACAAAGGTACTTTGGAACAGAGTGGGCTCACTGACTTGTTGGTGATGGATGTTTGTTTTGTGAGTCTCTTCGTAAGGATGGGGGAAGGACATGGGGAAATGTAGTGAAACATGTCTCAGTGAAGATGAAGATATACACATCGGGGTTACAGAGATGGTTTTGTCATCTGTGGTTTATGGTAAATTTAGTTTTTGGCTTGGATGTGATTTTGTTGCTAGCTTTGTTTGAATTACCAAGCTATATATGATTGTAGTAATTTTCCCTTCCTAACTAAAAAGTTATCTGTCATTTATAAAAGTCTGTCTTGAGTCGCACCACAAATCACAAATGCAAAAAATGAAACTGCTTGCAAGTCAGGATAATCTCCCTGCAGCCCCGTCTTTTGTGGCTGTGTCGTTAATTGCATTTTTATGTGATGTGTCTTCCTTTTTCCTCACCAGTTATTTCCTTATAACATAGTGTTAAAAAAAATTCAGTTTTCAAATAGCCTTTTGAATTCACAGCTGAAAGAAAGAAAATTCCTCAGTTTGTCTGCAAATTTGGAGGCTGTGTCTGGTATAGGGCTGCATTTAGTTTATTTCTGTTGTTTTCTTTTGTCCTTCCGGCCTGTTAGTGACAGCTCATCTGTGCTGATCTCTGTGATGATTCAGGCTTGGTTCTTTTTTAAGGGGACCTGTTAACCAGGGACGCCTCCTGTGGCATGAACAATCCATCAGGAACCCAATGAAACCACTCAGTCTTAAAGCAACCAGCAAGTGGCCAGTCATATCAGGACATCGCGAACTGTCAGCCTTTGTCTGACTCAGACCAGTTTCCTGGAAATGGTCTTCTCTGCCCCAAATTCAGCTTTGATTTATGTCCTCCCGAACATTGGTTTTGTGGTCTCAGGGAACACTTTTTGTTTCTTTGTTAGCTCTTCTTAACTAATAAAAAGAAAGGCCCACGCTGAAGAATCTTTTCCATTTCTTTTTTCTCTCCTTCTTCTTTACCTTTTCAAATGTTTAACATAATTGGTAAAATTGTGTTCTAATTACCAGTGTATTCCATTACATCTCTTGTTAGAATGAAAAATCTACTACTCCTGTGTCGAAGTCCAGTACCCCTACTCCACGAACCGATGCACCCACCCCAGGCAGTAATTCCACTCCCGGATTGAGGCCGGTTCCCGGAAAACCGCCAGGAGTCGACCCATTGGGTTAGTCAGAAAAAAGTTTCTGTACATATTTATGCTTCCTGTTTTTAAAGAAATTATAGCAATTTAAAGAGTGTAATACATTAAGAGTACAATGATCAGCATGAACTGGCCGTGAGTTTTTTTAGTCCAAATCAAGCACCTGGCACTTACCCTGTCTGACACATAGTAGGTGTTCAGTAAATTAAGGTGAATGTTTGAACCTTGATGAAAGCTTGAATGAGTTTTGTGAACATTAAAATAAGTTTATTTGAATTGCGGATCCTATTTCTTAACATATGTAACAGTGTGTTACCCCTTGTATTCATTAGACCTTATTATTATTTCCTGTGTGTGTCCTTGGTTTTTCTCCTCCCTTCTGTTTGGGTCTGTAGCTTCAAGCCTAAGGACCCCCATGGCAGTACCTTGTCCATACCCAACCCCGTTTGGGATTGTGCCACACGCGGGGATGAATGGGGAGCTGACCAGCCCTGGAGCTGCCTACGCGGGGCTGCATAACATCTCCCCACAGATGAGCGCGGCTGCTGCTGCTGCTGCCGCAGCCGCTGCCTACGGGAGATCACCAGTGGTATGTTGTGAACTCTTACAGAATAAAAGTATTTCAGAGCTCAGAAAATGGCCATGCGTATTTTTGCCTAGGGTAGTTTTTATAGCTTGAGGTATCTATGGAGCAACCTGTGCTTATTTATAAATTAAACTGCATGTCATTATATTGTATGATTCATTTCCTTTTATAAGATAGGGGCAGTTTTTGTGTGTTATATGCCTTAAAAAAAAAGTCAAATCTACAGAAGTAGAGCAGATAATATAATAAATATAGTGATCCCTTTATTTGCATCATGAGCTTCAATGATAATAGTGGGTTTTTTTTAATGTTTGTTCCACCCCTAAGTATGTGACCATGAAATCATGTACATCCTCCTATCATTTCATCAATGAATACTTGTATATTTATCTCTAAAATCGCATTTTAAAAGCATCTATTCTCCTAGGATTTGGAAAGGTACTGAGTAGGATGAAATGAGTTAATGTAACTATGTTTATTTCTTCTGCCTTGCTTGGGAACAATTTTAGGTTGGATTTGATCCACACCATCACATGCGTGTGCCGGCGATACCTCCAAACCTGACAGGCATTCCAGGAGGAAAGCCGTGAGTACCAAGCTCTGCCTCGTGCTTACTGTGTGTCTGGGCCTTCACTGGCCCTTTAGACTCTGAGAACTACTGGGCAGTGTTGGCAAGTTCCTTCAGCTTGCAAGGGTTTTTTGTTATGGGGTGTTTTTTTTTTTTTTTGCAGAATAGTGTTTTTTTTTTTAGCGCGAGGGAAGAGGTAATGAGGGTGGGGTTTTAGATTTTCAATTTAAAATCTCAAGCTTCTGATGTGGAAATGCAAATTGCTGGGGCATCTCTAGTAGTCAGATCTTCTCTACATCTGTTACTGATTTCAAGGCAATTCTTTATTGGGGGAAAACAGTCATGTGCAAACCTAGATGCTCAAAATTAGAGCATGTTAGGAAAAGACATGCCAAACTTCAAAGGCTGAAAAGAAAGAAGCTCATTTGTGTTTCTGGAAAAGGTGGCTTGCTCAGTTGACTTCCTGTCCTGTGAACCGGGTATTTGGAGCCTCTACAGTCATGGCCCCCTCCAGCCATGAAGGTGAAACACACACAGCAGTTGTTCCAGCCTCTTCTTGTACGTTCTGATCTCTCCCATGTGTCATTCCTTTTCCTTCATTTTAATCCACCGCACCTAATTTTTATTACTGCCTATGCACAGTTCTCTGCTCTTTGGTGCTCACAGTTTATGCTTGTTCAACAAATGGTTGAAGATGTGTGCCAGTCTCTCCTTTCACTGACCTCCTGTTGCTTGTTTATTCACTGCTGTACACTCAGGCATTTAGTTGTCACCCTGTTGTCTCCTGCCTGTCTTCTTTTTTTTCCCCATGTTGCTGGCCCCACAGTATTAAACGTGCCTGACCTTGACCCTTCCTTCACTTTCCACCTGATGTTTCATGTTCTTGGCTCTTCCTCTGTAACTTCTCTGCAGACTCTACCCTAAACTTCCCTGTTGCGTCATACACAATACTGGTTCCATAGCCAGGTTGCTCAGTAAATATTTGACTGATTAATAAGCGAGTCAAGGCAAACTAGACTTTGAGTTCCTGAGAGTTGACGGTATAAATATCAATTACCATAAAATTCTGTGTATTTGTGTGTGTTCGGCAAATAGTTGTTGATTGACTGACAAGTCTTATTGACCAAGAACCCTGGTGTATTTGAAGGTGAAAGTTTGGTCTATTTCAAGCAGTGACTAAACAACAAAGTCAAGGGATTAATCAAATAAACTGAATGCCAACAAGTTTCATATAAACCTGTGGAGATGGAGAGGTTTCTTGAGGGAAGTGGTGTGGTCCATTTTCAGGTATGTGTGTGGAGTTACCATTTAGTCACCAGGCAGGTGTTCCCAGAGCTGTAGTGTAACCACTGCCAGGTGAGGTGGTGCATCACCCTTTCTGTAAGGGTGGTGGGTAGCAGGATGGCTTAAGAGTTTTTGTTCCTGGAGTTACCAAGTCACACCTAATTCAGTTGGCAAATGACATCAGGAAACCCCAAAGAGAGCATGGTATGTTCATTAGGGGTTGGGTTCTGGAGTGTGATAGATCCAAGGTTGAATTCTGACTCTGCCAGTTGACACTAGGAAGGAACTGACTTTATGCAGTTTCTCAACTTTGTGAGCCTCAGTTGGCTCATCTTTAAAAACAGGGCTGGCACCTTCCTGATAAGAAGGGCATGAGGATGAGATGATATGATAGAGGTTTAGTACAGTGTTTGGTTTACAGTGACTATTCAGTCACCTGCTGCATCATTTCCTCTTGAGCTTTGCCCAGGTAATTATCAGTTTTTCAATTGCTTATGCAATAGAACATAGTGGGAGGCAGAGATACCGTAAGAAGATTAGACTGAGTATATTAGAGTCCCTCTTCCTATCTCTGTGTGTCTTTAACATGGCACCAAGACATACAAATTAGCACTTATTATGCATATAGAGAGAAATAATTTTATTTTAGGTTTTTACAGAAGAGATGATGTAATATGGCTTCTGGATCACAGGATGGAGAGTTGTGACACTTGTGCATGTTTTTCAGCAGGAAAACTATCTTTTGTGTTACAACATAAAACATAATAAATCACCTAAAGGCCTTCTTCACCACATACAGAAAGGAACTGCTTTTCTTTAGAAGGACTTGAAACATTTGTGCATCTCTCTCCTTGTTTTGTTTTTTAACAGAATAGTTAGATATTATCACAAATTATAATTAAATGAATGTTCCAAACTAATGAATAAAATAGCATTTACTTGCTAATTCACATTGGGTCCTTTTGCTTATTCTGTTGAATTAACAGAAGTTCCTCTCAATAAGTAACTGAAATGACAACAGAGTTTAATTTTACATCAGCCAGAAGTGGACTATTTTTCTCACATGCTACTTATATGAGACTTTTATAAATAATATAAAAGTATTCAGTTGAAACCATTGCACTAATTATTGCATGTGACTTCAGCCATAACAAAAAGTCTCAGGTTTATGGATTTTAAGCTGCTCACGATTCAGAAATTCTTCTCTGCTGTTGTTTTTATTTGTTTTTATAAAGCAAGATTTTTCAAAATAGGAGCAATTCCTGGCACACAGTAAACTCTCAAGTTTTATTTGTTGGCTGGTTAACCTGCTAGTGGGTTCATACGCTCCCAGAACCCAATTCTCTGTCCTATCGAATGCTGCATGGAGTGCAACAACCAGACCTTTTTTTGTGAATTTAGGGTCTAGTTCAGTCTTAGGAGCCATCAGATGCTTGGAGAAGGTGTCATGCAGCTTGGAAGTGATGAGTGTGATGTTATGGAACTGGGCCTCTCACAGAGGGAGGAGGAAGTACAGGTGGGAACGCCAAGAACCTTCTGAGCTGTGCTGGGTTTTCATCCAAATATGATGATCCAAATAAAATAGCATCCTCAATACACATGTTTTAAACAGGTCGATTTGCAGATGTCTGAATTGTTTGAAGTATAGTTCTGTCAGGAAGTCCAAACTTCCTTTCTCTTGACCATCTCCTTTGGAGACCACTCGTAGTAGCTCTTTATAGCTTCATCTGCCGAGAGGGAGAGAGAGAGACAGGGTAGAGAGGCTGGGGGGAAGAGAGAGAGAGATTTTATCAAGCTAGCTCCTTCACCACTTAACTGTGTTGGGTCACTGCTGAATTAGTGAATTCCTGAATTAAAACCAATCCAGGACTTCCCAAAATCATTTCCCCTTATCATTTTAGAGCTGTTTCCCTCCACCTGGAAGAGTTTTTCCATCTTCCTCTTTGGTGAAGTCTTTCCATTCTCTAAAATCCATCTCCAGTACTATGTCTTTCATGAAACATAAGCTTTATTTTTGCTCTTTGAACCACGACAGAACTTCATTCTTCCGTCTTGTACCTGATATTGTAACCCATTTTATACTTTTCTCATCATACTTCCTAGATTATAAGCCACTTACAGGCAAGGCCAACATCTTACCTGGTTTTGTATCTCAGCATGACGTCTGTATCAGAATATGTGAATAAGGAGTATTGATGCATTTAATTGGATAGAGAAAAAAATAGATTTTCAAGGCTGCACCTTTCTCATTTCTGGAAAGGTTGGCTTTCATTACACATTCCAATACTCTTTGCTAGCTATACATCAGAGTTTGTTGAAATCTGATAATAAGTGTGTACTAGAACTTTCTTTTTTCCAGTCTTAAGTCTCATTTATATGTATGTATTTATATATATATATATATGTATATTTTAATAGTAAACAGAGGGCTGCATTATGCCCTTAATGCAAGGAGACTCTTGACATTCTTAACTCAGGGAGTTCCAGGAACATAGTAGGTGCTCATAGAGAGGTTGGGGTTGAGTTGAAGAATGTCATGTTGGAAACCTCAAAAGAAATTATGTGCCTGGTTTCTTAACTATTTAAATTCTCAAGGCTCTTTAAAAATCATTAGTTATTCTGGAGGGGAGTGAAGGGATATCTTTTCAAGGAAATTATCATTAAGAATGTATAACACCATCTCTAAACTTGGAATAATCTTCCTTTCTTTTAAGATTTACTTCATGACCTCTTAATTGCTAAATCCGTTAGCCTTTGTCTTCCCTCAGAATTTCACTGCCTTCCCCTCCTTGCATGAACTGACATCAGCTCTCTGCTGAGGAGGCTCTCCACCTGCAACTCTCCATGGGCTGCCCTTTCATTTACTTCACGTCAGCCATCCTCAAAGCCAATGGCAGGTTTATAAAGGCTGTGCCGTCCTCCCCACCTCCTGTTCCATTCCACTGTCTTCTAGAATTAAACTCATTCTGCCTTCACGTGAAAACCCAACCCATCTCAAATGTGTGCCTGAGTCTCCAGCCCCTCTTCTGCCTTGTTGGGAGATTTCTCAGTTAATTTAAGACTTTACACTTGGTTTGGGATCTTCCTCTACGCAGAGGCTGCCGTCATCCTGGGTGTCAGTGGTACACAGGATCAGCCCTTCCATAACCTCATCTCAGGGCTTGGACCACATCATCTCTAATGAACTTCTGTCCTCTTTGACATCACTTATCTACTTAATAGACCCCAGGGAAGACCTTGTCATCACTCTCCACTGTGTCACCTTCATGAGCCCCACATGCCATTGAGAACGGCGTTCTCTGCCTCTACACAGCCACAGAAATCTTTGGAATTGCAAATCTGTTCCCAGCTTTCTTACAGTCTCTCAAGCCAAGGCTACCAGCTTCTCCCCTCAATTGCCACATTAGTCCCCTGACTAGTTTTCCTTCTTCCATTCTCATCCAACAACTAGAACAATCCTTTGAAAACATGAACTGAATTGCGTCACTCCCTGCCTTACACAGAAGTCTGCAGTGACTTCCCGTTCTGCTCAGAATAACAGCCCACATTCCACAACACAGCCTCTGAGGCCTTTTTAACATGGGTCCCGCCTCTTCCTTCAGCCTCTCACTCTCCAGTGAGTGCTCACTGGCCTCCTCACATGGCTCTTCTAGAACTTCAGATTTGTTGTTCCCGTCCTGGCACTCTCCTCCTCTCTATGTGTGAGACTGGGTCCTGCCTTCATGCCTCAGCTTGTGCACCATCTCAGACCTCACTGTGCACTTTTAGTCTCTCTTATATGAAACCATGTGTGTGTGTGTGAGAGAGAGAGAATTGCTGTCTGAGGTTATTTATTTATCTGCTTGTATATTATCTCTCTTCCCTTCTATAATGTAGGCTCTGGAGATAGGAACTTGGTCTATGTTGTTCACCTCTGATTCCCCACCATCTGATGGTATTTGGCACATATTGGGCATTTATTTAGTAACTATTTTCTGACTGAGTAGTGTAACATTCTGCCTCCCTCTGGCCTTCAGTTGACCATCCTCTTTCTCCTCATACCATCTTCCTTTCTTGGCCAAGGTAGTTTAATACCTGTTCTTTATATTGCAGCCCAATTGCCCCAAATGGGGCAATTTTCCCTATTCTTTTCACTTTGTCAAATTCTCCATTGTTCATAGCACTGACCATATGACAGCTTTATTTATGTGAGTATCTCACTGATGCACCAGTGTATCAGCCCCTCAGTCCATCTGCCAATTACCCCAATGCCCAAAATGTAACTTTAGGAGAACAGGGGATATGTGGGTTGTTTTTCTCTTCGTTGCATCAAGTGCGTCATGCACTGGGATACCCAAGAAATACGTTATTGACCATCTATGCCCCTTTCCATGTTAGCATGTCTCCTGATTTTCTTTCTGACTGCTCTTGCTGGGGTCCCCTAAATATTGTAAGCTTTTTCTTAAATTCTGTATCTAGTCTGCTCATTGCATAATCTGCCCCAAATTTATCCTTTTCTGCTCCTTTAGCTTCAACTCTTGCCACTTTGTGGATGAGCACACAGTGATCTTTCTGACCTAATCTCTCTTCTGAATCACAGTGCTTAACTTCCAGTTGAGGTGTTTGATTCCTCACCTGCCCTCAAGTTGAAGAAAACCATACTGTTTACCTCCCCACATGTCTCCCCTTTGGTTATTCCTCCCTGTCACTCTCACTGATGTGTATTGTAGCCTTGCTAGTCACTTGGTTCCAAGCCTGAGCACCCTTCTCAGCATCTCTCTCTCCCAGGCCACACATCCAACACATCTCCAAGTCCTGCTTTGACCAAAAAAATATATTTCTTGGTTTCCCGGCTTCCCACCACTTCCCCCCTCAGCAGTCTGACATACTGCTTCTCTTCCATATCCCAGTTCTCAGTGTAGTCTACAGAGCAAGAGAAAGCCCTCTGCCCTCTGGTCCCCAAATCTTCCACAGCTTTGTCCTTTCTGGGGACTTTCAAGATGTTGTTGATGATACCCCCTCAGTAATGAGTCAGATTTGGATGCGTGTGGCTATTCTGTAGACTTTTGCACCAAAAGTCTAGAACTAGAAACTATTTTGATTCTAAAACTTCCTGATAGATCCAGGCTCCTGTCCTTTTGTCTACCCATAAATGCTTTTCCTTGGTATGTCTTTCATAAACTCCTTCCCGTAAACAGAGCACATTCTAAAGCTCCATGCCAAGGAACATGACATCATTTCCAAAGTGGGCTGCTGCCCATGACGTTACCCGAGACAGGCCCTGCTCCCTCCTGCTCACTGCCAACATCTCCCACCTCCTGGAACCCAGCTTGCATCATAACAGCCTTACTTGTCATCTCTTCCCTGAATTCAGTGCCTTAAGAATAGAGATGTCTGTTGAGGGAGGTGCTTGAACTTAAGTGAACAAATGCTTTTACAACCAGAGGGTTTTCCCCGGAAATGACTTGGAAATGGAGCTGCTGATAGGCACTAACAGGTGGGCCCCTGGGGCAGTCACACAGGAGGCTTTTTTAGGTTCTGATTCCATTGGGAATTATTGGGATTTGTTATTGTCAAGTCTGATGGAACTTTATCCAAAAAGTTTTTATTCTTTTTGGTGGCTTATATGCCATTTCACCATGTAGGCTTAAAGCATTGTAATGCCTTAAAACTTCATAATTTTAGCTTACTGATTTTCATTAGTCACTTGATTGGAGTGAGGTGATCTATAGGTCAAAATCTTATCACAGGCTTCTGAATCACCTGAATTACAAGGCAATTTCAGTTTGCAAGATGACTGGAGGTGTAGACAGTATGCTGGGTATTGGTAATCTTATTTAATTCTCTGAGAAGTATAGGTCGCATTCACTCCATTTTAAAGATAGACACTGTGTCATTACTGATGTCATACAGCAGGTAGCGAAGAGCTGACCTGATATTTGATCAGAGACTTAGAGCTGTGGGTCTGAAAGTTAAGTTCTTTCCACCATATTCAGTAAATTTGACCTGTTTGCAAATCATAAGTAGCACTGAAAATGTTTTATTTCTCATCTCATTACAGTGATCAGTTAAGTAACATTTTTCACATTCTCCTTTTTCCTTTCTTGTCTCCTTCCCACTGTCTTAGGGCATACTCCTTCCACGTTACTGCAGACGGTCAGATGCAGCCTGTCCCCTTTCCCCCGGATGCCCTTATCGGCCCCGGCATTCCCCGACACGCTCGCCAGATCAACACCCTGAACCATGGGGAGGTGGTGTGCGCGGTGACCATCAGCAACCCCACACGACACGTGTACACGGGTGGGAAGGGCTGCGTCAAGGTCTGGGACATTAGTCACCCTGGCAACAAGAGCCCCGTCTCTCAGCTCGACTGTCTGGTGAGTGAACATGAATGAACATGTTTTAAGCCTTCATTCACAAAATAGGCTGGATGTACCAACAGCACGCAGATTGATCCCAAGTGAGTGGCTGTCTTCAGTGGTTTGTGGTTTTTAACTTGGCCGCTGTCTTCTTTCAGTTACTCAAGATAGATTCATCTGGTTCTTCACATGTGGCATGTACTCCAGTTCAGTTTTCATTCACCCTGCCCAGTTCCTGGGAGCAGGCAGTTTACTTGTTTTCCTGTCTGATTAAAAAAGTTTTAAGAAAACTAAGACAGCACTTGGAGCGGTTAGGACTCTTCACTAGAGGGATGGGTTCAGTCCCTGGTTGGAGAACTAAAACTCTATAGGCCACTTGGCAGTAGCCAAAATAAAAAAGACTAAGAGCCCATGGTGGTTTCTGTGAGAGTGCACCCAAGTATCAAATTCTGTCACTTTTGAAGACAAGTAACTTAATACTTCAAGTGATAAACACCAGCTATGCCCTTATCTGTCTCATGGGTATTTGTCCTTAAGTTACTTAAATTTCAGTTTGATTTTCTTCCTTGGATAAACAGGAGAATTTTTGCAGCAGCACAGAGCTAGGTCAGTTTACCGTAGTTACACAAGACTTCCATAACCTCATGAGCTGAGGACTTGTCTTTTTCCTGTCACTTAACAAACCTTGATCAAGCCTTGCCTCCGGTTGGGTCTGCTTATTCAAGCCCACAATGTCCCTTGGCCAGGTAATGCAGGGCCTCACGATAGGAAGAGACTGCAAGGTATCTAAGTCCTTGGCACTTTCTTGGTGGCAGAGAAGCAGGGCCTTTCCCAGCCAGATCAGCCTGGGAACTGAGAACCCAGACCTGGCTGCTCCAGGGTGGTGAGGGATGCTGAGTCTGTGGGTGCAAATGACTCTGGCGGCTGGTTGACTTGCTGGTGGTGGGAGTGGGTCTAGATCTTTGTATTTTCATGCTAATTAAGATTAAATATCTCAGTGCTAAATTTTGTAGATCAAGTTTAAGTACTTCCTTAATTTCATGTAATTTGCTAGCATTAATCCACTTTATCATTGTCATAAGTGAAAATGGCTCATTAAATCCAGGAGGGAACACAATACTTTTATGAATTTCTGCTCTCATGTTAATGCTGTTTTCCTTTCCTCATGAGTAACCTCTTGATGGGTTTTGTCTCTACAGAACAGGGATAACTACATCCGTTCCTGCCGATTGCTCCCTGATGGTCGTACCCTAATTGTGGGAGGGGAAGCCAGTACCCTGTCCATCTGGGACCTGGCAGCTCCCACTCCACGCATCAAGGCAGAGCTGACGTCCTCAGCCCCCGCCTGCTACGCCCTGGCCATCAGTCCCGACTCCAAGGTCTGCTTCTCCTGCTGCAGCGACGGCAACATTGCTGTGTGGGACCTGCACAACCAGACGCTGGTGAGGTGGGTCATCAGGATCCCGCTCCAGGGCCAAGGACTTAACTGTGCTGTGCCAGGGAGCTGTGTGTGTATTTTCAAGACGATGAAATACAACTATCTTACTCAAAATTGTTAAGAGGAGAGAGCCATTTTAAGATGCCGTAAAATCTTGTTTTCTGCACCATTTGAACTTTATTGGATAAGGGCTTCTTTTTTCTTTTTTTTGAATTATACTAAGCACATCCAATTCACATTTTAAAATATGAGGTCGGTTTTACATAATTAATACATGTAAGGTGTCCATGACCTCATGAGCTCATTAGACACCTATAATTTGCCATCTGTGCTAACAAACCATCCTTGTTGATAGACACTCATTGAGAAGGTTCACCGTGTGTGTCTCTCTCCTTGGTGCCACGTGTATCTGACACAGTCTTTCATTTTGACAAATAATCATGGAGCTTCTACACTGGGCCCAGGCGTTGTGTCTGGTGTACCTCACCCTGAAACGGTGTAGATAATCTGTAGTCCCCCCTTTCAGGACGAATAGAAATAATTGTATTTGTTAGAAATGAGGTGATATAGGATTGGCATTAATAGGAAAAGCCTTGAAGCACATGTGATCTTCAGGTGTCAACACCTGAGAGAGCAGGAGACAAGAGGTGTGAACCGCTGAAGGGTCTGCGGAGATTGTAATGGAGCTCAGCGACAGGGTGAAGAAGAGACCCCTGCTGTCCATCTGTAACTTATTTTGCAGGATGCAACTCTATAAATTATTCCCAAAACAGTAGTCATCAGTTTTTTCCCTTTAGGGTACAGTTATGAGGACCTGCTTCTAATCCCCGCCCCCAGCACCCGTTTCTTACACATTTTACATGCTCCTGGGGCAGCCTCCTACATTGCATTGTTGCTCAGTGGCAGAATTTGTCCTGCCCCTTGCTATGCTCCTCCTCAGAGCTTTCAGAAGGGAAGGAACTCCTACATCCTCCTGCCTTCTCTCCTTCCTTCATATCCCAAGGATAGAGTAGGTCTCAGATCATGTCTTCGCTTAATTCATATTCATGTAGCTGTATTCTCGTTTCAGATGGACATCTTTTTCTATCAGTTATTTCAGTCATGTTTTAGCATATGAGTAATTTGAAGAGCACTTCCTAAGTTTTCATAAATAAAAAGTGCAGGAGATTCAGCATCTCAATTAAACTTTAATCTCTCTACATATATGCTTTGTTATTATTTTGAATAATAGAAAACCTAATAAACCAAAAGGAAATATACCAATCAGGCCTGCAGTGAAACTGATGACTGAGGAATTCTAAACTAAGTTCACCTAAACACTTAAAAAGTTCAAGGACTTTTCTCCATGTTGGCATCTTCAGGCAATTCCAGGGCCACACAGATGGCGCCAGCTGTATTGACATCTCTAATGATGGCACCAAGCTCTGGACGGGCGGCTTGGACAACACGGTCCGGTCCTGGGACCTGCGCGAGGGGCGGCAGCTGCAGCAGCATGACTTCACCTCCCAGGTGTGTGCTCGAGCACGTGCCATCTTAGAGACTGGATTGAGTGAGATATATGAGAGACTTGAGCAGCAATTTGTTTACCATGTGACCAGGTGGCACGAGTGGTAAAGAACCCGCCTGCTGATGCAGGAGACATAAGAGATGCGGGTTCGATCCCTGGTTGGGAAGATCCCCTGGAGGGAGGACATGGCAACCCACTCCAGTATTCTTGCCTGGAAAATCCAGTGGACAGAGGAGCCTGGTGGGCTACAGTCCATAGAATTGCAAAGAATCGGACACGACCAAAGTGACTTAACCCACACACATGACTTTGTGAGATATATCAGAGACTTCAACAGCAATTCCTTTACCATGTGACAGTCACTTTTGACGCTGAATTAGTTAAGAAAAATTTTATTGTCAAAATACAATGGTATATATTTTATTGACAGATTTTTTTGAAGTCTCATTTATTACAAGCTTTTCGCAAACTTTTATTTCAATAACCATTACTCTGTAGACCTTTGAATTTCTCACAATTGATTAATAAGTTAGATTGTGGACATCTGACTTATTACTTGGAGTTACACGTTTGCCTTTGATTTCTTCCTGCACAGTTAACATTGTCTTGATACCTTTCATCATTTAAGTAGTATCCCCAGAGGAAGCAGTGCCTCACCTCCCTGTTAAAGGAAGTACATCCTCTGTAGCCACCATCATTGTCACCTGTTTCCATTCTAGATCTTTTCTCTGGGCTACTGCCCAACCGGAGAGTGGCTGGCAGTGGGGATGGAGAACAGCAACGTGGAGGTGCTGCATGTCACCAAGCCCGACAAGTACCAGCTCCACCTGCACGAGAGCTGCGTGCTGTCGCTCAAGTTTGCCCACTGTGGTAAGCAAGCCCCCCATGTCTACCATCTGCTCTTCCACCTTCCTGCTGCTTTGTTTCAAGTCAGAGCTTCAGTTCATGGATGTGTCCCTCCTCAGAATTCTCTTCCTTTCTCACACATGCCTGCTTCCCTAATACTGTGTCACTTTCTGGTATCTCTCTACTTCATCATTGTCCTAAGTATAAATAACTCATTTATACAGTGTGAGAGTGGGCTTTATCTTTCCAATGAAAAGACACTCTTACTTGTTTCAGATTAGGTAAGTTTTCTGTGTATCATTGATGCTCTGTAACACAAATCTTGGGACTCTGACAAAGTAATAGACAGTGCCTTTTTTGAAACCCTATTTCTTTAGGCAAATGGTTTGTAAGCACGGGAAAGGACAACCTTCTGAATGCCTGGAGGACACCTTATGGGGCCAGTATATTCCAGGTAACGCTGCACATGTGTAGCCTTCACCCCCAGCATGCTCACCGCCTGGTGCTCGGTGCCGTGTGGTTCTCTGACTCCTGTTTATGTGTTAGAATAGAAGTTTCATGTCTTTTCTGAAACTTTATTTTTTGCACTGTGGCTTTTAAAAATTTTGTGTAAAATTTGAGCGTTTTGCTTGAATGCTAATTAGCATGTTACCAATATTTCTGTCCCCTCTACCCCAAAAAGAGTGCTATAGGAAACTAATAAATTTGGACTAATTTTATAAACTTTTATTCTTATTAACTCAGTGGTACTTTGTGTAGTTTGTGGAATTATTTGTAGGAGAACTGGACTATTGGCATGATACACACACACAAGTCTGATTTCTCTTTCTAGTGTGTGAGAATTTCATAAGCAAGACAAAGATTTCCTTTTTAACCTTATGTATTAGGGATGCTATTTCCTAGGTGGTTTTAGGAATAGCATAATAGATTTGCAGCCTTCTTTACCAGGTGGTATTAAGTCATCATAGAGGAGATTATTTCATTTGAATCTAAAATTGCATATATTGAGTGAAAGTACTATGCAAGATAATAAAACAAAAATAGCATATTCTTGCTGTCTTGAAGTTTATAATGTAACAGAGTGGTTTTTGTATCATAACTTTTGAATGGTCGCAACTGGCACTTTTTTAAAAACGTATTTATTTTTGGCTGTGCTGGGTCTTTGTTGCTGTGTGCGGACTTTGTCTAGTTGCAGTGTGCAGGCTTCTCATTGTGGTGGCTTCATCTAGGTTCGTGGGCTCAGTAGTTGCGACTTCGGGGCTCTAGAGTATTGGCTCAGTAGTTGTAGTACACGGGTTTTGTTGCCCCGAAGCATGTAGAATCTTCCTGGACCAGAGATCGAACTCATGTCCCCGCATGAGCAGGCAGATTCTTAACCACTGGACTACCAGGGAAGTCCCCAACCAGCACTTTTTTGAAATATGAAAATACTTTAAGAGTATATCTTTTTGTAATAAGTGTGTTATATCTTGTATCTGCTGGTTTGGGCAGTAAAAGGTATTTAATACAGGTTGCAATCTGAAAGTTTGGGAAATGCTGGTGGTAGGTTAGCATCTACATGTCAAACCTTTATTTTTTTTTAACTATTCAAAGCCCCAGTAAAATCTTGTGGGATTTGTTTGTTTATTTAGCACAGTTAAAAGTTAACTGTGAATGCTTTGCAATTGGTGTAGTTGAATGTGGTACTAGAACTCTATGAGGGGTATATTTTCCCTCCTGACCATTGACCTCGCTCCCACTTGCACATTTACGTTCTGTTTTTACATGAGGGTCAACTAGGATTTATATTAGAAATATTTTTACATTCCCTGTCTCAAAAAAATAGTCTTTTCAGTGCAGTTCCCCCTTATTTAACCTCATCTGGACTCTGAGACTACCCTCTGAGGTGGCAGATGGGTAAAATAGGGCCAGACAGGTTAAGTGATGTGTCTAGTGTTCTGCAGCTCCATCTACACCCTAGCCATCTGAGTGAAACCGAGGGTTTTCATACTGAGAACACTGCCCTTAGCTGGAGACCAGGATTTGCAGTAAAGCCTTCCTTCATCAGCAGGGGGATTTGTACCATGGACTTGCCTGGTGCTCACTGTCCCCATCTCCCCCACCCCCCCAGTACAAGAACCTCCAGACCGACAGAGTGAAGTGTCAGTGGGAATGCACCTGGCTCAGCCGTTTTAAGAATATACCTTAAAGGGACTTAAGAGACTACATTTCCTCCTTGGGCTCCTGCTTTAGTCAAGGGAACATGCTCTGCTTCTTTTTGCTCTGAGTCTTCCAGTCCTGCCTCTCAATATTCACGGGTTTTTCTTTCAGTCTTTAACGTGTTTGTGTGTCTCTTCCAGTCCAAAGAATCCTCATCGGTGCTCAGCTGTGACATTTCTGTGGATGACAAATACATTGTCACTGGCTCTGGGGACAAGAAGGCCACGGTTTATGAAGTTATTTATTAAGGACAAATCTTCATGAGGAATGGACTCCTTCTCCTTGTAGCACTTTTTTCTCTCATCCTCTGTTCCCCCGCATCCAAAACCAAGGATTTCCTATTACTCATTGCAGTTGTGGAGTCAACCCCTCCTCCCCCACTTCCTCCCTGCTATTGAATTGTGAATACTCATTAAGAACCTGTGATATCAAAATCTTCAGCTATCTACTTGGAAGATCATGGATAACCCTACTTAACAGTGAAAAGAATCTTTAATTATGTATTATATCTGTAATATATTTATTTTGTTTAAAGAAGGCTTTCTAACAATGACTGACTAAATAAAGCTGTCTGTTCCTGCATTGGTAATGAAGATGCGTTGTACTTGATACCCATTCCCCCCTTTTTTTTGGCAAAGGAGGGGAAAGGCAGGTTTAAAATAACTGATTAAAAATGTCACTAAATGTAGACTAATGACTGTATAGAGATGTGAGATGTATAATTACATACGGAAGCAATATGTTGCTGTGGTAGATTTTTTTTGTTTTTGTTTTTACATATTTTAAAAGATATTTGGAAATTTAAGCAATTAGAATGTGACAGATCACATCATATTCGAGTCTATTCGGACAACTTTAACAAATATATCTATAGCTTTAGATTATATTCAATAAAAGTACTTGGACTTTTTTTTTCTTTTTTGACTTGTTGACAAGTGTCTTTGTAATATGTTTTTAATTCCTTTTTTATTGTATTATAGACAGATGAACAAATTAAATTTGGCCTCAAAGGGAGAACTTAATCCCTTCTGGATATTTTTGCCACATTTCTTTGCAAAGGGAGATGTAAGCCTTTAGGCAGTTTTATCTACGAGAAATTAGGGGCTATTTTTTGGCATGTTCTTTGGGAGTGGCGCAGATCCAGGGGAGGAGTCCTCCCCTGTGCAGGTCAGGTCTTTTACAAGACAAGGACAGCAGAGGAGGATTTGCAAGGGCCTCCCTCTGAAAACCAGGAAGAATGGACTCTCACCTGGGATGAGGACTTGCTTTCTTTACCTCCGGTTCTTTCCATGTCTTAGTTGGATGTCCCTGAAATGGACACAGGCTATGCCATTGTGCCGGAAACATTGTTGTTATCTTTTATGTTGTTGTTGTTGTGTTAAACTATGATATGTGACTTCTTTTTTTAATTATTATTATTTTGTTCGAATGCTTTAAAAAAATCTTTTAAGTCTGTGGATCTGCTGATGTACAGTGCCTTTGCTGCTATGGATCAAAATCAAGAGAACTGTGTAGATAAACTTTATTGTATAAGTAGAAAATTACTTAATTTCGTACTAGAAATGGATGGATGCTGCAAGTTGAAATGGACTGTCCATTGACGTTCCTAATGTGGTAGCAGAAAACAAAATGGTGTCTTAAGTGCTTAGTGTTTGATGTCATTAACAGTTTCGTAAAACTCTACAGTGTAGAAAGATTTTGATACTAAACCGTGCATTGTACATAGTTCTAATGCATTGTATTGACCACCAGTACTTCTATAATGGTAGATTGTTTGTGCATTCAGACTTTTAAGCATTAAACATAAGTGACTTCTAGTATGCTTATTTCTAATTTTTTGTTTTGCTGGCTTTAGTGTTTTTTTTTTTTTTTTTACTATATATATATAGTACTATATATATAAAACCACTCCTGTATATTAAGACTTATTAGTTTTATTCAAGGGAGATTGTTGTTAAAAAGTCATGTCAGGCTTTTTATTGTTGCTCTTTTAATTCTGTTTTTGTTTTTACTTGAGAAGAGCTAGAAGGGAGAGTGGAGAGAAGTTACTGATGACAGGTTGCTACCAAACCTCTTTAGTTTGTCAAAAAGTTGGCTTGTTACTCAAAAGTCTCGATGTCTTAGAGCTGTACAGTGCTGTGCTATTCAGTATGGTTACCACTAGTTGGCCATTTGTGGCTATTTAACTTTGATTAAAATTAAAAATTCAATTTGTCCATCATACTAACTGCATTTCAAATGTTCAGCTTGCCATATGTGCCTAATGGTTATCATGTTGGACTCCATAAATCTGTAGACATTTACATCATCACAGAAAGTTCTGTGAGACCAATGGTGCTTTAGAGTTAGCACATGCATACTATTTCCAGCCTTTGCAAAACATTTCCAACTTGAAACACTGAAGTCTTTGAAAGCTTAAGATCCCTTGGGCTGCTCCTGGTTGAGTGTGTGAAGCTTCAGCATAAGAAAGCACGTAAAGAATTCTAAACTTTGGGATTCAAAAACCTATCATTTTATAGATCCACTGGGTAGAAAGAAGACTGAAGATTGGGAGCCTCATGGTGGTCTGGAGCGTCTCGGTGATTTAGCTGTATGAGTGTTAGGTGCTAAGAATTCATCAGTGTTCATCGTGGAAGTAACACTTCAAATGTGAGTGCTCTGACTGCTGCTATATCAGATATGATAATGTTTTAAAGTATTCTTAGCTTAATTAATTATGTTTATCCTTATTAAAATTTCTGTAAAAGTAATAGCAATTTTTTGAGTAAAAGAAAAAAAAATCATTTTGGCACAAATAATATGACACTTGCCTACTGTGTTGACAGTTGTAGAAGAAAGTGCTAGCCTCAAGCAGTTAGAATGCTTGTTTGGTGCCTGGTGGGTCAATCTGTGATGCCCTTCAATTTTTCTCTTTATAGAGAGCCAAAGCACTGGCCCTTATACTGGATTAAAAATTGAAATGAATGCATAATCAATCCTAGCTTTTTAAAATAAATGGGCGTCTTTTTTCTCATTGCATAAAGTTTTATCAGATTAGATTTTTATGTCTCTGATACCAGTCTCACGCCTACATTGATTGCACAGCAGTCTTGATGTTACTGATGTTTTAATTACTTGGTCTTCCATAGTTTTTACTTCACGTATGGTCTTGCAGGGTCTGAAGAATGACAAAGATAGAATCACCCTGAACCAAGGAAAACTTAGTTTCAATGAAAGAAGAGAATGGTGTATAGGACTAGAAGGTTGACTTACACAGAACTACCTAGAAATAAAGAAAATCCCAGATTGAAGACCTTTCAAGACTGGCAGGTCAAACATAAAGTGACAGTTGCTAGCATCTTCAAGTTTATGCAGATAAACACCTCCCTTGTGGGCCGCTACTTTTCTGTCTTTGTAACCAGTGAGCTGCAAAAGGTCTCTCTTATCTGGGAATGGTGTGCGCTGAAACTTATCACAGGCTTGTAACACCTGCAAGTGGTTGGTATTCTGCAGCCATGGGTTATCCGGAAACCCAGTTTCAAGCTGTCTCGTAACCACGAAATTCTGGGACCCCACAGCCAAGAGCAGGAGATGCTAATGGCACATTCAGAAGGCAGCATTCTGGACAGAGGCACAGGACACAGCAAGACTTTGAGTAGCTAGACCACCAGCAATGCCCTCCGCTGTCAAGACAGCCAGTTTTGTATCCTTAGTTGAACACTCTTGGACTGGCAGCATATAACTTCAAGGATTTTTCAACTGATACTTTTCGCCAGTTGTAAGGAATTTGTACCGGAATTCCTTGCCTGGAATTAAGTAAGCAGTTAAAAAATTATAAGGATGTGGGTACCAAAAGAAAGTCTTTTGACGTTCTTGGGTGTACATTTCTATAGCTACCAGCTCCTGGGTAACCTATAGAGTGATGTCAGCAGTGAGCCTTGGGTCCGACCACCCCTCAGTTTCCCACTGGGACATCAGCAGCAAAAGTAGTCTTGCCATTATCCGTGTTTCTTGTTTGTTTTGAGCTAATTGTGTTTCAGTTCAAGCTTCCATTCAGAGTTGATAGTGGAAATACTTTTATTTTTAACAACCCAAGCACATCAGAAAGCCTCTCATGTGTTGGAACATTGTAACACCAGTGCTGTTCTGGTGGTAGGAACTAACTTTCCTTATAAGCTTCTGTGAACATTGTATTTTAGTCTTGTTTGGGTTTCTGGCAGCGAGTGACAGAATTTTTGGGGTCCCAGATAGGAACTAGCAGCAGAGCTGAGCTCTCGTTTACCTCCCCCCAGGGAAGGAAATTCTCAGCTGGGATCTTAGCTGTTTGGCCCACAGGGAAGGAGAGTTCCCACAGGGCTGCTTTCAGTCCAGAGGAAAAGCATGAGCAAGTGTTTTCACCAAAGTCGCTCTGGCTGATCTCACAGCAGGCCTCGACAGGCTGGATGCTGAATTTACACAAAAGGGCACAGCTTCAGAGGAGAAACGTGATTTTCCCAAACTGTCTTCCGAAGAAGATAAGTCAGTGTGAACCCCAAGGCCCTGGACTTAGGTGGGAAGGAGGATGGAAAGGGTATCTTCCAGATGCTCTCACCTTGCTGCTCTTTGTCCCTTTTCACATGAATTAACCAGCCTAGAGACTTCGGCATCACAGCCCATCTTTAAAACTCCCAGAATCACATATTGCCTGTTACTGTGTGCATGAGGCAAAGACCCACTGTGGGCTAGTAGATTTGCCCATGCCTGACCCCGATACCGTACTGCCTCAGGCAGGAAGCCCACCTGAGGCTTCCCAACCACCGCCACTGCCCCCACCCAGTTAGACTTGACATTGTGGTTTGATGAAGATATTTGAAACTAAGTTTTCTGTTCTTTTGACAGAAAACTTAAACTCACATAAAAGGGATGATTTGTTTGAATTGGGTGCAGCAAATAAACACACATACTAAAGGTACATATGAGGTGTTTGGGTGTTGAGAATTTAGGCAGTGATTTTTTGATTCTGTTTAGATGGAGCCCAGGCTAATTCCCAATGGCTTCTAGTGACCCGTTGTTTCTCCCCGGACCTAGGTAGTAGTTGGCTATTTCTCAGTCTTTACTCGGTGCCTCCACAGCATCTTCTAAAAGAAGCTACCATAGGTGGTACCCTGGCCGTGTTTTGTGTGGTGGAAAGAATGAGCTGAGTTAGATATTTTTGTTTTTCCAGGGGGCTGGGAAGTAGTAGGAGAATGAGTTGGTGGGAATTATGTCAGAGAAAACTGTCAGGGCGAACATGTGCCTTCCTCTGGGCAAGACCCCATCAGGAACCACCTTGAGGAATGGAGTGAGATCCCCGACACCATGCATCAAGCACAGAGTCTTCTTAAAACAACTTCCCATTATTTGAAGAACTTCAGTCAGACACCTGTGTGCCCCCAGAGAGTTCCGCTTCATTACTGCTCACCTTGTTTACGGATCAAGTCTTAGCATCATGCACCCAACTCAAAGAGGCCTGGTGCTGCCAAGAACAAAGCACCACCCCCAAAGCCTATTCACCTTTTCCAGATGACTGAAAACAACATTTACAGGATTTGTTGAAGTCAGCTATTAAGCTTTGCTCTTCATTCTCCTGCCGACCTGCATAACCCAGGTAGACACTCAGTGTTAATGAAATGTGATTTCAGATTTTTGGCTAGGCCAGGAAGTTAACTGGGTTTCAAGGCTGACGGTCAGTCAACATTACTACATGCACATGTTTAGGCCTCAGGTTCTCTTGTCAACAAGAACAGCCTCCTGGGCGCAAGGTGGCGGTTGTGAAGGTTGCTCTGAGAGGACAGAGGCCTTGATTCACAGACACCTGTTCCTGAGCGAGTCTTAAAAGCAAACCGTAAAGTGCCCCTAGCGAGAATTTTAGAGTGTTCAAGCTGCCTAAAATGGAAGGATTTACCTCCAGTCCCTGAAGGGCAGTGGGTGTGTGTTCACATCAAGGGGCTCAGGCCCAAGTGATTGCCCTGGACCGATGCCAGCTTTGCAGACTTCGTCACGTGCAGGCGGTCTTGAGCCAGGAGCACCAAACGGACTTGAGTTCAACACCTACAGACTTGTGGCAGACGGCATCTCCACCCCATGGCCTTTTGTGTTTGTTTGAATATGTCTTTTCCTTGCAGAAGATTTGTTTTCACATGAGTTAAACAGCATTTTGTGTCTTTTTCCTAATGCATGGTATTAGATTTGTGAAATTCATGCAAACCTGGAACCTAGATCCCAGACCTGCAAGAGTGAGTAAGATAAGGCAAGTTGGTGTTGTTCAAGCTTATAAAGGTTTTATCTTTTTTCCATTCCTTTATTGAGATATAATTGACACATAACATTGTAAGTTGACAGTGTATAATGTGGTGATTTGATCCACATATAATGCTGCAAAATGATGACCACAATAAGGTTCGTTAATACATCCACCACTTCAATAACTGTGTAGTGAGAATATTTAAGATTTACTCTCACAGCAGCTTTCAAGTATACCATTGAGTACCGTTCCATAGAGTCACCATGCTGGATATTAGAGCCCCAGAACAGTAAAACTGGAGGTTTGTTTCCTTTAGCCAGTGTCTCTTCTATTTTCCCCCCTAGTCCTCTTGCCTTATCCCCAAATCCCTGGAGACCACTATTCTATGCTATTTCTGTGAGTTTGGCTTTATTGAGATTCTGCATGTAAGTGGAATCATAGAGTTTTTGTCTTTTTCTGTCTGACTTATTTCAGTTAGCATCATGCCCTGGGGGTCCATCCATATTGTAAACATTAGAATTGCTTCCTTTCTCCCAGCTGAGTAATGTTTTTCTGTGTACCACATTTTTGTAACCCATGTGTTGATGGACACTTTGGTTGTTTCCATTTCTTGGCTGTTGTGAATAATGCTGCAGTGAACATGGTGGTATAGATACCTCGTCAAGATAATGATTTCATTTTCTTTGAATATATGCCCAGAGGTAGGTTTCCTGGATCTATTATATGGTAGTTCTATTTTTAATTGATTGATTGAATCTATCTCCGTTACTGTTTTAATGGCTGTACCAGTTTACGTTCCCACCAAAAGTACGCGAGGGTTTCATTTTCTCTATATCTTTACCAACCAACATGTATGTGTTCTTTGAAAAAAATATTTAGGTCCTGCAGTCCGTGGGGTCACTAAAGGTCGGACACGACTGAGCGACTTCACTTTCACTTTTCGCTTTTACACATTGGAGAAGGAAATGGCAGCCCGCTCCGGTGTTCTTGCCTGGAGAATCCCAGGGACGGGAGAGCCTGGTGGGCTTCTGTCTATGGGGTCACACAGAGTCGGACACGACTGAAGTGACTTAGCAGCAGCAGCAGCATACTCATTTTTAAATCAAATTGTTTTTTGCTATTATGTTGTATGAGTTTCTTGACTATTTTGGATTTTAACTTCTTACCTGATGTGTGAATTGCAAATATCTTCTTCCATTTCATGGGTTGCCTCTTCATTTTATTGTGTTTTTCCCCCCTTTTGCTGTGCAGACAGCTTTTTAGTTTGAAGTAGCCCCACTTGTTTATTTTAAATGTTGTTGCTTGTGTTTCTGGTATACATCAAAAATGCCAAGATCATTGTGAAGGAAGTTTCACCCAATATTTTCTTCTAGGAGTTTATAATTTGAGGTCTTGCATTTAAGTCTTTAATCCATTTTTAGTTAATTTTTGTGGGTGGTGTAAGATAGGGGTCCAGCTTATTATTTTGTGTGTGATTATCCAATTTTAACACCATTTATGGAGACGACTACTGATGTCTTTTCCCCATTGTGTATTCTTAGGTCCCTTATCATGTACTCATTAGCTGTATAGATATGGATTTATTTCTGGACTCAATTCTGTGCCGTTGGCCTCTGTTTTTATGCTGGTACTATGCTGTTTTGATTACTCTATCTTTGAGGTATAGTTTGAAATCAGAGAGCATGTTACTTCTAGCTTTGTTATTTTTTTCTCAAGATTGTTTATGTTATTCAGGGTCTTTTGTATTTCCATACAAATTTTAGCATTGTTTTACGATTTCTGTGAAAAATGCCACTGAAATTTTTATAGGGATTATGTTGATTCTCTAGATGACATTGGGTAGTATGGATTTTTTGATAGTGTTCTGATCTACAAACACAGGCTGTCTTTCCATTTATCTGTGTTCTTTTCAGTTTCTTTGATCATAATTTTCAGTGTAGAGATCTTTCACCTCCTTGGTTAAATTTATTTCTAAGCATTTTATTGACTTTGATTATATTCTACCCAGAGGCACTCTACAATCAAGCACATTAATATTTCTGGGACAAAGCAAATGTTCATACTAAGTGACAACTATACTTCTACACTTCAGTTCAAGGTAATTTTGCCCCAGATGCATCATGAAGAAATGTCTGGTATTCTTTGAATTTTCCATCTTGGAAATGGAAGTGAAGAATTTGTGGACCTGTACTCCTATATCTTTGTGGACAGTGACTGCAGCCATGATGAAAAGACACTTACTCCTTGGAAAAAAAGTTATGATAAACTTAGACAACATATTAAAAAGCAGAGACATTACTTTGCTGACAAAGGTCTGTATAGTCAAAGCTGTGACTTTTCCAGTAGTCATGTACAGATGTAAGAGTTGGGCCATAAAGAATGCCAAGTGCTGAAGAACTGATTCTTTGAATTTGTGGTGCTGGATAAGACTCTTGAGAGTCCCTTGGACAGCACGGAGATCAAACCTGTCAATCCTAAAGGAAATCAACCCTGAATGTTCATTGGAAGTACTGATGCTGAAGCCAAACCTCCAATAGTTTGGCCACTAGATGCAAAGAGCTGACTCATTGGAAAAGACCCTGAAGCTGAGAAAGATTGAGGGCATGAGGAAAAGGGGGTGGGGGAGGCAGAGGATGAGATAGTTGGATGGCATCATCAACTCAGTGGACTTGAGTTTGGGCAGACTCTGGGAGATGGTGAGGGACAGGGAAGCCTGGCATGCTGCAGTCCATGGGGTTGCAGAGTCGGATAAGACATAACAACAATTCTTGCTGTCCCCATTTTATAGATAGAAATCAGATCCACAGATCCAAGCCAAGTGGCTTGAATGACAGCAAGTTACTCTGACACGAGCTAGTGTCAGCATGTCAGTGACTGGAAAAGGGTTGCCCAGGTGTTCTGGCTCCTTCTATTATACTGCTCTGTCTCACTCCTGTATACCCTTCTAAATCTTCTGCATTTCTTCTAATTACTGAAAATTACCCATTATGTCTAAGCAAAATACTGTATTTTTTCTTTAAAAAAATAGAGCCTGAACTTTGCTACCACGTCCTCATCTCTGAGAAGCTTACTTCTTGGTTTGGTCCTATTTTCTGTGTGACACAACATGACTTTTAGACAAAAGCCATTATTGAAAAAGCAATATACTTTAATGATAACAAAAACATCAAAACATCAGCAAAAAACATGAAGCATCAAAATACCTTTCAAAGAATTTACTGATTGGAAATGTCCTAATCCATGTTTTTTGTTTTTCTCTTTTAAACCTCAAATGTCCATAGCTTCTTTTTTTTTTATTACTCTTTTGATAAAATGGTGTATTTCGTTTTGGCCTTGTTTTTGTTTTTTGCTTTGTTTGAAATGTACTTTGTAGTGTGTACACAATAGTCTTGTTGAAAAGATGGGTCACACGGGAAGATTTTCTTTGATTACTAGTGTGTGTTTTGATTCGTGAGCTCATAAAAGCCCAACCGTGGCAGTTAAAACAGAATTGTTTACAGTTGTATTATAACTGCACTGAGATAATAGGAGGCCCTGCTCACAGGGTAGATTGAGCTGCGGCAAAGGACAGAGATTGCTCGAATCCTGGGAGCCACTATTCTGGATCGAAAAAGGTGTTTGATCCAGTGCTCTAATTTGGGGACAGTTTGATTATGTACCCTGCATGCTTGCTCTCAGACGCCTGTATGAAACACATTGATTTTCTCCATCGCCAAGAAAGGAACTCTTAGGGAATTTAGAGAGATGAGTTTGTAGTATTTTAAGTTGGGTCTCATCACAGAATTTGGACCAATTAAGTTACTGTCTGAATTGCTTTCCTGTGAAAAAGCAAGGCCTGCCCAGAGCCAGTGCAGGTATGCATAGCTATTTAGACAATGTGTAATTGATTCCCTGAGGAGAATTGCACAGCTATGAATGTTTGAAGTGTGTTCTCAGGGTCATCTTCTAGGGATGTTGCAGGGTTGTAATCTTGTTCATCTGTGTGGTTCTGACAAACCTCTCCTGAAATCTCCAGCCATCCAGGGGAGGTATCACTGTGTCTGGTATTGAACACTGATCCCTTGCATCACCCTCCCTCTGGGGATTAGGATTGTACACAATGCCAGTGATGGGCGCAGCAGGCAGTAGTGAACATTCACTCTTCCCTTGAGTACCCACCCGCCTTATATTGTTAGACCAGGCATTTCCAGTGGATATTTGCTCTCTTGACTATTGTAAGACTAACTTATGTGTACAGAAGTTTCCATGTAAAGTATGACAATAATCAAGCAGATTAGCAAGTGTGTTGAAAATTTTGTACAACTTATTACAATGCAGGTTGAGACTTTTCTAAAAGAAAAATTTCTAATCCAATGTTTTCTAAGACCAAATCTTAATGTCTAAGCAAATACCCTATCAGACGTGTGTGGGACTCTTGATACTAAAGGGACATTTATGGGAAAGTTGGTCTTTATTGCCACATATCTTTCTGAGATTTTTTTAGCATTATCCATGTGGCTCAAGTTAAGTTCCTTAAAACCTAAAGTTTGCTAGTGCTGAGTTGTAAAAGTCCTACTGCACGTGTGTGTGCCATCATGGTGACTTAGGGAAAGAGTTAGGCTTTATAATTAGGCTGGTAGATGATTGAGAACAAGTCTGAGAGGAGTTAAATATCTATTCACTTATTCAGTAAGTGCTTATTACATAGCTTCTCTGTGTTTTAAAGAACTGAGTTAGGCAATGGGGATACAGACATGCACAGAAGAGAGATGGGCCCTGACCTCATGGACTCTAGCGTGGAATAGGCCTGCATGTAGGCAATTAAGTGATTACAACACAGATGGGTGCCTAGGACACCCAGGGGAGTTCAGGACACTATGACCCAGACTGGTGTAAGGGTCAGGGAGGCTTCTGGAAGAAGTGACATCTAAGCCCAAACCTGAACAATGCATAAGGATTAGTCAGATAGGTAGTTTGTGTATATGGGGGAGGGGGAAGATTTGAAATAATGCAAGAGGAAACAAATGCAGATGCCCAGAGGTGACAGCATGGAGACTTCCAAAGTCTTGGGAGCCCTTTGGTGTGGCTGGTGATTAGGGTGCAGGGGTGGGGGTGAGAACTCAATAACCAAAGGTAGCTAGACCGTAAGACCCTCATCAGCCACTTAAGGCTTTTCAACTTTCATTAAGAGCAGCAAGGACCTATAGAGGATTCAGAGCAGAGGAGTAACATTGTCAGGTACTTACTTTGAGAGGTTCACCCAGGTACGCATGAAGAATAGAGCAGAAGGAGAATGGGCTGAACCCAGAAACTCCTTAGGAAGCTATAGCAGCAACTCAGGTGAAACAGGAGGCCAGCCTTGAACAAGGATGGTGATGCTGGGAGTGTGAACAGATCCTGGGAACACTGAAGGGGATAGACTTGACCAGGACTGCGTGATTCATTGCTGAATTATGGTGGTTATTCAATTATTTTTCTGTTTCATGAGCACTTAACAGAAAGTGACCTTGACTAATGTAAGTGACAAAGGGATTTCCTGGAAGGCGATTGGGATAGGCCACAACAGCCTGGGGTCCAGAAAGCAGAGAAGGTCTTCAAAGTCTCCCGAAGTCCAAGGGACCACTTTTTTCCTGGAGTGCTGCCATTAAATGTGTTTGTTCTAATCATCTCTCGCCTCTCAGATATATTCACTCAAAATTCAATCTTAGGGAGCAGCCAGGGTTGGTGTGTTCTGTTACCAGCACAATGGAAGAAAGAGCGGCAGGGCCATAGGAGTGGGCAACCCAGTGGCATGGAGGGAGTTATAGAGGGAGGTGTCCAGTGTGGGCCTTGATCCCTGGCGTGGATGATGGGGGCGATGGTGACACATCCTCTGAGAGAGGAAAAGGAGCAGTATGGGGAGTGGCATTTAGTACTGGGCTCAGATGACCATTATATCTACTATTGTGGGCAGGAATCCCTTAGAAGAAATGGAGTAGCCATCATGGTCAACAAAAGAGTCCGAAATGCAGTAGTTGGATGCAATCTTAAAAACGACAGAATGATTTCTGTTCGTTTCCAAGGCAAACCATTCAATATTACAGTAATCCAGGCCTATGCCCCAACCAGTAACGCTGAAGAAGCCAAAGTTGAACGGTTCTATGAAGACCTACAAGACCTTTTAGAACTAACACCCCAAAAGGATGTCCTTTCCATTATAGGGGGCTGGAATGCAACAGTAGGAAGTCAAGAAACACCTGGAGTAACAGTCAAATTTGGCCTTGGAGCACGAAATGAAGCAGGGCAAAGGCTAATAGAGTTTTGTCAAGAGAATGCACTGGTCAGAGCAAACACCCTCTTCCAACAACACAAGAGAAGACTCTACACATGGACATCACCAGATGGTCAACACCGAAATCAGATTGATTATATTCTTTGCAGCCAAAGATGGAGAAGCTGTATACAGTTAGCAAAAACAAGACCAGGAGCTGACTGTGGCTCAGATCATGAACTCCTTATTTCCAAATTCAGACTTAAATTGAAGAAAGTAGGGAAAACCACTAGACCATTCAGATATGACCTCAATCAAATCCCTTATGATTATACAGTGGAAGTGAGAAATAGATTTAAGGGACTAGATCTGATAGATAGACTGCCTGATGAACTCTGGACGGAGGTTCATGACATTGTACAGGAGACAGGGATCAAGACCATCCCCATGGAAAGAAATGCAAAAAAGCAAAATGGCTGTCTGAGGAGGCCTTACAAATAGCTGTGAAAATAAGAGAAGTGAAAAGCAAAGGAGAAAAGGAAAGATATAAGCATCTGAATGCAGAGTTCCAAAGAATAGCAAGGAGAGATAAGAAAGCCTTCCTCAGTGATCAATGCAAAGAAATAGAGGAAAACAACAGAATAGGAAAAACAAGAGATCTCTTCAAGAAAATTAGAGATACCAAGGGAACATTTCATGCAAAGATGGGCTCGATATAGGACAGAAATAGTATGGACCTAACAGAAGCAGAAGATATTAAGAAGAGGTGGCAAGAATACACAGAAGAACTGTACAAAAAAGATCTTCACGACAAAGATAGTCACGATAACGTGATCACTGACCTAGAGCCAGACATCTTGGAATGTGAAGTCAAGTGGGCCTTAGAAAGTATCACTATGAACAAAGCTAGTGGAGGTGATGGAATTCCAGTTGAGCTATTTCAAATCCTGAAAGATGGTGCTGTGAAAGTGCTTCACTCAATATGCCAGCAAATTTGGAAAACTCAGCAGTGGCCATAGGACTGGAAAAGGTCAGTCTTCATTCCAATCCCAAAGAAAGGCAATGCCAAAGAATGCTCAAACTACCACACAATTGCACTCATCTCACACGCTAGTAAAGTCATGCTCAAAATTCTCCAAGCCAGGCTTCAGCAATGTGTGACCCATGAACTCCCAGATGTTCAAGCAGGTTTTAGTAAAGGCAGAGGCACCAGAGATCAAATTGCCAACATCCACTGGATCATGTAGAAAGCAAGAGAGTTCCAGAAAAATATCTATTTCTGCTTCATGGACTATGCCAAAGCCTTTGACTGCGTGGATCACAGTAAACTGTGGAAAATTCTGAAAGAGATGGGAATCCCAGACCACCTGACCTGCCTCTTGAGAAACTTGTATGCAGGTCAGGAAGCAACATTTAGAACTGGACATGGAACAACAGACTGGTTCCAAATAGGAAAAGGAGTATGTCAAGGCTGTATATTGTCACCTTGCTTATTTAACTTCTATGCAGAGTACATCATGAGGAACGCTGGGCTGGAAGAAGCACAAGCTGGAATCAAGATTGATTGCTGGGAGAAATATCCCTAACCTCAGATATGCAGATGACACTACCCTTATGGCAGAAAGTGAAGAGGAACTCAAAAGCCTCTTGATGAAAGTGAAAGAGGAGAGTGAAAAGGTTGGCTTGAAGCTCAACATTCAGAAAACAAAGATCATGGCATCTGGTCCCATCACTTTATGGCAAATAGATGGGAAAACAGTGGAAACAGTGTCAGACTTTATTTTTTTGGGCTCCAAAATCACTGTGGATGCTGATTGCAGCCGTGAAATTAAAAGACGCCTTCTCCTTGGAAGGAAAGTTATGACCAACCTTGATAGTATGTTAAAAAGCAGAGACATTACTTTGCCAACCAAGGTCCGTCTAGTCAAGGCTATGGTTTTTCTAGTGGTCATGTATGGATGTGAGAGTTGGACTGTGAAGAAAGCTGATTGCCGAAAAATTGATGCTTTTGAACTGTGGTGTTGGAGAAGACTCTTGAGAGTCCCCTGGACTGCACGGAGATCCAACCAGTCCATTCTAGAGGAGATCAATCCTGGGTGTTTCTTAGAAGGACTGATGCTAAAACTGAAACTGCAATACTTGGCTACCTCATGTGACGAGCTGACTCACTGGAAAAAACTCTGATGCTAGGAAAGGTTGTGGGCGGGAGGAGTTGGGGACGACCGAGAATGAGATGGCTGGATGGCATCACCGACTCTGCGGACATGAGTTTGAGTGAACTCCGGGAGTTGGTGATGGACAGGGAGGCCTGGTGTGCTGTGATTCATGGGGTCGCGGAGAGTCGGACACGACTGAGCTCAACTGACTGAACTGATACACACAAAGAAAGTGAAGATACAAGTCTAGAATCGGAGAAAAATGTCTAGGCTGAGGAGGTAGTCATCAGTATCACGTTGTAATAGAATCCACGGGAATGGAGGAGATGGTTCAAGGATGGTGTAGCATGCAGGGGAGAAAGGCTTGGCAGAATCTACAAAATTAAGGTGGGTGAGTCGACAAGGAAAGGGAGGTCAAGTGTTGAACATGGGCAGTATTCTCCCCACCTCCTGGTTTTCACACTTGTGTGTAGCCTCCCTCACACACTGCCAGAATCCATCTGTGTAACCGATAGAATGTGCAAGTTATAGGAGGTTGTGAAAGACACTGGCTCCTGTCTGCTGCCATGTTGTGAGCACCTTGTAAAGAGGTCTGTTATCGTGAGCATCTCAGGTCTTCAGCCAAACCCCTGTGTGAATGAGCTTAGAGGTAGATCCTCTAGCCCAAGTCACCCCTTGTTTGTCATGAGAGACCCTGAACCCTCACCACCCAGGTCAGCTGCTCCCAGATTTCTGACCCACATAAACTGAGATTACAAATTTTTTGCTACTTTAAACCACTAGCTTTTGAGGCAATTATACAGCAATAAATACCAGGCTCTTCGTAGCTTAGATCTTGTTGACGTTTTTCCTCCTCCGTTGATTCAGTTCCACTCTCCAGTTCTTTTTGCATCACGTTTCATTTCTGATCTCCCTCCAAATTACTAAGAAAAAGAAAGCTAACATGTTTCACCTATCAAACTGGAAAATACTTTTTTAAAATCCAGTGTTAGAGACATTGTCATATACTGCAGATGAGAGTTGAAATTAATATAACTTCTCCTAAACACTTTTGGGAAATGTACTTCAGTCATTTTAATAATGTGTATTAGTTTTGATTCAAAAATACAATTTCTATGATTTTGCATTAAGAAAATACCCGAGGACATAAGGTATTTTTTGTTGTTGTTTTGAAATCTGTATACAAATGACAGAAACCGAACCTGAAAAGGCATGAGCAAAAACAGTTTATTGGTTATGGGAATCTAAAGGTTTTAAGAACTGAGGTACAGAAAGGCAGATGCAACCGGATCTCAGGAACAATTGGAATCAGAGCTTGAATGTTTCCATGTCTTGTCCTATCACCCTTATCTGCTGCTTTCTGGGTGTCCTTTTATTTTTAGGACAGACTGGCTTTTCCTCACAGTGGGAAGCGTTGATCCAATGGATGTTCTTAACAAAGGAGAGGGTATGACTAATCTCAAACTTCGTGAGTTCTAGTACAAAACAATTCTTTGGAAAGACTCTGAAGGCTCAGTCTGGATCAGAAGCTCACCCATGGAATAGTTGATTGCAGTTGGCAATTGGTGTCTGTTGACTTATGTACCCAATTTAGATGGATTGGTTATGTCTAAGATGGCAAGGATATGAGAAAATATGGTCATTTCTGTCATAACTGTGTTGTCTTGGAGAAGGAGGAGGGGTGTGGTGACTAGGCAGGCCAATGGAAACTTTTCCATGTCATAAGCAAGACACTAGATGGAGTATGATGTCAAAACTATGGAAATGGGGGATGGGGATAAGCAAGTGGAAAGAAATCAGATAACCATTTGTGACTTCCGATTGATGGCAGAAGATAGGACGTTTGTAGGTGTATCACTGAATCTCCTCTCTAAGTTACTTTCTTGAAGTGGACTCTCCTGCATGTGAATGAAAGTGAGGAACTTTTAAAAAGATATATGTATGTTTATTTGACTGTATTGGGTCTTAGTTGGGAATTGCATGATCTTTGTTGTGGGATGTGGAATCTTTAGTTGTGGGATCTATTTCCCTGACCAGAGATCAATCCCAGGCCCTCTGCATTGGGAACATGGAATCTTAGCCACTGGGCTGCCAGAGAAGCCTCAGGAATTTTTATCACATGCCTGCAGTGTGCTTAACTCTGGGGAAGTTACCTATATCCCTCAAATCTGAATACATTGCATATATAAATATATAACATTCATAATCACACATCATATAGGAAATCTCATTTCTGATTTCAACTCAGTAGGCCCATTTTAATAGAAGGACATGGAAAGCTGAGCAGATTTATATAATTTACCTGAAGTTGTATAACTAGCAAGGACTCAAGCCAGTTTTGAAACCCTGACTCGTATATGCTGTCTCCTTATATCATCTAACCTTTCTCAAAATTTTTACCCCAAGACATTTTAAAGATATGGCTTGTCTTTCACTTAGTGCCTAATATACCATTCTTTTTGCGTTTTATAAAGCTTGAGTTTATGAAGTTCAATTTTCTTCAAAATAAAATGTATACCATCATTTCTGCTTATTTATAAAAAATGTCAAAATAATTTGTAATGAAACATCCCAGACAATGTAAATTCCATATCTAAATTGTCTCAGATGTCCGTAGAGAGTTGACTTTTCTTAGGCAGGGAAAAGTCTTCTCCAATATTATAGTTTCTGACCATCCATTCCTCTTAGAGTTGTGATTATTCCCCAAGCAGTAACTTCCCTACCCACTATTCCTTCTCTGGACAAGTGTCATTGAACACAGGCTAGGACTATGTTTGGGACTGGTGAGCACAATGAAGGGTCCATGGGTGACTTATTTCTATGCCAAATACACACCAAATTTCTCCTACCTGCCAACTGAACGCTGAAACACTTGAGAGCTGTGCTTTTCAGTAAACCTGAACAGCAAGTTTCTTCTGATTCGCAGTCATCTGTTGATGAGCATATGGAAGGCAGATCCAAGAGCTTTGTAAAATTCAAGCTCTGTTACATCTTTTTCATCCCTCTGATCTACCAGGCCTGTCACTCTGTTTTAGAAGGAAATTAGATGGTTCTGACAAGACTGTTCTTCACAAAGCAATGTTGATTATTACCTAGTATTCTGTGATCATATGGGTGTTTGCAAATTGATTTTTTGATGATTTGTTCTAGTATTTTCCAGGTATGAAAACTAAATTGACTACTCTATGATTTTCAGGGCTGTCCCTTTCTCAGTTTCAAATATAGATCTTATCTACTTTTTTACTGTTTAGTGGCCTCACTGATCCTTGTTGAATTTTTTGAATTGCTTTTATAAAACATCATTAGGCTTCCTTGCTTAAAAGTTACATAAGGGGGAACACTTAAAGAAATGATGGCTTAAATATTTACAGTTTTGTTTTTTTTTTTAAGAAAACACAGTAATAAAAAACTAATATCTGGAATTTCTTACAGATGGCAAACTCTTAAAAGATTTACTAGACTACTACCCACAGCTCTAAGGTTAGCCTTAAACAAAATTTGAAATTTAGAAGGAAACCATTACAGGGGCAAAATGGTAAGTAATGCTTAGTGAAATAGTAAAGGATGTTTAAGGATACTGATTCAAATATTTCTTCCCCCTTGGCAAGTTTGCTTTGTCAAAAGATGTAACAGATTATAAGATAATATATACTTTTGAGATATAAAGAGATTTGTTGATTAGCAGACATTTGATCCTGTCCAAAATGTCCATTGAAACATTTGGCCCATGACAGAAGGTCCTTGAAATTTGTCCCTGTTGAAAACATCCATGAGTGCATTTGGCTCATGCCAAATGGTCCTTGATACTTGGTCCTGTCAAAACATCCACACTGTGAACATGTTCCTGGATTCAAATATCCCATAATGTTTATACTTTGGTTTATAAGATAATACATAAAAAATACTATCATGTTTTACTTGTCCAATAATTGTGCTGTGACTGTATTGCCAATAATAATGCTTCTTGCCTCCACGGTGTAGCTGGTAATGGCACATAGGCTCGGTAGATGGGTCAGGGTCCAATTCTTGCAGAGGAGCAAGATTTATGTTGACTGTATAAACCGAGGAGGAGTCATAAGTTAGAGAAATGCACTGAGGGCAAGAAATCAAGGATGGATCGCACAATGAAAGGTATGTTGATATGTTTGGTACGTTAATGTTCCATTAAGGGCATTTGGTTGAATGTGCGTGGGTTGTTCACTGAGGGCAGAATTTGAAAGGAGTAGCTTGGTCAAGCTGCTTTGTAAAAGGGGCAGAGAATGTGTTGATATAAATAAACACTTTGTGGAGCAGATAGCGTGTTCAGGAGGAGTGAGAGCAGGTATGGCTTTCCTACCATACAGCTTATGGTATAAGAACCCAGTGGGAGGAGGATACTGGGCATCTAATTAACACCCCTACAGCTATTCCGTTGCCCAGGGTTAATGAGCGATGTTTCCCTTGAATCAATGTCCTATACAGGTACAATCTTGATAGACCACAAGGAGTATGACCTCTCTTTGTATAGTTTTAATGGGAGTGACTGTCCATCAGCACGGACTACCACCACACCCTCAGCTGGTGCCTTCCTACTGGATCAGCCACTTATTGAATCCATAAGATATCAGTAAGATTTCCCCTGCCAATAAACCAGTGGCCACTGGTCAGACAGTCACAAAATAAAACACGCACACACACTTGCTTGACAAAGTGACATCTTTGTTTGAAAATTCTTATTGTAACATGGCGTAAATAGTATACCCACAAAAAGAAAAGCCAGCATTGCATTATAGTGGTTTTTTCCATTTCTTTTCCTTTAACAGAGGAGAATCTGCAATGCCCAATGTACAACTAGTCAGGATTTGGATAGCATTGTCATCCAGGATGAGATGGAAGAACATAAGCACAATATTGCTGATGAAGGGAAAGTAAGAAAAACCCAGAATAGGTTGAAAGGATGTGCAGAAAAGAATGAAATAAAACATCATCACGGGTATTTTGAAGAAGTCTCCATGACATTGACAATGAAGAGGTCTTATTAATGCTACCACAAATGAATTCATTAAAAAGGCAAGTAAACAAAGCAGATGTCAATCACCAAACCCAACTTCATCACATGAAATTGAAATGTCTAAGGTGCATAAAGTGACCACATGTGGAGAACTATTTCTTATGCACAATTCTGGTGCTCAAGACAACATAAGAATTCTCATTTACACAACTTGGACAATTGTTTTTGTTGTTCTTTTTCAGTTGCTAAGTCATGTCTGACTCTTTGAGACCCCATGGGCTACAGCATACCAGGCTTTGCTGTCCATCATGTCTTAGAGTTTGCTCTAACTCATGTCCATTGATTCAGTGATGCCATCCAATCATCCCATCTTCTGTTGCCCCATTCTCCTCCTGCCCTCAGTCTTTGCCAGCATCAGGGTCTTTTCCAAGAGTCAGCTCTTTGCATCAGATGGCCAAAGTATTGGAACTTCAGCTTCAGCATCAGTCCTTCCAATGAATATTCAGGGTTGATATCCTTTAGGATTGACTGGTTTGATGTCCTTGCTGTCCAAGGGACTCTCAAGAGTCTTCTCCAACACCACAGTTCAAAAGCATCAATTCTTCAACACTAGCCTTTTCCATATTTAAAGGCCAGTTCCACATTATTCTAAGGGATTCCCTGGTGGCTCAGACGGTAAAGCGTCTGCCTACAATGCGGGAGAACCCGGTTCAATCCCCGGGTCAGGAAGATCCCCTGGAGAAGGAAATGGTAACCCACTCCAGTACTCTTGCCTAGAAAATTCCATGGATGGAGGAGCCTGGTGGGATACAGTCCACGGGGTCGCAAAAAGTTGGACACGACTGAGCAACTTCACTTCACTTCCACATTATTCAGTGATGGCATCTTTAAGTCGGCGCTATCACAGTTATTTCTTGTGCACAGTGCGATATTGGGTTATTTTATGTCATTTATGCACTAACAATGAAAAGGTGAGAAGACACTTCAAGATATATCAACACACATATGAAAAAGTACTTGTATTTACGTGGGAAAGAAATCTTGACCCTAACCCTTTATTGTGCACGATGGATTTTGAGATTGCAAATTCAAATGCAATTTGATGACTCTTACCACATGCACAAGCAAAAGGATGCTTGTTTTCACTTTTCATCATCACTGTGCCAGAAATATATCTTCTTTGGGTCTAACACACAAATATAGGAGAATGGAAACTAACACCCAGAAATGTGTGTTTAAGTTGTTTGGACTTCTATTTTTACCTTTGGAAGATGTAAATGAAACTTTCGAGGGCATTGTGGAGAATGCAGAAGAAAATTTAGATGACCACAGATTACATTGAGAGAATGTTTGTTCACAGAAGGCATGGAAGAGGTAGAAGATCAAAAAAGCCAAGATTTTTGCCAGAAACCTGGAATGTTCATACATCAGTACTGAACCACGGGGCAAACAATGCACTGGAAGGCTGACATACCTCATTTCAGAAGCTGGTGGTAGTATATCATCCTTCATTTGGAGATTTATTGAAGTGTTAAACTGTGAACGGCAAAGCAGTGAACAGTTTATCACCCAGGTTCTTGGTGTTCGCACTCAAATATGGCCACCAACTTCACGACAGTACACACACAATCAAATTGATATAACTGAGAAATAGACAAATGCAAAGCCAGTAATCAGGTAGATATATACTTAAGAGCAGTTGCTCATCGTTTTAGAGTAACCTTGCTGAACTTTATGATGAAGAAGAACAAGAATGAATGTGAAATCTGAACTTTGTCATCGATTACAGTAAAGACAATATAAATAAAACTTTAACCAATGTGGCACTAGTGGTAAAGAACCTGCCTGCCAATGCAGGAGACGTAAGAAATGGAGGTTCAATCCCTGAGTTGGGAAGATCCCCTGGAGGGAGGGCATGGTAACCCACTCCAGTATTCGTGCTAGAGAATCCCTCTTGCTGGACAGAGGAGCCTGATGGGCTACAGTCCACAGGATTGTACAGAGTTGGACACGACTTAGCATGCAGCACACATGCATTATGTAATGAGTCATGGGCCAAATGTCTCAATGGACATTTTAGACACAACCAAGTCCTGCAATGGATTTGTTTAGCTCTCAAAAGAATAATCAATGCTGGAGATCAGTGTTTTCTCCTGGCATTCGGGTAAGTTCAGTATCATATTGGAAGCACATTGAAATCATCTAACTAAATTATTGTATTTATTAGTCAACAACCAGCTGACTACTACTATGTGGAAATGATATAAAGATGACAGTTATTTGAGGCTGTGCTAAATTCATAGGAAAACCAGAGCCAGCTGTTAAAATCTCCACCCCCCTCCAAACATTTGGTGGGGAAACTAGGTGAATATACCTGGGTGTGCCCTGGAAAGGGATTTCCTTCATTCTCTAGTTACTTTCTTGGCACCATCATAGGCTCACTGGTGCACTTAGCTTTGAAGTCTCCAAGCAATAGTTCAGTAAAGAAAACTTTGTGACTCCAAGGCAGACAGAACCATTTTTCAATTGCAGAAGCACTTAATTCTTTCTCACTTTAAGTGTGAAAGCCATTTGGGCAATAGCCCAGGCAGGGTATTGCAGACCGGGAGTGAAAAACTCTTGGGTCTGAGAAGAAAGAGTAGAGGAAAAAATTCAGTTACCATTTAAGAGACCAAGGAAGGGGAAAAAAAAATACTGCTTTTAGAAAAAAAAAAATTGCTTTTGGCAACTGTGCTTAAGACTCTCAAATTTGGAAGTTAAACATGGGAAAATGTTATAAACGAGTTGCACCATATTTGTCTATCACTCTCTTTTTGAAGTGGCAATCTGGGTGACTGGAAAGTATGAACACATCTCTATTCTAGTGCAGCTTGCTGAGAACTGCAAGTTATAGACTGAAGCCTGCCTGTTGGGCTGCTGCTTATAAATAGAAGGAATCTGGTTCATACCATAGAGTGGGAGCTTTGGTTTGGTGTTTTGCATGTGTGTGAAGGCAGCTAGTGTGTATTTGATGGGACAGCTCAGCTGTCGTGAGCTGGCAAGCAGTGACAGAAGGGAAAAAGGGGGCCCAGTAAAGAGCCATTCTCTGATGAGTTTGAACATCTGATTCTCCAGTGTTCTCCTTGATGAGTTGGGATGTTTCCTGTAGCAGGATTCCTCATGCTTGGCCTCGGATACTGGGGCCAGCTAGAGTGTCACAGAGGAGGCCAAGGGAGTTCTGAAGGATCATAGAGTTTCACACGTACCTGTAGCTGTTTGGTAACAGCTCATCCTCCAAGATGACAGGCATGTACTTCCTTCTTGTTTTTTGATGATGGTAGTTATTTTATGAGATGAGGGGTCCATAGAAATTTTGAGAATTATGGGCTGTCCATATTCAGGTAGGAATACATATCCTTAGAAAAGAACAATATCTACTGAGTAGGTTACTGCCTTTGCAACATTTTATTTAATTCTTACAGTAACACACTTATGTACGTGGCATAGCCCAACTTAAATGGTTGGAAGTAGAAGTTCAGGGAAGTGGAGGGATTGGCTCAGACTCTAAAACCAGTTGAGTGGTGTGATCAGTCTACCCAGCTTTACCTTGACTGCCCATGATCCGTTGCTTCACCTTTTCCCCATGAGGAAAGCACACCTATGGGCAGTGCTGAGAGCCTGCTTATCCTAGGAGACCAGTGCACCATTGTTTGCCTTGTAGCTGGGGTTCATTTAGGTCTTCACACCTCTACAAGAGGAGAGATGGGAGTCCGGTAGGCCGCACACTCTGGCAGTTCTGACCAAAGACCACATAGTTCCACACCAGGCCTGCTTTATCGAGGGGGATTATAAACCATCTGTCAACACTTTGTGAGCCTTTTTCAATTTTCAGGCTGAACAAAAAGTCCTTATTCACTCCTCTGGGACTGTTGGCTGGCTGTCATATGGGCCCTTGGAGCACAAGAGTTTGTGCTGTTCACCTGGCCACATTTCTCACAGCGACATCTGTGTTCCTTTCTTTTTCTTTCCCTGTCCCCTGGTTCAGCTGAGATGAATATAACTGTTTTCTTATGCTTAGTGTCTCAGTCAGTTCAGTTCAGTCGCTCAGTCGTGTCCGACTCTTTGCAACCCATGAATCACAGCACGCCAGGCCTCCCTGTCCATCACCAACTCCCAGAGTTCACTCAAACTCATGTCCATCGAGCTGGTGATGCCATCCAGCCATCTCATCCTCTGTCGTCCCCTTCTCCTCCCATCCCCAATCCCTCCCAGCATCAGAGTCTTTTCCAGTGAGTCAACTCGTCGCATGAGGTGGCCAAAGTATTGGAGTTTCAGCTTTAGCATCAGTCCTTCCAATGAATAAGCCAAAAACATTTTGATTAGTTGATACAATCATAGGGATGGTTTGGAGCTAATACAATGACAGTATTCAATTATTTCTAGACTTCTGTCAGTTTAGTAATAAAATTCCTCACCAACCTATTAACAAACAAACCAAAAAAAAAAAGTGTCCTGCAGAATCAGAACTCTGTAGTACCCTTCAGCAGAGACCTTACAAGAGCTCCATTGGCTCAACCTGGTTGAACACACCCAGGCACTGGATCCTAAAAGTTGGTCCAAGGACATGGTACTGTTTCCAGTGAGGCTTATACCAGACCTTGGCAACACGTGAATGAACAAATTAATAAATGAACATAAGTTTTAAAAAATGAATCAATTTAAAGAAATCATCTTTATGTCCTTCATGACTGTGTGCATGTGTATTAGAAACGTCTTTTTCCTGAATTGATGGAAATTATAGATGGTCAATATTTGCTTTCAATGATCCATTTTACCCTTCCCCTTCAGCAAATGGTCAATTCCATATGATTTCCTAAAATTACGTCCCCCCCTCAAATTTCCTAATGAATTTTCAGGTTCCCTGAAATCCTAAATCTGGGAAACAAGTCATGCCAAGTGTGATATCTGTGTCTCTACCATCGTAGACCTGCATCTCCAAACTCCATCAACAGAGAGAGTCTAAGGTTAAAGCAGAAGGAATTGGGAAGAAGAAAATCCCATTTGCTACAGAAATATATTTTTATATTATATAGCAAATATATTTTCCTCTTCAAGAAGAGAAAATATATTTACATAGTCATGCCCGACTCTTTGTGACCCCATGGACTATACAGTCCATGGAATTCTCCAGGCCAGAATACTGGAGCAGGTAGCTGTTCCCTTCTCCAGGGGATCTTCCCAACCTAGGGATGGAACCCAGGTCTCTCACATTGCAGGCAGATTCTTTACCAGCTGAGCCACCAGGGAAGCCCATATATTTAAATTACATGTAATGTAATTATCTATTGCATTAGTTGGGTGTGTGTGTGTGTACTCAGTCATGTCCAATTCTTTGCAATCCTATGAACTATAATCTGCCAGGCTTCTCTGTCCATGGAATTTTCCAGGCAAGAATATTGAAGTGGGTTGCCATTTCCTTCTCCAGGGGATCTTCCCAACCCAGATATCATCTTGAGCTTAGGGACATTTTTTGACTGAGACTATTAAGGGTAGAAGCTTTAATTTCTTGGGGGTTTGAGAAGTAGCTTTCAGTTCTGTCTCACCTATTTTCTTTTAGTCTCTTTCCCTCTTTTCATTTCCCCTTCTTCTCAGTTCTGAGCTTGTACCTTCCCTGCCCTCACACTTTAGAGATCCTAACTTATCACAGCCATTAATGAGCTCATTGAGGAACACATGAACATCTCTATCAGTGGAGACCCAGTGGTCCGTGCTAGGATGGTGTCACCCTAAACATTCACCCTTAGAATGAACACTGTTTAGTCCCCAGGAAATCACTTCTCATTCCTTGTTCTTTGTTCTTAAAAAAGATGACTTCATCCAAATGCCATGAAGTCTTCCAGGCTGTACCACTGCTGCTTATGTTAGAGGCAAACACTGTTTTGGAGTAATGTGGGAAAAGATTTGAGCAGCAGAAGTGCTTAGGTAAGAAAAAAGACACCAATTAACTTGTCAAATAATTTTTCTCTGATAGCATGAATATGATGGAGTCTTATGTGATCAAGTATCATTTCCCAGAGGTGCTGATTATCCACTTTCTTATTTTTCTTTGTGGTTCCAGAAGTATTTATAAATTAGCTTAATGTTCAGAGCACTGGTACTTGAAGGTTGAGTAACATTTTCTAAAATTAAATAATCCAAATGACTACTAGTCTGTATGGATGTGGATCTAGGTACAATGTGAAAAGTGTTTTTCTTTATACTATGGCTCTAGATGTTGCTTTAAAAGGTGGTGAAAACCATGATATGCCAATTTATATTCTGAAACTAAAATACTCTAATTTTTTGTGGTAGCAATAATCTATCATACACATCTAAATACAAGGTTTGCTTATCATATATAAAGGAATTTTATTAACAACTCCCATTACTACTACCCTTACAGAGTGAATGTTCTCTACATAGAAATTAGCAATTAAAAATTTGCCATAGAACTATAATATTTCAAGAAATGTGTCTATTTTATAATTACTGTCAATAGAACATAAATTATATGAAAATGTTGATTATAACATAGAAAAGCAAATTTTACGGAATATCTTTGTGAGTTAATGACAGTGCTCTTACTTATCAAACATTGCTAGCCCATCAAGGTAACACTCAGACATGCACAAAGTGATTCTATCCAGTCATCTATGAGAGTTTGTTGGCTTTCAGTCATATGAAAACCATAGCTTTAAACAAAGTTTTCACTCTACTGTTGTGACTATGTATTTGTCCAGGAAGGGGATGGACTATGTATTATCAAACAAGTTAACTTATTTTAAGTCTTATAATTATTTAGATCTATGCCTGTGGGTTTCCATTAGAATACCTGCCAAGTTTTGTCTTGATTCCTTCACTCTTCCTCTTTTTGTCTCTCCTCCTTTTGATATGCGTCTATTTCTCCTTATTTCTCTCTTCTCTCCTCTTTGGCTTTATCTCAAAGTAAGTCTTATTGCATTATCTCAAATGCTTAATAAATACAATCTTTTTTATTTGGGGGAAATCAAGCAAATCCATCTCTCAGGCTCCCTATCTCCCAGATGGCAAGAAAAGCCCATCTTAGCCAGGGTGGAGAAGGCCATGAAAGTGGAATTATCCTCCTCTTTCTTTAGGGTCCTGTCACAAACCAGGAAGCTTACACAGATATCAAAAGGCCCTCACATGACAGGACCTCAGGTCGATCACAGAAATTTTGTGTCCCAAGCCGAGGGACTCAGTGAAGGTAACCAGTTCTGCAGCTTTCTCACAAAGCTGGGACCCAGTCATCACTGCTCCTGAGAGGCTGGTGGTTGGAGTCTAACCTCTTCAGGATCCCTCAGTCATTCCCTTATGGGGTCCCACCACCTGCCAAGGTGCAGAGGGCTGGTGTGCATGATACACTTTGAAAAGTCTGCCCCAACCCCTTTCCAGTCTGGAGAAAGTGTCTCTGCTTCCTCTAGCAAACTTCAAATTCCCCCAGCCTCTCCTTCCAGGATGATTCCTTCAGGAATCACATGCTTCTGGAAAACATGCCTGAGCATCAAATTATCAAAAGGCAGTTTCCACATTTATGAATTACAAACTCATCTAAAACAAGGGACTGGACGCAAAGACGGGGCTGTAAATATATAGGAAGTGTTAGTTGCTCAGTCATGTCTGGCTCTTTGCAACCTGGTTGACTGTAGCCTGACAGGCCCCTGTCCATGGGATTCTTCAGGCAAAAATGTTGGAGTGGGTTGCCATTTCCTCCTCCAGGGGATCTTCCTGACCCAGGGATAGAACCCGGGTCTCCTGCATCACAGGCAGATTCTTTACCATCTGAGCCACCAGGGAAGAGCAAAACAAATTAATGTTTTTAAAAAATATCTTACACATTTGGACTTGGGGCATGAGATGAAGAGGGCAGTGTCTACTTAGTTCTGAAGATCTAAGAAGGGCTGGGCAATAAAAGCAAAGGCCCAGATAGAATTAGAATTGATTTCAGTTTTTAAGGGAAATTTCAGATTTCTTTTAGGTTATCCATTCAGCTCACTGGAAAAGTGATGGAGACAAGGGCTCAAGGTTGTACTGCTGGCCAGGAATGAAGTCAGTGTACTCGGCTGCTGCATTCCTTGAGGTATGTCTTGGAATTTAGTGATTTTTCTCAAGCTCCTGCTCTCTTTAACATCTGCCTGTTGTCCCATATATACTAAAATATAGACAAAATTAAACATGCTTAGAGGTGAGTTTTTTACTTCTTTTATTCACTAATTCATTCCAGGAGTATTTGTTGAGAGCCTTCTAATTGCCAGGCATTGTACTGGGTGTGGGTGTGTGTGCATGTGTGCTTATTTGCTCAGTCATGGCCAACTCTTTGGGGTCCCAAAGGTGCTGGGTATACATTGGTGAATAAAATAGACATGTGTTGCCTTATGGATTTTGTAGTTTAATAGATGAGATAGTTCCACTCATCTCACATGCTAGCAAAGTAATACTCAAAATTCTCCAAGCCAGGCTTCAACAGTATGTGGACTGTGAACTTCCAGATATTCATGCTGGATTTAGAAAAGTCAAAGGAACCAAAAATGAAATTTCCAACATCCGCTGGATCATCAAAAAACCAAGAGAGGTCCAGAAAAACATCTATTTCTGCTTTATTGACTATGCCAAAACCTTTGACTGTGTGGGTCACAACAAACTGTGGAAAATTCTTAAAGAGGTGGGAATACCAGACCACCTGATGTGCCTCTTGAGAAATTTGTGTGCAAGTCAAGAAGCAACAGTTAGAACTGGACATGGAACAACAGACTGGTTCCAAATCAGGAAAGGAGTACATCAAGGCTGTATATTGTCACCCAGTGTTATTTAACTTATATGCAGAGTACATCTTGAGACATGCTGGGCTGAATGAAGCACAAGCTGGAATCAAGATTCCCGAGAGAAATATCAATAACCTCAGATATGCAGATGACACCACTCTTATGGCAGAAAGTGAAGAAGAACTAAAGAGCCTCTTGATGAAAGTGAAAGAGGAGAGTGAAAAAGCTTGCTTAAAACTCAACATTCAGAAAACTAAGATCATGGCATCTGGTCCCATCACTTCATGGCAAATAGATGGGGAAACAATGGAAACAGTGTCAGACTTTTTTTTTTGGCTGCAAAATCACTGCAGATGGTGACTACAGCCAGGAAATTAAAAGACACTTGTTCCCTGGAAGAAAAGCTATGACTAACCTAGACAGCATATTAAAAAGCAGAAACATTACTTTGCCGGCAAAGGTCTGTCTAGTCAAAGCTATGGTTTTTCCAGTAGTCATGTGAGGATGTGAGAGTTGGACTATATAGAAACCTGAGTGCTGAAGAACTGATGCTTTTGAAGTGTGGTGTTGGAGAAGACTCTTGAGAGTCACTTGGACTGCAAGGAGATCCAACCAGTCCATCCTAAAGGAAATCAGTCCTGAATATTCATTGGAAGGACTGATGTTGAAGCTGAAATTCCAATACTTGGCCACCTGATGCAAAGAACTGAGTCATTGGAAAAAACCCTGATGCTGGGCAAGATTGAAGGTGGGAGGAGAAGGGGACGACAGAGGATGAGATGTTTGGATGGCATCACCGACTCGATGGACATGAGTTTGAGTAAGTTCCAGGAATTGGTGATGGACAGGAAGCCTGGCGTGCTGCAGTCCATGGGGTCGCAAAGAGTCGGATATGACTGAGCAACTGAACTGAACTGAACTGAGATGAAATAGTAAATAAGAAAACAAATAAATATGGAAGAACCTAAAACAATAGAAGAGTTGAAGGAGTTAGGAAGGTTTGGCCTTCTCCATAGAAGGCTCAGAAGAACTTCTTAACTGTGAGAAAAGACATGTTCTATATCTTGATAGAGATTTGACTTAAATAGTCATATGCATTACCAATTGTCATACAGTGATGTACTTAATATTTGTTCATTTCACTATATATATTATATAGAAATATATAAGGCAGGAAGACAGAGTCAAAGAGAAAGGAAGAAATAAAAATGACTGCTGAACTTTAATTAATGATATGCATGTTGGAGTTTTGGGGGTGAATTGTACTGATATTTATAACTTACTTTGAAATACATGAGAAAGTAACATGGACTGATGTATGGATATATAGATGGAAATGCAATAAGGCAAATATAATGAAATATTAAGAATGTAGAATCTAGCTCTTGAGTATATAGGGATTCATTCTACAGTTCTTCAGCTTTTTTTTATTTTTTGGTATTTCAATATATTCTTAATGTTCAGGAAAAAACAGTCACCATTCATTGACGACTTACTGCAATCTGTTAGTTACTGTGCTATGAATATTTGATCTATTACCTGAAGTACTAAAGATAACAGTTTATAGTAGATATTGCATTTTCTTCTGTTGTAAACTACTAAATCTCTAAATTGTAAATTAGGAAAATGGCCTAAGAAAAGTCATACAACTTGCCTAGGGCCATATAATTAAATGGCAGGCCTGTCTTCAAAGTCTGCACCTGTGCTAGCCAGTATGGCACCCACTGGTCATACATGGCTCTTGAACATCTGAAATGTAGCCAGTGTGACCGAAAAGATGAATTTATAGTTTTGTTTAATTTTAAACTGAAACAAATTCAGTTCTTAGAAAACTCACTTCAGTTACTGGAAAAGTTTCAAGGATATTTAAAGGTACTTTTCAAATGTAGTATTTATGAATTCTAGATTCCTACTAAATATTCCCAATAAAAATTTAGCATTCAAACTGGAATGTACCATGAATGTAACAATAAACACACTTTTAAGACTTATTATTAAAAAAGAATGTAAACTATCTCATTTATAATTTTTATATTGATGAAATGCAGAAATGATATATTTTTAAAATATTTATAATTTTTATATTTAAATATAAAAATATTTATTTTTGGCTGCCTCTGGTGTTCATTGCAGTATACAGTCTCTCAAGTTGTGGTGCGAGGGCCTAGTCCTGTGGGATCTTAGTTCCCAGAACAGGGACTGAATGTGTGTCTCCCACATTGGTGGATGGATTCTTAACCACTGGACCACCATGGAATTCCCTGAAATGATAATAATCTGATGCAATGTGTTAAATTTTAAATATTAAAATTAGTTTCACTTATAAAATGATTACATGTGAATCATATTATATTTCTATTGGGCAGATTTGGCCTATAGTCTTCCTAGTGTATACCAGCATGTAAAATATTCATATTTAGGCTAAGTGATACAAGTTACCAGGAGCAGGGCTAGGGTTCGATGAGTTGGCCATGCACCAGTTCACTAAGATCTTTTGTAACTATGTGATCCTGATCCTGAGAAATTTTATTTAGTGCTTAAGGACTGATGCTGAAGCTGAAGCTCCAATACTTTGGCCACCTCATGCGAAGAGTTGACTCATTGGAAAAGACTCTGATGCTGGGAGGGATTGGGGGCAGGAGGAGAAGGGGACGACAGAGAATGAGATGGCTGGATGGCATCACCGACTCGATGGAGGTGAGTTTGAGTGAACTCCGGGAGTTGGTGATGGACAGGGAGGCCTGGCGTGCTGTGATTCATGGGGTCGCAAAGAGTCGGACACGACTGAGCGACTGAACTGAACTGATGTACCAGGGACTGTTTTCAACAGTTGATATTTATAAATTCAAGCATATTTAATCATTACCACAACTCTGTGAGGTAGGTACTATTATTATTCCCACTTTACAGATGGGGAAACTGAGGCTCAAGGGTACATACATGAATATTTAGTTGGAGCTAAGATGGGGACGACAGAGAATGAGATGGCTGGATGGCATCACCAACTCTGTGGACATGAATTTGAGTGAACTCCGGGAGTTGGTGATGGACAGGGAGGCCTGGCGTGCTGTGATTCATGGGGTCACGGAGAGTCAGACATGACTGAGTGACTGAACTGAACTGAACTGAAATCCAAGTAAAGGAACCACTGCCACTGAGATACACTCAGAATTTCAAACGTTCTCTTTCAGAACTTGCTTTCTGTGGCTTCGATTTAGAGATTTGGTTTCAGTCTCTCAGACTCTTGAGAACAGTTTTCTCCAAGGACGCTGGCCCCTTTTCCATGCACAAGCAGCTGTTTGAATTGTGCATCCCTTCCCAGAATTCTAAGACATTTGTTCAAACAATGTGGATCAAACTAGATAATTGGCCAAAAAGAGTATACTGGAGCTGAGCAAACGGGTTATTAGAGGGGCCCCATTTGAGAATTCATCATTTTCTTTCAGTAGAAAGGGCAGTTTAATCTCTCTAAAAGCCTGCCACATCCTGTGATAATTGACTTAGCAGTGGAATAGCCTTGCAGAAAGCTTCTGCATTTCTGCAGCAATGATGCAGATGGAGGTCTTGAAGACGCCCAGGAAATGCTGGGTTGTTCTTCCTAAATATTCACAGAGGCAGAGAAGGTGACTACTGCATTCGGAGGCAGTTAATTTCCTAAGTGCAAGGCTGTGTTCATTTTGAAGAGACCTTGGATTGGCTGGTGTTCTGGAAAGTGCAACAGAGAAACTCAGGTGAGTTGTCAAAAAGTTCCTTGAACAGCTTCGGCAGTAGTCACTGTTGGTTTTCAGTACCAGAGATCAAGTCTTTCCCCTCTTTTATAAGTATGCCTTAACATCTGGGTCAATACCAATGTCAGTTATAATCCATGTCTATTTCCAGAAGGGATTGCCTGCTGTGGTTATGAGACCCAGCATGTGTAGGCTGTTAGCACATTGGCAAAGATTTCAAACGGTGAAAGAGGAAGCTCTAAAAATTCAGGAGAATGTCACCCTAGTGCCAGTCCTCAAGAGAGCAGAAGGTGATAACCTGGGAAAGTCTTAAAGAGCAGAACACTCTGAGGATGCTCAGTGGTAACTCTCACATTCTCCTAAAAGCACAGAAGGTGCCAAATATAAATATCCAAAAGGTGTTACCTTCTGAGAGCCCAAACTTTAAGTGTCCAGGTTTATTAATCACCAGTGACAGATGATGGGGAATGTGTTGCATTTTGATGGGTCTAGACTATTGCTACTTCTTTTTTCCAATAATTTTATTTGTTTATGGCTGTGCTGGGTCTTCATTGCTGTGTGGGTTTTTTCCTCCGGTTGTGGTGAGTGGGGGCTTCTTTGTAGTTGTGGTGGCCGGGCTTCTCATTACAATGGCTTCTCCTGTTGCAGAGTTTGGGTTCTATGTGGGCAAACTTCAGTAGCTGCAGCACCTGGGCTCAACAATCGCATCCCCCATGCTCTAGAGCACAGGCTCAGTAGTTGTGGCACACGTGTTTAGTTGCCCCTCGGCATGTAGGATCTTCCCAGTGAGGTGAGGTGAGGTGAAGTGAAGTGAAAGTACTGGAGTAGGTAGCCTTTCCCTTCTCCAGGGGATTTTCCCAACCCAGGGATTGAACCCAGGTCTCCCACATTGCAGGCAGATTTTTACCAGCTGAGCCACAAGGGAAGCCCAGGATGTTCCCAGACCAGGGATCAAACACGTGTCTCCTGCATTGGCAAATGGATTCTTTACCACTGAACCACCAGGGAAGTCCTAGACCTTTGCTCCTTAAAATGTGGTCCTGACCAGCAGCAGCAGCATCACCAGGAAGCTTGTTGGAAATGCAAACTCGCAGATCTCACCTCACATCTTCTGAATCAGGATTTCTGGGACTGGTGATCAAAAACCTGCATTTTAACAATACTGCTAGAGCAGTGCTTCTCAAACCATCTATGATGAAAGACACATTTTGTTTTAATTTGTCACTAACCAATCCTTGAAGCTCAACATTCAGAAAACAAAGATCATGGCATCTGGTCCCATCACTTCATGGGAAATGGATGGAAAAACAGTGGAAACAGTGTCAGACTTTATTTTTTGGGGCTCCAAAATCACTGAAGATGCTGATTGCAGCCAGGAAATTAAAAGACGCTTGCTCCTTGGAAGGAAAGTTATGACCAACCTTGATAGTATATTAAGAAGCAGAGACATTACTTTGCCAACCAAGGTCCGTCTAGTCAAGGCAATGGTTTTTCCCATGGTCATGTATGGATGTGAGGGTTGGACTGTGAAGAAAGCTGATTGCTGAAGAATCGATGCTTTTGAACTGTGGTGTTGGAGAAGACTCTTGAGAGTCCCTTATACTGCAAGGAGATCCAACCAGTCTATTCTGAAGGAGATCAATCCTGGATGTTCATTGGAGGGACTGATGCTAAAGCTGAAACTGCAATACTTTGGCCACCTCATGCGACGAGTTGACTCACTGGAAAAGACTCTGATGCTGGGAAAGGTTGGGGGCGGGAGGAGAAGGGGACGACAGAGAATGAGATGGCTGGATAGCATCACCGACTCTGTGGACATGAGTTTGAGTGAACTCCGGGAGTTGGTGATGGACAGGGAGGCCTGGCGTGCTGTGATTCATGGGGTCGCGGAGAGTCGGACACGACTGAGCGACTGAACTGAACTGACTGAACCAATCCTTTTGTATTCCTTACAAAAAATGTTTGGCCTTAGGGTAAATAGCAGGAAGGGAACACAATTCCACCCATCAACAAAAAATTGGATTTAAGATTCACTGAGCATGCCCTTGCCCATCAGAATAAGACCCAGTTTCCCCCTCAGTCAGTCTCCCCCATCAGGAAGCTTCCATTAGCCTCTTATCCTTTTCCATCAGAGGGCAGACAGACTGAAAACCACAATCACAGAAAACTAACTGATCAAATGACATGGACCACAGCCTTGTCTAACTCAATGAAACTATGAGCCATGCCTTGTAGGGGCACCCAAGACAGACGGGTCATGGTGGAGAGTTCTAATAATTTGTGGTCCACTGGAGAAGGGAATGGCAAACCACTTCAGTATTCTTACCTTGAGAACCCCATGAACACTATGAAAAGGCAAAAAGATAGGACACTGAAAGACGAACTCTCCAGGTCAGTAGGTGCCCAATATGCTACTGGACATCAGTGGAGAAATGACTCAAGAAAAATGGAGAGATGGAGCCAAAGCAAAAACAACATCAAGTTGTAGATGTGACTGGTGATGGAAGCAAGGTCTGATGCTGTAAAAAGCAATATTGCATAGGAACCTGGAATGTTAGGTTCATGAATCAAGGCAAATTGGAAGTGGTCAAACAGGAGATGGCAAGAGTGTACATCGACATTTTAGGAATCAGCGAACTAAAATGAACTAGAATGGGTGAATTTAACTCAGATGACCATTATATCTACTACTGTGGGCAAGAATACCTTAGAAGAAATGGAGTAGCCATCATGGTCAACAAAAGAGTCCTAAATACAGTACTTGGATGCAGTCTCAAAAATGACAGAATGATCTCTGTTCATTTCCAAGGCAAACCATTCAATATCACGATGATCCAAGTCTATGCCCCAACCAGTAATGCTGAAGAAGAAGCTGAAGTTGAACAGTTCTATGAAGACTTACAAGACCTTCTAGAAATAATGCCCAAAAAAGATGTCCTTTTCATTATAGGGGACTGGAATGCAAAAGTAGGAAGTCAAGAAACACCTGAAGTAACAGGGAAATTTGGCCTTGGAGTACGGAATGAAGCAGGGCAAAGACTAACAGAGTTTTGCCTAGAGAACTCACTGGTCATAGCAAACACCCTCTTCCAACAACACAAGAGAAGACTCTACACATGGACATCACCAGATGGTCAACACAGAAATCAGACTGATTATATTCTTTGCAGCCAAAGATGGAGAAGCTGTACAGAGTTAGCAAAAACAAGACCAGGAGCTGACTGTGGCTCAGATCATGAACTCTTTAGTGCTATATTCAGACTTAAATTCAAGAAAGTAGGGGAAACCATTAGACCATTCAGGTATGACCTAAATCAAATTCCTTACAATTATACACTGGAAGTGAGAAATAAATGTAGGGCACTAGACCTGATAGACAGAGTGCCTGATGAACTATGGATGGAGGTTCATGACATTGTACAGGAGACAGGGATCAAGACCATCTCCAAGAAAAAGAAATGCAAAAAAGCAAAGTAGCTGTCTAAGGAGGTCTTACAAATAGCTGTGAAAAGAAGAGAAGCAAAAAGCAAAGGAGAAAAGGAAAGATATACCCATTTGAATGCAGAGTTCCAAAGAATAGCAAGGAGAGATAAAGCCTTCCTTAGCAATCAATGCAAAGAAATAGAGGAAAACAATAGAATGGGAAAGACTAGAGATCTCTTCAAGAAAATTAGTGATACCAAGGGATCATTTCATGCAAGGATGGGCTCAATAAAGTACAGAAATGGTATGGACCTAATAGAAGCAGAAGATGTTAAGAAGAGGTGGCAAGAATACCAGAAGAACTATACGAAAAAGATCTTCATGACCCATATAATCACGATGGTGTGATCACTCACCTAGAGCCAGACATCCTGGAATGTGAAGTCAAGACGGCCTTAGGAAGCATCACTAGGAACAAAGCTAGTGGAGGTGATAGAATTCCAGTTGAGCTCTTTCAAATCTTAAAAGATAATGCTGTGAAAGTGCTGCACTCAATATGCTAGCAATTTTGGAAACCTCAGCAGTGGCCACAGGACTGGAAAAGGTCAGTTTTCATTGCAATCCAAAAGAAAGGCAATGCCAAAGAATGCTCAAACTACTGCAAAATTGCACTCATCCCACATGTTAGTAAAATAATGCTCAAAATTCTCCAAGCCAGGCTTCAACAATATGTGAACCGGGAACTCCTGGATGTTCAAGCTGGATTTAGAAAAGTCAGAGGAACCAGAAATCAAATTGCCAATATCTGTTGGATCATCAAAAAAGCAAGAGAGTTCCAGAAAAACATCTATTTTTGCTTTATTGACTATGCCAAAGCCTTTGATTGTGTGGACTGGATCACAAGAAATTGTGTTAAATTCTTCAAGAGATGGGAATACCAGACCACCTGACCTGCTTCCTGAGAAATCTGTATGCAGGTGAGGAAGCAACAGTTAGACCTGGACATGGAAAAACAGACTGGTTCCAAATAGGAAAAGGAGTACGTCAAGGCTGTATACTGTCACCCTGCTTATTTAACTTATGTGCAAAGTACATCATTAGAAATGCTGGGCTGAATGAAGCACAAGCTGGAATCAAGATTGCCGGGAGAAATATCAATAACCTCAGATATGCAAATGACACCACCTTTATGGCAGAAAGTGAAGAAGAACAAAAGAGCCTCTTGATGAAAATGAAAGAGGAGACTAAAAACGTTGGCTTAAAACTCAACATTCAGAAAACTAAGATCATGCATCTGGTCCCATCATTTCATGGGAAATAGATGGGGAAACAGTGGTTAACTTTATTTTGGGGGGCTCCAAAATCACTGCAGATGGTGACTGCAGCCATGAAATTAAAAGACGTTTACTCCTTGGAAGAAGAGTTATGAAAAAAAAAAAAGTTATGGCCAACCTAGACAGCATATTAAAAAGCAGAGACATTACTTTGCCAACAAAGGTCTGTCTAGTCAAGGCTATGGTTTTTCCAGTAGTCACGTATGGATGTGAGAGTTGGACTATAAAGAATGCTGAACACCGAAGAATTGATGCTTTTGAACTGTGGTGTTGGAGAAGACTCTTGAGAGTCCCTTGTGGAGAAGGAAATGGCAACCCACTCCAGTATTCTTGTCTGAAGAATTCCATGGACAGAGAAACCTGGCGGGCTACATTCCATGGGGTTGCAGAGTCAGGCACAACTAAGCAACTAACACACACAAGTGTGATGTGTGATATTTTCGTGTCCCCTCTCACATAGTAGAGCTGTGGGATGCAAAACTGCTGCTGCTATCCAGCCCCCTTGGTATGCATTTTCCATTTTGATGTGTGGGGCAGGGATCCAGGAAACTTAGTCTTTTACTGTCTGTGAGTAATAAACTGTCTAAATATTAAAAGAGAGAGAGAGTCCCTTGGACAGTAAGGAGATCCAACCATCCATCCTAAAGGGAATCAGTCCTGAATATACATTGGAAGGACTGATGTTGATGCTGAAACTCCAATACTTTGGCCACTTGATGTGAAGAACTGACTCATTGGAAAAGACCCTGATGCTGGGAAAGATTGAAGGCAGGAGGAGAAGGGGACAACAGAGGATGAGGTGGTTGGATGGCATCACTGACTCAATGGACAGGAGTCTAGTAAGCTCTAGGAGTTGGTGATGGACAGCAAGGTCTGTTGTGTTGCAGTCCATGGGGTCACAAAGAGTTGGGCACGACTGAGCGACTAAATTGAACTGAATTCTTTTGTAACACATCATAGACATCAAGACAAATTTAGTAATCATTCCCTGGGCTGTTTCAGTGATATCCTTTGCTGTATAAGTTTTAGATACTTAGTTCTCAACTTGTTCTATCAACTTTTTTTTTTTATTGGAGTTGGTAACAGTTTGTTCGTGGGATGGTACCAGTCTGTGGACCACACATTGAGTAACACTTACATAAGCCATAGTTGTCTAGTACACTGGTATTCCTCAGGCCAGAATGATCACTGCTGATGCCTGGAACTCATGCATCTTCCCACAGAACACCAGTGAGCCTTGTAGAGAATAAAGACATAGATATGAGAGTTAATCAGGAACCACCCCTGCTATTTAAGTTGGTCACACAGGTATCAATGCTAAGCACATTTTCAAACAACCCATTTTGCTGAACCATATCAGGCAAAGTTTGTTCATAGGTGGATCACCTTCTCATGTTATGACATTAGGATGGTGAGTTACAAAGACTTGCTTTTCATATAGTATTACTGTTGTGGTTCATGAAACTCACAGTTGACATGAGCATGTAGATGCCAATAGGGCTGAATTTCTAATTTCCTGCTGAAAGGCTGTCTTACAGAATTTGGCTAGTCAGATGACATTTGGAATTCATCGAATTGTAATGGGTGAATAAACACAGGGAGAACGATTCTTTCTTGGACTTGATTTTAGAGTTGTCATTGTCACACAAATTGAGGTGTTTAATAAAAAGTTTGCTTTAATCTCTACTCCCGTTTGGTTATCCTAATCCCGTAGCCACATCTCTTAAAATTTCATTAAAATACATTAGGGCTTATTACATCCCTTGTTTATATTAGAGATTCTGTAACAGAAGGTGTCAATGATGTAAACATTACATAAAAGTAAAGGCTTCAGAAATGAAAGCAGTGCTTAATGGAGCTGCTTTGCTAGTGTGAAATGAATTCAGATATTATCCAGAACCAGTTCTTACTATGAGATGCTCCCCACTTATAAAGAGTGTCAAAGAGCCTTTTAGCAACCTTCAAAAAAAAAAAAAATCTATGATTGTTTACATGCAAGTGTTTCAAACTCTTCATCTGCTATAAATTGTGTACAGCCAAGTGGGTGCATTAGGATTTATACTGAATCTCTTTATCTGGTAAGATAAAAGAAATGTTTATAATTTCCTTGAAATGTATTTGCTTTCCTCCTGGCTTTAGATAATACTGTTAACCCTCTGAAAGGAGCCATTTATGAAATAGTTGTTTAACCTACAACACAAACAGTAGCATAAGCCCTTTGGTATTTTCTAAGTCCAAAAATGAATAATTGTGCCTTCTTCAATTATTTGACCTCTTCTGTACAAAGGAGCCGGGTTTGTGAAGTTTATCCACTTGTTAGGAATAACTGTGCAAATCATTTTCAATGGTTTCTCACTTTGGTTTCTTGAATTCACATGTGATAAAAGTATACCCTAAAGAAATTGCAAACTAAAACCACAATAAGATACTATTTTACACCCACCAGAAGGGGCAAATGAAGAAAAGGCTCACAGTACCAAGTGTTGGTAAGGATGTGAGGCAAAGAGAACTCTCCTACAAGCTAGTGGTAAGTGTCAACTGGTACAGCGGCTTTGGAAAACAATTTGATCCTATGCAGTAAAGCATGTGAATATAACTCAGCATTTCTGTTCCCAGGTGTACACCTTACAGAGATGCTTACATATGTACGCTAGTCTATACACAAGAAGATTCTTATTAGTGTGGTTTATTTATTTGTTTTTGACTATGCTGGTCTTCGTTGCTGCACATGGGCTTTCTTGAGTTGCAGTGAGTGGGGGCTACTATCTAGCTGTGGTACATGGGTTTCTCATTGTGATGGCTTCTCTTGTTGCAGAGCAGGGCTCTAGGGCAGGCAGGTTTCAGTATTGTGGCACACAGGATTAGTTGCCTGGAGGTATATGGAATCTTCCTGGACCAGGATTAAACCCTTGTCCCCTGCCTTGGCAGGTGGAATCAACCACTGGACCACCAGGAAAGTCCTACTGTAGTTTCTAATGGCAAAAATTCCCAATGGGAAACTCAAGTGGTTAGCTACTAGGAGAAGGGATAAATTCATATTGTTATAATTCATCCTGAAATTCATATAATTTCAGCCAAAAAAAAGAATATAACTATGTGTCAGCATGGATTGAATCTTAAAAGCATAAAATCAGGTATAAAAACAAATTCTAGGAGAATACATACAATACTATTTCATTTGAATAAAGTTTTTGCACAACTAAGTATACGTGTGAGATAAAATGCTTATGAAATGCAAGTGGATTTATTAACAGAAAATAAGATAATTATCATCTTTTGGGGAAGGGAGGAGCAATCAGTAGAGGTGAATCAGTGAGTCAGTGAAATCTGGAAGTTCTAGTAATGCTCTATTTCTGAATCGGGGTTGTAGTTACATGGGTGCATTTAAAAAATCAGACAAATATGATCTGTATATAATATGCAAGCATGAACTTTTCATGATGGAATAAAAGTAAATGAAAAAAAACGTTTGTCCTAAAAAAAAAAAAAAAAGGAAAAAAAATTTTTCCTAAAAAGAAACTATGAGACTTCTATCTGCCTGAGGAGTTCCATTAAGTTAATCAGGCTAACAAACTATCTCCAATTGGCTTAATAAAACAAAGTGTATTTTTCTCTCATGGCTACATGTCCAGTGAGAATCACCAGGGGTCTTTGGTTATTGTAGTGACTGGGGGTGACAGAGCTTCTGTGTTTCAGAGCCTCTAGGACTACTGCCTGTGGGAAAAAATTATCACCAGATCATCACCAAGGGGAGGAAGGGAAGGAGGAGAAGGAACAGCACAAGTCAAGCTCTTCAAATTGCTCCCTGGAAATGGTAGGTCACCTCCACTCACATTTTATTGACCAGGTCAGGCTCTGCTAACATCAAGAGTGTTAGAGAAGTGCAATCTTACTATGTCTCTGGAAAGAGAACCTGAATGTTTGTGAACAGACCTGATGACCATACTGACTTCTATATACCTATAGCCAAATGTTGAGTTCACTGCTGCTTCTCTTCCCAAGGTCCAAAAGAATACACATTTCAGCTCATTTGCCATTTCGCCTCTAGTAAGGATTTAGCACTTTGAGAAGACTTCTTTCTTGATGGTCTTGAGAGAGAATCCCTCCTAAAGATAGGAGACTTATTTCAAAAAAAAGTCATAGCCTTGAAATAAAATCCTCTTTTCAGGATGAAGTTTCGTGAATCTTCTTGATATCTGTGGAGGTAGAAGGCAAGGATACTCAGAGTTCTGCTTCCAGAATTGGAAAAAGGCATGTTCGGGTGGCAGTGGCTACAAATAGGAAATGGCTGGCTACCAAGAGAAACCCAAGCCTATTTGAAAAAACAGAAAACAGCAGTAGCAAATCCATGGCCAAGATCTGCCCTTCTCTTTTTGTCAGAATGCCAGTGCCTCAAATGAATTGGACATACCTGAATCTGGGCAATCTGGGGGAGTGAGCAATTATATGCCAGCCATCTCACCTGGCAGCCAGTCCTCAGTCAGCCCTTGTCCCCAGGAGTTCTCCAGTCCCATTCCTCATCCCAGATACACTGGGAGACTAGTCTCCCAACCTCCTTTGCAGTTAGGATTGGGCCATGGGATCTGGGATCTAGAAACTTTAACATGGTGGGCATGACATGATATACAGACCTGACCATAAACCAGTAACACAATATCCACACTTTGTCACTCCCCTTGCTTTGAGCTAAATGCAGAGGAACCACCCTGAAGAGTCAACCAGATGATAGGAGCCTGGGTCCCCAAATCACCTCATTGAAGGCCACTAAAAACCCAATCAGAAGATGATGTGAGCAAGAAATGTCTTTATTTTGTGTAACCAGTGAGATCTGGGGGCTATTAGTTTTACTTTACCATAAAATAATATAAGGGATCACAGCCCCTTTCTTCAAAGCAACTGCTGACAAAGGACTCTGCTGGGCTGAACTCAGATAATTATCTAGGACAAGTCTGCTTGGCATAAAAAGAGGGATTTATCATCTTTTCTTACTACCCTCAAAATGGATAGACAAACCAGGTTTTGCCCCTGTGCTGGGTGATCACTGAGTTGCTGTTATAATTTGAGCACACATAAATGCTTCAACCGAATTGAAAAAAAAATTTCATCTCACGTAGACTTTCTGATTGTTTGGGACTTTGAACATTGAATTACTTCTTCAAATGATATAAGAGCTGGATATTTTTAGCAGAAGGTGTGATATGATTTAAGAGATGATATAATCCTATAAATGTCTGGACAGGCTGCTTTATATGCTTTAGGGTCAATTAGGAACAATAAGCCCATTGGATGAAGGAGGATACAAGATCCAAATGCTATTTTATGTATGTGGAATATGGAGACAGAAATGCCCAGAGGGAAAAGACTAGAGTCCAAAGTAGATGAGCAGACAAAATGATGGTCAGGAAGGGAGCTGTCCAGTGAATTGGTTTGTTTTTTTATGGGGTTTTTTTGGCAGTAAGAAAAGAAGATAAAATGCAGACTGTAGTCACAGTGGTGGGACCTGTAAGTGATACTTTTGTGCTCATGATGGAGATGTGGTGACCCAAAGTGGGTTTACTGTTCCTCTCAGGAGGAAAAGAATAAGCTTGTACTTGGTCTAGGACACACAGTGACATTGGGGCAACTATAATGGCTGGTTAACCTCTCAAGAAGTGACACATCAGCTGAAGCATTTGAAGTGGTTGGGTCTTGTCACATGGGGCCTTGCATGTTTGCTTTTCAAATGCACGTCCAAGAAGCAGCCTGGGCACTGATTGACTCATGAGTCCAACCTAAATGCTGATTCTATCACGTGTAACAGGTGTTTCCCCAAGTAAATTCTATCACCCTTTGGAGCTACAATGTCCACCCACATCTATAAAATGAGGATTCCATAGAAACTTCATGAGAGGCAAAGGATAAAACATGTGAAAACAACTACAGTAGTGCCTGGCATGTGACCAGCATTCAGTCATATTCACTCCCTTAGATCTTTGCTCTATTTGATGGTAAGTTCTTTGAGTGAAGGATCAGGGCATAGTCATGCTGCATTGCCCCCAGGGCCTGGAATACCATCTAGAACATTGCAGATGCTTGATAAATGTTTATTAGATGTGCAACAGAAAGGGCTGGGGTGAAACTTTGGAGCTAACTCTTGGACCCTAGTAAATTAATATACTGACTTTTTAATGAATTTCCCTTAAGATGAGTGTGTTAGGAACACTTTAGTCTCAGCAGCATTTAACAGAGACCCAAGTGACTGGGGCTGAAAAGATACAAGTTGACTTCTCTCTCACATAAAAATCATGTAAAAGGCAGTGCAAGGCTGGTGTAGTGACTTCATTGTATGTCCTGGTGGCCTTTGGCCTCTTTGTCCATGATGGAGCAAAGGGAGTAAGGGGTGGTACACAGCCACTGTCTTTAATGACACACCCAAGAATATCTCATCTCTCACCTCCTGTTACCAGAAGTTCTTGCTACAACAGCGGCTGGGAATGGAATTTTTATCCCAAGCATCCAAGTGGCTTCAATTACTTGGAAAGGGAGACCAGACACTACAAAACAGCCTGAAGTTTCTTCCACAGTCTTTCCTCTATAATAGTTTTTAAAAAATGGAATGATCACTGGCCTACTATGCTGGGCCATGAGGATGGCAGCCACTTCCCAGTGATGGAGCAGTGAAAGTCTAGAAGCATCCTGACTCCCAGATAAACGAGGAGCCTCCAGAGAATCTTCTTGAATTGTCCGTCTATGGGTGAGAAATAAATTGCTTTCTTGAAATCCATGTTATTTTGGATCTTTGTAATTCACAACTGAATGTACAGTTTAATGCACAGGGCGGGTGTACAGATGGCTCTCTGTAGCTCTGTGTGATATGAAGGGACTTTTGCCTTCCTTCCCACGGAGGAGCAAGCGGTCCCTCTCTCTTCTGACTCGGTAGCTACACTGACTGGCAGGAAACCACTCTTGTCTCCACGCAGCTGTGACTTCAGTCTATGAGCTAAAATTGAAGTCAGGGGTGAGTTAATGTACTGAACTGTACCCCAGTACCTCCAGTTTATCTCTTCTCACTTACTGGGTTTCTACTTGTGTTTTATATCAGCAGTACATATTGTACAATACAGAAAAACAAAATCAAGCCAATCAGAAGTAATCAGATTATAAAACACAGTCCTCCTCTCTGTAGGAAATCTCAGTATGTGAAAATTCAGATACATTGAAAGTGATGCTCTCTTGCTCTTCTAGAAGCTGCACTTTCTGCGTGGCCCCTCTGGCCAGCAGATACCACAGGATGAGAGCTGTGCCCAGGCCAGCACCCACAGCTCAGCCACCAGCAGTGGCTCCACCATCTGTTGTGGGCTCCCCTACTGCTGCTCCCCAGCAGCCAAGTCTGATGGCCATGCCATTGCAGCCAGCCTGGCTGTGGGTTCTGTGTTCAGCCACACTCTGGGTCATGCCATCACTGGGGGCTTTGGAGGAAGAAGTTTGCAAGGCCTGCCATCACTTACCAGGAGCCTCAAGGAACTCAGCTGTCAGAGCAGCAGTAGCAGCATGGCCCATGCTTCTTTCAGGTGAAACTCTCTTGAGCCCATGTCCAGAACCAGGGTGACCTTAAGCTTTGTGAGGGTTTCATCAGGGTTCTGAAACAGTGCAGATTGGTGAACAGATTAGCTTAATCATGAAGTTCCAATTGAAGACATGCAAAATCATCTCTCATGATCATGTTGATTTAACATTAAAAATATAACTGATGGTGAAGACATACAGTGTGAAACCACCTCTTCTCAATTATTAATACCTTTTGTGCTTCAGGATTGCAGTGGAAGAGAGTGTTTTAACTCTATAGAAGTTCATTGAGATGGTATTGAGTTTGGGGCTGGGTAGATGTCTGTGTGGCCTCTTAAACATGTTTTTCTGATGTTATTGGTGTGAATTCATTCAAATAAAGTGATTTTTCTTTTAAAATATGCATCTGTAAGATGAAGCTCATTACAAAATAATTTGCTGAATACCTATATACTTTTAAATAGTGACATTTTCTTACACATTTATAATACTGTATCCAAATTATGTCAACTTTTTACCTAATTTGTCTGTTACATAAAATGGGATACATGAGCTTAAAGACCCATTCTGGGTCTGAATAAAAGAGATGGAATTTTATCAATATAACATTGTTGTCTGCTTTGACATTAATAGACTGTATGAATAACTGGAAGGAATAGTAAAGAAATATTTTCTAAATAAACAATAAAGGAATAAAATGGTGTTCTAGTTTGCACAAGATCAAGCCATCCTTATTTCTTTCTGCTATGTTTTACCATAAGCTTTGACACTTTTTTCCCTCACATTTTAGAATTCATACCTTATGTATTTTATAGTTTATACCTTGTATGTTTTTAATGTCATTAAAAAAAATGTCTAGGCATTTCCCCTTCTTACTCTGTAGCTGTGACAGCAGAGAAGGTTGAAACTAAAATAATTAGGATCCCTTAAGGCAAGACCTCCAGGTCATGAAGTAGGCCAGGCTTCATCTTAACAGTTTTTACCTCTAATAACAGAGAAATAGAAAAAGTGTCTACAAGGAGAAACCAGCCTCTTACCTGGGCTATCTTTTCATTATGAGTTCTTTAAAAAACAAAACAGCAACAAAAAACTGCTTTAATAATCTGTTCCCTTGCTTTTCTTCAGGAAGAACATTTTCTGGATTTGAATGTGACATATTTCATGAGCCTCTGAATCTATTTCCTGAGTCTATGCAGAAATCCACATTTTTGTGAGACATCAACTAAATAACTCATAAGCTTTGCAGCCTTAGTCCCATTTGCAGCTCATGCTGCCTCTTTGTGGGGAGGAAAGGCCTTGGCAAATGTCCACATCCCCACACCAAGCAAGAAAATCAATGTTTGCAAAGAGCATTGAGCACCATCTCTATTGGATCATGCCAGGACAAGTGGACCATTCAGAACCACTATTGGAGCTCAAGTTAAGGTGTATTATCTTCTTTTCCATTACCAGATAGTCAAGGATTAGAACATCTTTTATCAGTACTCCAGTAAATACAAGTTTATAGAAAGAAATTAATTTAGCAGAGGAAAAGCACACATATATACAAGTGATATATGAGTGTATAAACAATCCTTACACCTGTAGGCACTATTCTGCCTGGAATATTTGCTCTCCAGCTCATTCTCCTCACTCTCTGCCTCTGGGAAGCAACAGGCTCACTTTCCAGGGCTGTCTCACCCAAGGCTGGTTTACACTTCCAGCCCTGACCTGTCCAGAGTTCTCAGAGACTTCTCCAAGACTCCTGTGGACATCACATCAGAGTTTTTGCTTGCCTGGTTTCTGGGTTCCCTATGTTTGTTGCTGAACTACAGTGCCCTCCAGTTAGAGAAAAGAAGCAAATTCCCTCAGATTCACTTATGAAGTATTGCTTTACTTTTTCTTGTGTTGCTGGCCCATCTCCTGCCTCTATCTATCTTCAAGCCAGATAAAGAAAAAAATGAGAAAAATATCAAGCAACTCCTCTCCCTGCTTCAGAAATGACCAGCAGAACTCCACCTAACCACGGACCAGGTGTTTCCGGCTCACATTCTTCTGCCTGACAGACCCCTGCATGGGAGCTCTGGTAACCATTTTCTGTTCTGCCTTTTGTTTAGCTCCTGCATGAACCATAGGCACTCCCTGGGGTTGAGGACAGTGGAGCAGAATGTCAGCCATTTTAATCCTCCTGGTTTGCAAGCTTAGTGTCTGTGTGATCTCAGATGTCATTTTACCTCCTTGAGCCTCCATTTCTTCATCTGTAAACTGGATATACATATGCCCACCTGATGAGTCAGAAGGAAACAACAAACCCTCAGACTTAGTCTCTGTATAGTTTTTAGAAGATTAACCACAGGTATTCTGTTAATAGCTAAAAGGCAGACTCATTTAAGAAAGCAGAAATGGAAGCATCAAAATCTAGAGATTTTTTAATGATGTGCTTCTGTGAAGTTTAGCTGCATTAATTAATTTCGCTGGGTGGGGGTGGGTGAGGGCTCTGCTACATGGTGGCCACTCCAAGAGGCTGGCCCTCCTCTGCTTTCCCTTAGAACAGTCCTCTGTAGAGCCCAATGGTCATAATGTGACCAATCTCCAGATTCATAGTGGAAGTCCCGAGGAAATCAGGGAAGGAGGGTGAGAAGTATCCTAGTCCCAGGCATGACATCTGGAACATCGGATTTTTATTCCTTGAGCCGGCTTGTGATGTGTCGTCGCTTCAAGCCGAACGGGTAGAGGAGTGACCCTGAAGCTGTGTGACCATCACACACCACGCGAGACTTCTCGAGACTTCTGGGGTTTCCTTACTGGTGGAGAGCTAGGTGACGGAGCATGCGCACACAAGGTGAGGCTGGGCTGGGTTGTGGTCCTTTGAGGTGCTTTCTAACATCACTGTGGTTGACCCTGCCACTGCTCAGAGCGATGGTTGTGGTGCAAGGTGACACAATCTGTTGCTGACGAGGGTCCTCTCTTTAGAAAGCCTTCCCGTTTCTCTCCATGTATGATTTTGGTTGGCAGCAAAGAGATGGGAATTGAATTATGCTCGGCCTCCACCATCCCGGGTGGCTTAGGCCAGGCAGTCTGCAAGTTGCTGGGTATTCTGCATCTAAGGCTGCCACGGAGAGATTGATGGCTGACCTTTTATTCTTATATCCTGTGTGTACGCGTACTGAGCCCTTATTATGGGCCATGCGTTGTTTTCTAAGTGCTCTGCTTGCCTTAACTCGTTTATTCCTCGCAGGACCGCTGTGAGGTGGGCACCAATTGTATCCCCTCTGCACAAAGGAACAAACTGAGGCAGAGGGAGGTGAAGCCGTCTTCATGCCCTTCTATTACTAGGAATCATTTTGGTTTTGCAGTTTTTGACTTGTGGGTGGCGGTTTCCAGAGGGTTTTGTCCCTAAATTATCTGGTCTGAACTATTTGCTCACTAAGCATTTAAGTGTTTGTTTCAGATGATGACAAACGAACCAGCCAGGGCCAGGGAGAGCCCTATGTGGCGGTATCACTGATATTAGATCCTTCCAAGCCACGGAGCAGGTGGCCTGAGTGAGCCAGTTATAGGAGACACCTGTAGGTTTCAGCTCTTTATCAGTCTCTGACCTTAAGTCTGTGCTTCTAGAACACATTCCACGTTTCCTCCAAAGTAAAGGCATTAGCCTGCATCCCTTCTCAGGTAACTCCTTAAAGGGATTTCGATAACCCATGCAGTTTGAATACATCTGTGAAGCAGTTTCCAAGTTGTATATTGTGTCTTCAGTCATGCTTACCTTAAAACGAATAAGGAGAGATTAAGAATGGAATTAAATATCCAAAATCACCCCGTTCTCAGATTGAACTGAAAACATTAAACATTTCTAAAAATGCTAAGATTTGTGTGATGGATGGAGGCAACAACAGATGAGTCCTCCCAGGGAGAGACATTTGCAGGTTCAAATGTTTCTACTAAAACCCAGTCCCAGCCTCTTTCCTTCCTAAGCAACCGATGCTTCTCATTTTTTTTTCCCACTGGATGGCCTCTTTGTCCTTGCTTTTTCAGAGATTAAATAGACTTCTTTGTAGGGGTTGGGGGCCAAGCTTTAAAGGTCTCACTAGCATCTCATTTGCTCTTTGGAGAGTTGGGTTTGGCAGCAGAGAGGGGAGGGCCTATTTGGCTTCCAGGAGGAAATGTTCTCTTCCTCTCTTTTCCCTGTTAGCCTTAGTCCAGAGTATGGAGGCCAACTCCTCCTTGCAAGGGAAGCTCTGATCTGACCACCAGGCTTGGACCGGCTTGGCCTGAGAAGATGTTGGGATAAGGTAACCAACAAGCTACCTGTAATATCAGCTGGTCAATGAGTAGCCGCACCAGCCCCAAGGCAAAGCTTGACATTGCTGTTTTAAAATAATAATCTATAATCATTTTTGTATATCTTAAGCTCAGGGCCCAATAGTTAAAAAATAAAAAGTGAGTGTAGAGATTCTTCTTCTTCTACTCTATTCTATTTTAATTTGGGGGCGAGGGGCATTTGTTTTCAAACCTAGGTGATGTTCTATATCTATTAGGGCCCCCAACTGAATAAAGTATTAGAGAAGTTTCTAGATCTTGATACCAATTTCCATCTCTACTTTCTCGAGACAGTCTGACTTTTGGCTATTGAACAGAATGCTTGTGATATGTAAATCTCATAAAAATACATGGAGATTAAAAATATGAGGGCCTGGGCATGGACTTTGTCCTCACCTCCTGATACCTCAGCTAGGGCACCTGGATAGGGAAGACACAGAGGAGGAGAGGACTTTGGAAGTGAGTGGCGGGAGTGGGCATATGTCATTCAGTCCATGTGGTCAGTAAAAATTTGGAAGGAGGCATGAAGTGTCCTCTGCTAAGCTAAGCTAAGTCGCTTCAGTCGTGTCCGACTCTGTGCAACCCCATAGACGGAAGCCCATCAGGCTCCCCCATCCCTGGGATTCTCCAGGCAAGAACACTGGAGTGGGTTGCCATTTCTGAGTATATTTTAGATCCCAGTGTTTTCTTTGATTCCTAACAGTTCTCAACTTCTATAGTCTCTTTCTAGTCACAACCGAAATCTAGTGACTGGAATCAGAAGAATTTCACCTACTCCTAAGTGTGGGCAAGACCGGAAAAAATGTATATCAATCATCAAGAGTCAAAAACTCAGCTTCAACAATATGTCGCTGGTGAGTTTAACAAGCTTCACTTTTGACATAAACAAAACATAGCATTGTAGTCTTTCCCCATCATACTTTAAGCTTGATTCAGTGGGATTAATTTTCCTCTGCCCTGGGATGTCAACTCCGGCAGATCTTATGCTTTTGCCTCCAGTCTTATAAAAAAGATCCTCCAAGGTCACTTTAGGTTGCAAACACAATCTTAGTTCAGTAATTAGAATGTCACGGCGAAGATGTTAATCAAAACTTGGGACGTGACAGCATTCAGTTGTTTGCCTTCCTTCAGCTCTGACTTGCTTCAGGCACGGTCCTCCTGTCTTTACTACTTCTCCCCTTCCCCTCCCTGTTCACCCCGCCTTCCTCTCACACTTTTCCTGCCTTTTGGTTCCTCACCAAGGTCAAAGATTAGAAGGAGAGAGAAGGGAACGTTATGGTTTCACTAGGCTGGCAGCTTTGTTATTCCTGAGCTTACAGCTGCCTTCCTGAGTTAGTTACTGATGGTTAAATAGACCTTTTCCCCATGGCTGCTTTTCTGCGCTGTTTGAGGTGCTCTGCTGAACTCTTCCTTCTGCAGCTTCCATTAGCTATCTGGATTCTTCTCTATTTTGGCTGGCCATTTGTAATTCGTGTCTCCGCCTGTGGGAATTCAGTGACACCCTTCTAACCTCTTCCACTCAGGTCTGCTCACCTTCTGTGTTACCCTGTTGGGCAGGACCCAAGACAAGATGAGCTGGATCTCTCTCTGGTGTGGCTTACATCAATTCCCAGGATCTTTTGCCCAGTAAACCCTGAGGTTGCAGGCTGATACCACCACAGAGCACAGGACGATGCTCCTTGACAGAATTAAAACTGGTTGGAAACTATCCTGTATGAAAACTAAGTACACATAAATATTAGTTAATTTCTGTTTTTTTTTCAGTTGTGTGCCGTGCTTAGTCGATCAGTCATGTCTTACTCTTTGTGACCCCGACTGTAGCCTGCCAGGTTCCTCTGTCCATGGAGTGGGTTGCAGTGCCCTCCTCCAGGGGATCTTCCCAACCCAGGAATTGAACCCAGGTCTCCCACATTGCAGGTGGATTCTTTACCATCTGAGGCTTTAAACCAATATTTCTCTGTTACCAATAATGATACAAAAATTGTATTTGATCCATCATATATTTTAGAGTTGCAAATTCTCTCAGAAAGATATATACCAATTCCATCTTAATGTGGATTATTCAGAATTTGGTTCCTTGCTTTTGTTAAGGCAGTAATGTCATGGTTTTCTTGATATTTAAATTTTGGTTTTGTGAAAACAAGATTTGAGGGTTGAAAGAAAGAGTTGTTATTAACATGATTTAATTTTGATTGCTTTTGAAGTAGCAAAAATTCATTGATTTGAGGGTAAATTATTTCTCTGAAAAAAAAATGTATACAATAAATGAGGGCTGATAACATGTTTCCTTGACAAGTCCTTTAAGAGGACTTTCTAAATACAAAATGCTGAGTGAAATCTTGGGAAGGTGTTGCATTTTTTTTAAGTAAGTGAATAGGGATCCTCTGCACCCTTTTGTTTCTTTCATACTCTTTAGGAATCCTTTCTGAATCTACTTACAATTTTTTTTTTTTCTGCTTTGAATGTTAATACTCTATGGAGCAGCCACTTTATATGTTTTAAACTCTTGCCTGACTCATTAAAATTCATTTTTAAGAGTTCCTATGTAGCTTAGATTTTTTTAAACATTTAAAATCAACAGCATATCAGGTCTGGTATGGTTGATGGAATAAAGAGAATATTGAGTGCAAAGCACTGAAATTTAATAAACTTTGACAAGGAAGGGTAAGATCTCTATTCTTTAGAAACTAATATAGGTAATAATATCTTGTAACTTTTTAGTGCATTATCTCAGTTGATTTTCAACCGTTATGTGACATAGGCTTAGTTTCATTGAGTTAGACAAGGCTGTTGTCCGTGTGATCAGATTGACTAGTTTTCTGTGATTATGATTTCAGTGTGTCTGCCCTCTGATGCCTTCTCACAATACGTACCATCTTACTTGAGTTTCTCTTACCTTGGTTGTGGGGTATCTCTTCACGGCTGCTCCAGCAAAGTGCAGCCACTGCCCCTTACCTTGGATGAGGGGTATCTCCTCAAGGCCACCCCTCCTGACCTTGAACATGGAGTAGCTTCTCTCAGCCGCTGCCCCTGACCTCGGGCGTGGGGTAGCTCCTCTCGACCACCTGAGAAACCTCATAGGTTCAACAGGATGGGTCCAATTCTTCAACAAACACACTCCTGTACTCAAGGTGAGTCTACAAGGCAGGTCAATCTGATCACATGTACCACAGCCTTGTCTAACTCAATGAAACTAAGCCATGCCATGTGGGGCCACCCAAGACGGGTCATGGTGGACAGGTCTGGCAGAATGTGGTCCATTGGAGAAGGGACTGGCAAACCACTTCAGTATTCTTGCCTGAAGAACCCCATAAACGGTGTGAAAAGGCAAAATGATAGGATACTGAAAGAAGAACTCCCCAGGTCGGCAGGTGCCCAATATGCTACTGGAGATCAGTGGAGAAGTAAATCCAGAAAGAATGAAGGGATGGAGCCAAAACAAACATAGTACCCAGTTGTGGATGTGACTAGTGAAAGAAGCAAGGTCCAATGCTGTAAAGAACAATAATGCATAGGAACCTGGAATGTTAGGTCCCTGAATCAAGGCAAATTGGAAGTGGTCAAATAGGAGATGGCAAGAGTGAATGTCAACATTCTAGGAATCAGTGAACTAAAATGGACTGGAATGGGTGAATTTAACTCAGATGACCATTATATCTACTACTGTGGGCAGGAATCCCTTAGAAGAAATGGAGTAGCCATCATGGTCAACAAAAGAGTCAGAAATGCAGTACTTGGCTGCAATCTCAAATACGACAGAATGATCTCTGTTCATTTCCAAGGCAAACCATCCAATATCACAGTAATCCAAGCCTATGCCCCAACCAGTAATGCTGAAGAAACAGAAGTTGAACCGTTCTATGAAGACCTACAAGACCTTTTAGAACTAACACCCTAAAAAGATGTGCTTTTCATTGTAGGGGACTAAATGCAAAAGTAGGAAGTCAAGAAAAACCTGGAGTAACAGGGAAATTTGGCTTGGAGTACAGAATGAAGCAGGGCAAAGGCTAATAGAGTTTTGCCAAGAGAACTCACTGGTCAGAGCAAACACCCTCTTCCAACAACACAAGAGAAGACTCTACACATGGACATCACCAGATGGTCCACATAGAAATCAGACTGATTATATTCTTTGCAGCCAAAGATGGAGAAGCTGTATACAGTTAGCAAGAACAAGACCGGGAGCTGACTGTGGCTCAGATCATGAACTCCTTATTGCCAAATTCAGACTTAAATTGAAGAAAGTAGGGAAAACCACTAGACCATTCAAGTATGACCTAAATCAAATCCCTTATGATTACACAGTGGAAGTGAGAAATAGATTTAAGGGACTAGATCTGATAGATTACCTGATGAACTATGGACGGAGGTTCATGACATTGTACAGGAGACAGGGATCAAGACCATCCCCATGGAAATGCAAAAAAGGAAAATGTCTGGGGAGGCCTTCCAAATAGCTGTGAAAAGAAGAGAAGCAAAAAGCAAAGGAGGAAAGGAAAGATATAAGCATCTGAATGCAGAGTTGCAAAGAATAACAAGGAGAGATAAGAAAGCCTTTCTCAGCGATCAATGAAAAGAAATAGAGGAAAACAACAGAATAGGAAAGACTAGAGATCTCTTCAAGAAAATTAGAGATTCCAAGGGAACATTTCATGCAAAGATGGGCTCGATAAAGGACAGAAATGGTACGGACCTAACAGAAGCAGAAGATATTAAGAAGAGGTGGCAAGAATACACAGAAGAATTGTACAAAAAAGATCTTCACAACCCAGATAATCACGATGGTGTGATCACTCACCTAGAGCCAGACATCCTGGAATGTGAAGTCAAGACGGCCTTAGAAAACATCACTATGAACAAAGCTAGTGGGAGTGATGGAATTCCAGTTGAACTATTTCAAATCCTGAAAGATGATGCTGTGAAAGTGCTGCACTCAATATGCCAGCAGATTTGGAAAACTCAGCTGTGGCCACAGGACTGGAAAAGGTCAGTTTTCATTCCAATCCCAAAGAAAAGCAATGCCAAAGAATGCTCAAACTACCACACAATTGCAGTCATCTCACACACTAGTAAAGTCATGCTCAAAATTATCCAAGCCAGGCTTCAGCAATACATGAACTGTGAACTTCCCGATGTTCAAGCTGGTTTTCGAAAAGGCAGAGGAACCAGAGATCAAATTGCCAACATCCACTGGATCATCGAAAAAGCAAGAGAGTTCCAGAAAAACATCTATTTCTGCTTTATTGACAGTGTCAAAGCCTTTGACCGTGTGGATCACAATAAACTGTGGAAGGTTCTGAAAGAGATTGGAAAACCAGACCACCTGACCTTCCCTTTGAGAAACCTATATGCAGATCAGGAAGCAATAGTTAGAACTGGACATGGAACAACAGACTGGTTCCAAATAAGAAAAGGAGTATGTCAAGGCTGTATATTGTCACCCCGCTTATTTAACTTATATGCAGAGTACATCATGAGGAACACTGGGCTGGAAGAAGCAGAAGCTGGAATCAAGATTGCCGGGAGAAATGTCAATAACCTCAAATATGCAGATGACACCACCCTTATGGCAGAAAGTGAAGAGGAATTAAAAAGCCTTTTGATGAAGGTGAAAGAGGAGAGTGAAAAAGTTGGCTTAAAGCTCAACATCCAGAAAACTAAGATCATGGCATCCGGTCCTATCACTTCATGGCAACTAGATGGAGACACAGTGTAAACAGTGTCAGACTTTATTTTGTTGGGCTCCAAAATCACTGCAGATGGTGACTGCAGCCATGAAATTAAAGATGCTTACTCCTTGGAAGGAAAGTTATGACCAACCTAGATAGCATATTAAAAAGCAGAGACATTGCTTTGCCAACCAAGGTCCATCTCGTCAAGGCTATGGTTTTTCCAGTGGTCATGTATGGATGTGAGAGTTGGACTGTGAAGAAAGCTGATCACCGAAGAATTGATGTTTTTGAACTGTGGTGTTGGAGAAGACTCTTGAGTGTTCCTTGGACTGCAAGGAAATCCATCCAGTCTATTCTAAAGGAGATCAGTACTGGGTGTTCATTGGAAGGACTGATGCTAAAGCTGAAGCTCCAACTTTGGCCACCTCATGTGAAGAGTTGACTCACTGGAAAAGACTCTGATGCTGGGAGGGATTGGGGCCAGGAGGAGAAGGGGACCACAGAGAATGAGATGGCTGGATGGCATCACCAACTCAATAGACATGAATTTGAGTGAACTCCGGGAGTTTATGATGGACAGGGAGGCATGGTGTGCTGTGATTCACGGGGTCACAAAGAGTCAGACATGACTGAGTGACTGAACTGAACTGATCTGACATAGGCAAATCAGATTGTCATATCCTCATGTTAATGACAAAAAACTGAAACTCAGGGAGGTTGAGTGAGTTGCCCAGTGTCATCCTGCTGGAATGTTGAGGATCTAGGGTAGGAATCCAGATTTGCTGTATCTAAGTGCTGACTTTTTAGATTATAGCATCATGATTTTCAAGACAGAAGTGACTGATTACTATTAGCACATGCAAAGTTGGATGAAATGGTTCCTCTTTCCAAAGGCTATTTGGGAGGCGGACCTGAGAGACAGACAAGTCATTAAATTCTTGCAATAAAATTTGGTAAGGACAATGATAAGAGCTATTAAATGAGGCACTAAGAAAAGGAAGATCTAATTCAGTGAGGGGTGGTCTTGCCTAGAAAATCCCATGGATGGAGGAGCCTGGTAGGCTGCAGTCCGTGGGGTTGCTAAGGGTCGGACACGACTGAGCGACTTCACTTTCACTTTTCACTTTCACACATTGGAGAAGGAAATGGCAACCCACTCCAGTGTTCTTGCTTGGAGAATCCCAGGGATGGGGGAGCCTGGTGGGCTTCCATCTATGGGGTCACACAGAATCGGACACGACTGAAGTGACTTAGCAGCAATTCAGTGACGGGTGGGAGCAGAAAGGAGTTTAAGCTTTCGTTTTTGGTCCATGACATTATTTCTCTCCCACAGGACCTGTTTGCAAAAAAGGAAGTCTCTCCCCTCTCCATCCTGGCCCCTGTGGTCAAGAGACTGAGTGAGGAATTAAGTTGATGGCATCAAATACAATAACTCCAGCTGAACAAGAAAGTCTGTGGCTATTGAAGAATTTTTGGTCTGGGAGTAAGGGCCCTTTCCGGGGAAAGAGAATAGAATTAAGGCCTATAGAGAAGATGGCTCCAGACCTTCGACCTCACTTGCTTCAGAAGTCATTGCAGCTCATGGTATTTTCCAGAGATGGCCACAGCAATATTTTGTTCCTCATGCTCTTCTACAATAGAAGAGTCAAATTATGGATATGTGTATTTGTTTATTCAGAGAATAAGAATGAAAGTTGAAGTTGAAAACAGATCTATTTGCTTTCTAATAAGACTGTTCAAAAGGAAGAGAACTGGTGGAAAAGGGGGAAATGTCTAAAAATGCCTAAAATAGTCTGACCTTTACTCCTGTATAACCTCATGTTTTCTGAGATTTGTTTTCTCTTTTTCCTCCAGGTCCTCTTACTCAATTTTTTGGTAGCCTCCTTGGCTACCTGTTACTTATGTCTACCTCTTACTTATGTCTGCCTCTTAGTTTTTGGTAATTTCCACAGTTACTTCCAAGGCCCACTGTCCCTTCCTTTTTCTTTCCAGTTCTTCTTTCCTTTCTTCCTCTCCACACTCTCCAAGGATGATCTTATTCCCTTTTTTTGGCTTAACTACCATTTATTGTAAACCATCATTAACCCTACAAACATTTATTGAGTGCTTTCCATGTGCCAGACATTCATCTAAGAGCTGGGGATATGGTTATAGCTTAACATTTTTAGTGGTTTTGTGCTTGTGAATTTTATTTTCAACTGGCAGTGATCACCACAGAAATTCAAATATTATTGTATTCATTTACATTAACATATGTGTCCTGAAGATGACGCGTGTTTAGGAAAGAATAACTGGTTAGCAGCTTGAGCCAACAGACTTTTCCTACCTCTTAACTTGGAAACATATCTATTTATCCTTGGAATTAAGGTAGCATGATTGATGAGAACATACTTTTCCATTTTGACGATTATTGCACTGTTTCGAATGCAGTTGGGAAGTCCTCAATGATGACAGTTACTAATGGCAGAAAGCCTATTTGAAGTGGATGTCAAGAGGGGAAGAACTAGGAAGTGTCGTCTTACGATGGTCTCCTTGACTCTCATTGTACTGGATTACTGTGAGCCAGTTTCCAGATTTGAGATGATCTTGATTGTCTTCTCTCTCAGACTGAAGTTATTTGGTAATTGTAACAAGGACTTTCCAGAGAAATAACTAGGGGAAATACCTTAAAACCATTTATGGAGTTGAAAGCAGATGTCTTTGGTCATGTTCATATTGGGCAAAGACTGTGCCTCACTTTGGATTGTATAGAAGGACATTCTTGGCTTCCAGCAAATTCTAACCCTAATGTAATTTGCAAAAATTGTTTGGTTTGGAAAGATATAGAAAAGTCAATTTGAAATCATCTTGTAACTTTTGCTTTCAATCTACTGAGGAGCTTAGAAGTCAACATGAAGCTACATTCATCCCACTGGTTTTGTTTAAAAAAAAATTCATTTAAAAATAAAAAAGGTCCATCTACATCAAAATGAAAAGCTACCATTTCCCCTAAACTTTGTGGGTATTTTTTTTATCATCATACTGTTTGATCCTTTTCTTTTTGAATTCAAAACACTGAAGGGCTTTGTTCTAAAGCTATCTTTCACCAAAGCAGCTGGTCTGTTACACACAGAAAGAGTGCTTAACTTTTACAAAGCTTAGCATTCTGTTCTTATAGCCAAGTTCTCCTGTTCTCTAATGCCAGTCATTCCTAATTATCTTCAACTGTGTCACACTGTCTCCTGAGGTGCTCTCTGATATTTTAATACCAAAGACCTGTAGGCCAATTACTTAATCACACCCTGACCTAGTGATGCATTTCCTTTTGTTCTGCCCAGGCAAGAAGTTTCCTCTTAAACTGAAGAGAAACACAAGTCCCTTTGTGATAGGTATGGGATAAAACATAGACAGGAGAAATTAATAATATAGTGGAGTGCATCTTTGGGTAGTAGCACTATCAGAACTCATAAAATTACTCTGAAGCATGGTAACTGCTGAGTATAGCAGAGTAGAGTGGGAGGGAGTGAATACTTATTGAAATACCTACCATGTGTCAGGCTTTGTGCTATGGTTTTCCTATGCTTTCTTATTTAAATCTCACAACAAAAATTAGGAAGTGATTATTCTCCCTAACTCACAGATGAGAAAGCTGAAGTTCAAAGATATGAAAAACATCGATGCCAAATCGTACAGGTAGTAGAGGACATAGCCAGTGTTTGAACCCAAATTTGAATCCAAAAGCTTTGTTTTTTCCCAGTGCATTATGAAACTATGTATGGTATCCATCAACTGTTTTATTGCATGATGCCTCAAGAGAAAGAGAGTCAAGACATCTTCACAATTGCTTTAAATGTAACGCTTGAGCTCCATAAGTGACAACAATCAGAGGGCTGACCGTCACAAACGGTGAGGAAAATGGTTTACGGTCTGCAAACATCAGCTCAAGAAACAGTCTTGACACTCAGATTGACAATCTCCATCTATACCATCAGAGATGAAAACCTGAGTCTCTCATTTTCCTGTTATAACCAAAGAAAAAGGGAAGCATTATGCTGGCTTTTCTCTGTGTTCAAAGGATGGGATCAGGTGCCTGATTGTGAAGATGCTGCATGTTGATGATCCACCCCTTACCTTCCACTAATTGGCTTCTGAGTGCTTTTCCTCCAAGACTTAATTAGAAACATCCTACCTGGTGATTTAATAATGTGAAGATTTTCTTCATTGTTGTTAAGCCATTCTTTAAAAAAAAAAAAAGGAGAGAAACTTATTCAAAGTTTAGTTTCAATATGTTTGAATTTTAATCTCATATTTCTTAGCTGAAGCACATTTTTTCTTTTGGATCAGAAAGCACTCCTGGCTGCTATCAAGAGTAAGAAATACCGTCCTGAGACAGATGTCTGTTTCCTCTGCCAGGCTGGTGTGGAAGCCGACCCGTGTTTCCTCCCCCATCTGAATGCTGGGGAAGCAGCAAGGAGGTATCAAGCATTCTGCCTAAAACATGTTTTCTCACCCCGGTGCTCTTGCCACTTCCAACGTCTTTAAAAATAACAGCAAAATGACTCTGGAAGTAGATGGCATTCATATGAGGTAAGTCCCTAAGAATCATGCCTATCCTGAGAGTCAGGCAAGGACAAGCTTTGAGTCGGGTCAGACCTGGATTTGAATCTCACCCCTAATGGTTTATCAGCAGCTTTGTCTTGGGATAGTGGTGGGTTAGGACCTTTCCTGGGTTCCTGGAATTTTAATTAAAGCTCATAAATTGAAGACAGTGGGCTGTAAGTGCCTATAACCTTGTAAAGGGAGTCTAGACATTCTTTGTAGACCTTATTAGGAAATGGTAAAACTAGTCTTTGAACTCTTGGTTCTTGGCCCCCATTGTCCAGCTCCAGTCTTCACCACAGAAAGTTAGTTGGTGTGGTAGAGAAAAGGGGAATTCTTGGAAGGGTATGAACAGGATTAGAAAATGCTAGGTAGATGGTTCTCCTCTGCTTCCTTCTTGGCCTCAAACCCTAGAAAATGATTGTTAGAGACAGGGGCCATCTGATGGAAAAGAAAATTGACATTTCACAATCTTGCTATTTGCTTGATGACCTAAATCAGAGGTCAGCAGACTTTTTCTATAAAGAGCCAAATAGTGAATACATCAGGCATTGTGGGCTCTTCAGTCCTAGATGCAGCTGTTCAGCTCTACTGCTGTGGAGTGACAGGAGTCCTAGGCAGTAGGTCAGTGTAGCTGAATTCCAACAAAACTTTCTCTTCAAAATTCTACTGGTCAGACTTGGCCTGTGGGTCACAGTTTGCCGATCCCTGACTTAGAGATTTACCTTTAGTTCTTTGGGTTGGATCACAAGTGCATTCCTAGAATAATTTTTGATGAGAAAATAAAGGCTAGGGTCTTCCATGATGACCTTGTCAAGAAAAATAGGGAAGGACTTTGAAATGGGCAAAAAAAAAAAAAACTGGGTATTTTTAAATGGAAGTTAGACATTGCCTAGAACTCTCTTCTTGGTTATTTGAGTTACTTTTGACACTGTAAATTATACAATATTGATAGTAATGGAAATTACTCCTGTTCATAGAGATGCAAGTGAATTTTATCTGAGGGAGATGCAATTGATTCCTCCCTCTTCTGTATCCAAAGAAGCTAGTTTTATATAAACTAAGCAAGTGCGTTATTTCATTCCAGTATTCCCAAGGTCCTAATTACATATGTGTACTTTGAATTCTCCTTTGAACAGGTTCTGACACCTTACTGGTTCCCTCATTAGTTATTAAGTTTGAGGTCATCTTTAATAAATGTTCATTTTATATTTGCACAGGAGTCACAATTTTGTCTTTTAACATCCAGGAAAGGAGAGTATTAGAGAAAGTGTGTTGGGCACCTTTCATGTATCTCTTCAGAATTCTCTTGACCCCTCACCTCCTACTGAAATCACTGCTGATGTTTTGTACAGGTACAGTGAAATAGGGCCTGGCCTCAGGCCCAAACTGCATAGACTTCCCTTCCTGCCCTAGGGCCTCTCTGATATAACAGCTATGAATTCATTTACACTCAACTTGAAATTGGAGGGCGTTAATACCAGTGGGGCCACACTTGACCAATGGAGGAAGAAAAATGGTGGATAAATGCTTCCTACTTTCCTCAGTGCCTCCAACTCCCCAGCCCTGAAATTCATTTCTCACAGGTCTGCTATCTCTCCTGACATGATCCCTATCCTTGTCCTCTGTGGCCAGCCAACTTGATAATGTATATGTGTATTGGCTTTGCCTCCTTCTGTTTCTCTCTTCTTCTCCTGCTCTCTTGCTCCTTGGGATTATTGCTCCCAAGTTACCTGCAGGCAAAGCTCTATCTTGGACCCTGCTTTTTGGGAAGTTAGGCTAAGACCAGTGGAGACCTGCACTTTAATGCTAGATGGGCATTCACAGTGTTCCCTGGAGGCCATGTTGACCATGAACGGGATAGCTAGGAGTGAACTCTGCTGGAAGAAACCTGTCTGGGAGGAGAGTTTGCTGGGATGAGGTAGCCCTGACAGAAAAAGAATGGGAATTCAGGTGAAGTTAAAACTGCTTTCCCTGTGCCGAGAAATGGTACAATGAGAGGTCTCTGAGGAGGACTTGGGGAAATGTACACTGAACCCCCATAGAACAGCCAGAATTCTATGACTGCTTTGCAGACATTATTAGACATATCAAAGAGAACTGGGAAAAGCATCAACTGAGAAAAGAAGCATCTACTTTTTTACTACTATTCTACCTACTGCTCTTGACCACAGAGAAGGTAAGGCGACCGTGAGTTGATGAGGAAGGTTTTGAATTAAAGGGAGGAAAAGAAGAAACGGTGCCACTTTCCCCTCTTCACTGATAGTCTGTAACATTGTGAGTTAGGATTAAAGGCGCAGGAGGGGAGAAGTTCTTATTTGGTTGAGAGACTGAAGTTTTGAATTCAATTGGATTAGACCTTCAGTTCGGAAAAGGCAATGGCAAGCCACTCCAGTACTCTTGCCTGGAAAATCCCATGGATGGAGGAGCCTGGTAGGCTGCAGTCCATGGGGTTGCTAAGGGTCAGACACAACTGAGCGACTTCACTTTCACTTTTCACTTACACACATTGGAAAAGGAAATGGCAAGCCACTCCAGTGTTCTTGCCTGGACAATCCCAGGGACGGGGGACCCTGGTGGGCTTCTGTCTATGGGGTCACACAGAGTCGGACATGACTGAAGTGACGCAGCAGCAGCAGACCTTCAGTTAGACCTTGCTGCTGCTGCTACTGCTAAGTCGCTTCAGTCGTGTCTGACTCTGTGCGACCCCATAGACAGCTTCCCACCAGGCACCCCTGTCCCTGGGATTCTCCAGGCAAGAACACTGGAGTGGGTTGCCATTTCCTTCTCCAGTGCATGAAACTGAAAAGTGAAAGTGAAGTCACTCAGTCGTGTCCATCTCTTAGAGACCTCATGGACTACAGCCTACCAGCCTCCTCCTCCCATGGGATTTTCCAGGCAAGAGTACTGGAGTGGCTTGCCATTGCCTTCTCCGTCAATTAGACCTTAGTGCCTTCTTAATCGGAGAAGGCAATGGCAAGCCATTCCAGTACTATTGCCTAGAAAATACCATGGATGGAGGAGCCTGGTAGGCTGCAGTCCGTGGGGTCGCTAAGGGTCGGACACGACTGAGCGACTTCACTTTTCACTTTCACTCATTGGAGAAGGAAATGGCAACCCACTCCAGTGTTCTTGCCTGGAGAATCCCAGGGATGGGGGAGCCTGGTGGGCTTCCATCTATGGGGTCACAGAGTCAGACACGACTGAAGTGACTTAGCAGCTACAGTAGCAGCAGGCTTCTTAATACCTTCATTTTAATGCTGAAAAATGATGAAAAGCTTTGGAATCTGTGTCAGTTATTGTCAAGGGGCAGGTAAGGAAAAGCTGCAGTACGGAAGGGCTCTTTCCTGAATTTATCCCATTCAATGAATTAGTTAACTTTTCTGGTTTTATTTTCCTCATCATCAGAATGGGGGTACTAGATCTACCTTACAAGTTCATTTGTAAGGATTCAGTGAAATGCTTGGTGTGGTGTATATTGACTGACTGATCAATTAACTAAAAGAGAGAATGATGGTACAGAACTCAATATTCCATTGGACAAATATTTTCACTCATTGAGTGATCTCAGATCAGATATTGCCTCTTTCCAGTCAGCCTTTAAAAACCGTTGTAATCATCAGAGTGTCTTTTTCTCAGCTAATTGGGTAGGCAAATCTTTTATTATTGTTATGGCTTAGATGATATTGCTGCCCAGCACTTTCCTTGTCATCTTTTTCTGATGTACCTCTGTGTAATTTTCCCTTTGTTACCTAAAACATCAAGGCACATTCTCATCAAACTTAACACCATAATTAATAAGGAAACATGGGACTGAGATGCACATGTTTTTTTTTTTTCCCTCAGCTACTTTACCCTTAACAATTTAATTCTGGAAGCATATACATATACATCTTGTGACTTAGGATGTTATTTGTCCCTCATCAAATTGAAGGTGTCATTTTCAGGGTGAAATTACAGAATTGACAGAACTATTATTTTGCCAACAGAGGTCCGTCTAGTCAAGGCTGTGGTTTTTCCAGTGGTCATGTATGGATGTGAGAGTTGGACTGTGAAGAAAGCTGATCGCTGAAGAATTGATGCTTTTGAACTGTGGTGCTGGAGAAGACTCTTGAGAGTCCCTTGGACTGCAAGGATATCCAACCAGTCCATTCTAAAGATCAGTCCTGGGTGTTCATTGGAAGGACTGATGCTAAAGCTGAAACTGCAATACTTTGGCCACCTTATGCGAAGAGTTGACTCACTGGAAAAGACTCTGATCCTGGGAGGGATTGGGGTCAGGAGGAGAAGGGGAAGACAGAGAATGAGATGGCTGTATGGCATCACCAACTCGATGGACATGAGTTTGAGTGAACTCCGGGAGTTGGTGATGGACAGGGAGGCCTGGCGTGCTGTGATTCATGGGGTCGCAAGGAGTCGGACACAACTGAGCGACTAAACTGAATCTTCCTGAGCAAGGCAGGAGTGCTTCCCTCCTTGCTCCTTGGTGCTTCTGACTTAGGCTTTGTTCTTGTTATTTTATTTTGCCAAAAAGTATGTGTACAAAGCATTTGTCTGGGGATTGTGACTAGCTCTGACAGTATTGTCCAAAAGCTTCATAATAAGAGTTTCTTTTATTGACTCCCACCCTCACGGTCTCCCCAAATTTACTTAGTAAAAATTTCCCAAAGAAGAGAACAGTGATATGTGAGGAAGTATGAAAAATTCCTTCTGTGGTACTGGTGATTATACCAACAGAAAATCTTTGCAGAGGAGCTGCAGGTATCCTGACCTCAGTCCAGGGTGTACAGCTCTCCTTAATACAAGCAGGAACATGTTTCCCACCAAAGTTGGTCCAAACATAAGTCTGTCTCCTCTGAGGAAGAGAGGTCCAGGGGACATCTGTTTCGGTGGGTTTGTGCCAGGTCTCAAGCAGAACTGGCCCTTCGTAAAATGTCAGAGTCATAGAAGTTTGACACAGGTAACATTTTGGCTACTATTTTAGCATTTTTTTCCCCACTCCCAGCCCCACCCCCATTTCCATCTGCTCCAAGCTGCTTATGGTACCTTGTTGTACTGTTGGTCCTTAAGGGGCACCATGCTTGGCAACACAATAAATCTTCAGTGAGCACTTGCTGAATGAATAGAGACACTGATGGCTTTTATCCCTACCTGTTGCCGAAGGGCTTGTATTTCCCTGTAAAGTGGTTTCCAGAGTGTGGACCATAGGAGTCATGGAAGAGACGTGTTGTAGCAATCCCTGTGGTGCCAGACATCCAAGTCTACCAGGATACCCAATTAAGCACATTTCCATGATCTATATACTACTGTTTTTCCATATATATAAAGGAAATTGGGATTAATGAGTAATAATGTTTATAATCCTTACTGGACAGGGCTTAAAGATGAAAAGGTGTAAATCTGTACTGATTGCTGTGACAGAATGTTGATAAGTAATTTTGTGTGAGAGCTTGGTGATAAAATAGTGTGCAAAGTGTGATATCATTCCTGAAAGATCATACATAAAATACTGGGTAGATAAATAGATTGGTATAAATCAGGATACAAATGAATTGTCTGACGATTGCTCCTCATTTTTAGTTTATTTATTCATTTTGGTGGAATATATCATCCAGTTGGTTTCTGGGAAAATGAGCACAGGGAGTTTTAAGTTTTTTTTTTTAGATCATTCATTTTTTTCCTGTCATATTTTTATTTTGCAAGTTTTTTTTTTTCTTCTTATGTTCCTTTTTAAAAATAGTGTTCTCTTCTTAGTCCATGGGTATGATTTCCCCTAATGTCTGGACATGTAATTATAATTTTTAAAGTGTTTTTCTCTCTTATTTTTCTGCAATTTTTGTGATGTTGTTTTGATCTTAGACTTTTCTGTTTGTTTTTGGTGAACTGTAGTGATCATGTTTAAGAACAGGCATTCAAGGTGAATGGAATCTCTAGGGTGTGATGGAGCTTTGCCAACTGGTGGCCTTTTGTTGGTGGCTTCTCTGACACCACCATGGGGTCATGTGAGTTTCTCTAGCTTGCTGCTAGTGTCGAACAGTTTAGGAGTCTGCTTGTCATCATTCTGAAAGGTAACCAGGAAAGGGACTGGAGGTCACTGTTTAGAATGTACATTTTCACTGTAATCTCCCACTTTTCAGCTTTCTGCATGATCCCAATGCTCATCTATGCCTGGCCAGTAACTCCAGAGCTGCTTGTTCAAATGCTCTGGATAAACCTCTTTGTTCTTTCCTGGGTAGAGAAGGTAAGAACTGAATGCCTAGGGTAGAACAGGCATCTAGGTTCTAACTACTGCCCATTCAGACTTCAACCATATAATGTCTTAAGATATAATTTTCAAACTGTATAAGAGATATATTTGACTTGTAAACATACATTTTGATGTATTTTAAGTCTACTTAATATATTCAAAATAGAAATTTAGTATGTTTAAATTACATTTGTAGCTATATTTAACAAAAAAATTAATGCTTTGACTATAATGTTAATGTATGTTCTTTGCTGGAAATAGCTATTTATTTAACCAGGCAATTAATTTATTTTTACAGTTGGTCATGCAGTTAGTTAAGTTGAAGAGGTGATTATTTTTCATATACCCTTTCTTTTTCTTTTTATCATCTTACATGGTATAATATACGTGTTTTTTATAAAAAAAACTGATGCAGAAGGGGGGACACAGAAATTGAATATTCCTTCACTGTCTCTCTCACTGTCTCTCAATTCCTTCCCAGAAGTAATCAGTTTTAAAAACTGGTGTCAATAGTCTGTACTGCATTTGGGGCTATTATCTTAGACTTCTCCCTTTAATTAAGTTAATATTTACTAGCATGCCTACTGGAAAATGAATGGAGAAGTTCAGGATACCACCTCTCAAATGCATATAATTTACTTGAATATTGGAGCAGGTTTGGTGGAAGGTAAAGAGCTGTGCTCTACATGAATTCTGATTCTTTCAAGAGCTTTCAATTAATTATAACAGGCCAATATTTCCCCAGGTTCCATGGCTAACTGAAGACTGACTATCATACAAATTGATTCTACAGATCATAACATTGGGTATCAGACTTTAAGAAAGATGATTTTAAAGAGTTTCCGTGTATTCCATATGAGGAAAGAGATCCAACAGGGAGAATTAGAATGAAATGAAGAATCCGAGCTGATGCCAGAATGAAAGCCTGTGTGCTGTGAGAGGCATTCAAATAATTTTTTAATGAACTGGTTCCTTTGGCTTATTTTAAGATCTGTATGTAGGGGGAAGTAAAAGCATGACAGGAATAAAATAGATGGAAAAAAATTAAACAAGATTCTGCCCCATTAGTTATGACTGACAAGGAAAAGATAATAGCCAAAGAGCAAATGGAGTTTGTTAGCAGAGAGAGATAATGATAATGGAACTTTCACAAATATATCAGAGAAGAAGTAGATAAAAGTTTTTAAAAAGTTCAGTAATCAGTAGAGATATGTACAATATGAATGACTCAAATATGGTTGAGATATTGGTGTTTAAATCCTGTCACTACTAAAATAAGAAGTGAAGTTTAGCACACTAATGACTAATGGAGGAAATTGCAAACATGGCTACTAAAAATGCAGATAAGTGACTATTTGTACTGAGAAATTTTGAACTTCGATTTATCAGCACATGTAGTTGACATGCCTCTTCTTGGGTAATATGAGAATCAGCTAATGTGCTTACCAAACCACTTATGATGCATAATTTTTATAAGATAATTGTGCTGATTTAACATGAACTAAATATTGAAATACATTGAAATCTGGAGCTGCCAATTTTCAAATAAGGAAAGCAGGGAAGCTGAAATAACAAATTATTTGAAAGCTGTGTGGTTTTATTCTTCAGACTGACCTCTCCTCCCGTTTAGCTTAGAAGGCCAGTAGTCACGAAAAGTTACCCATAATCCCTTTTCTAATGTGAATTTAAGCTAAGGAGATGTGCATACACTTGCGTTTTCATTTCCTCTTCACCTTTATTTTCAAAAGAAAGAATAAAACCATGTTTGTTGATTAAATCCTGGGAAATCCATCTGTGTAGTAGACTTGTCTACAAAGTATATCTCCACACAAGTATCCATCGAGCAGTGGGAGGAAAATAGTAGAAATTCTATTTATCTATTTATTTACTATTAATAAGTTATCTAAAATTAGAAAGTTTACTAACGTTTAATTTATTGGTTGACATTTATTTTTGGATGTTTCACAAACAATTGGATATTGGTAGATTGTTGACTGCTCTCTGTAGCCTGTGAACTTTTATAGTCTGTATGGGCCTGTTACAGTAGTTTTACAGAGGATATTATCTTGTTTGCATTTCAATCTTTAGGCGGAAAGTGGACTAAAAAAAATCTGTCAGAGACACAGAGATAAAATATAATGATAGCAGTGATTAGGCATAGACAAGCATCTAGAATATGGCAGTGCTGACATTTTACCCACCCCTAATATGAGTTCATGTTTAGCCATCTAAGAGGCAAAAGCAATAGCACTCTAATAGTCATATTATTAGATGTAAAGCTTGGAAGCTATTACGAAAGCTTTTTTACATGTGAATTTACACCCACAACAAAGGGATTAGCTACTGATGGTGTGAAGTCATCATGGTTCACCAAATGTTTAAAAGTAGTTTTGTTTCACTTTATCTCATCTAAATTGTCTAAATCTGTTACATGTATAAATAAGTTATCTATATTTTGGGAGTACTTGCCAAAATTTATTAATAGCGTACAAAATGAAAAATGCATGGAGAACCCTATGTGAGAATGAGATAGTACAAAGAGATAGTACAGAGATTCTCAAAGGGGATGCTCTTTAATGTTTACGTGTGTTTCTTGCCTTGTGTGTCATATACATAAATTCCATGATACATACTTTGCAATAACTAAATGACTTTGCCTTTTTATGAATTCTTTTGCAAGTTGGTCATGGCATTTTCCTGGTTCTTCTATGGTGTGGAAATAAATGAAAACTAATCAAATGAGAAAAACAAAGAGTATTTGTTTAGAGCTTGCTATATAGTAAGGGAGTTAGTCACCATCGCTTGTGTTTGGCTGTGACTCAAATGCAGGCAGAGGAGTGGGAAAACTTTATAGTGTAAAACAGGGAAGGTTTCAGGTATGCCCTGCCTGGTGCTTGCTGGGATGGGGAAAGCTGGAGGTGTGGGATAACTAGAAGTAGGGCATCATATGATGTAACTTGTTAGGAGCATGTTTTTGGCTTTCTCTGGTTGGTCCTAAGTTGTAAGCAAGGACAAAAATTAGGGAAACTGTCAGTTATTTGTCAAGTCCTGGTGGTTTTGGACTGATTTTTACAGATGTTATTGTCTTGCTTCCTGGATTGTTCCTAAAGATATTATAGAGCTAACTTCTGCAAGTATGACTTATAGCAGTCTGGTTTTCTGGGCTGATTATTGTAGATAAAGGCTTGGCATCCTGGGCAGGTTTCTAAAGGTTGTGGGTCAGAGTTCTGCTTTTGTTTATGGTCTGGTCATTGTCTGTTGTATTTAGTCTCTTAATGGCTATTTAATTTTATGATGTTCCTTTTAGTATTTCTCTTTAAAAAAAAGTCCCTTCTGGGGGATGTTGTGCTAATATTTTCTGTTTAGATAATTTATTGAAAAGTCTGCAAAATGACTTTAAATAATCAGATAATCCCTCCTCTATGCCTCTTGAATGTTGCAAAATGAAGACAAATAGCTGAAATCACAGCTCTGGGTATTTCTAGGAATATGTTATTCTTTCCAACCTTTGGGAAAGGTGAACTATGGCATTGAAAAAGGGAGAGACTGTGTTCTAGAGTGCCTCTGGGATCATTCTAAAAAATCTCTCTCTCTCTTTTTACATCCTTTGCTTTATTGAATTTTCTTAACACCCCCAAGAATTAAAAACATTACATTGAGAGATGCCCCTGGTGGTCCAGGGATTAAGAATCTACCTTCTGATTGCAGGGGACTTGAGTTCCATCCCTGGTCAGGGAACTAATATTCCATGTGCCTCGGGGCAACTATGCCCCCAGGCCACAGCTAAAGAAAGCCTGTGCCAAGATGGAGACCCAGTGCAGCCAAAATAATAAAAATAAATAAAGTTTAGAAAGTAAAACTTAATCATGATATAGTAAACAACAGCAAAACAATCCATCAAGAAAGACAAAAAGAAACTTAAGGCAAAACCAATATTAGATCTTGGGGCCAATGTGAGATTAGGATTTTGGAGGTTGGGTACTTAATATGCTCTAGGTCAGGAGTATAGGGCAGGAGTTGGACTATAAAGAAAGCTGAGCACTGAAGAATTGATGCTTTTGAACTGTGACGTTGGAGAAGACTCTTGAGAGTCCCTTGGACTGCAAGGAGAATAAACCAGTCAATCCTAAAGGAAATCAACCCTGAATTTTCATTGGAAAGACTGATGCTGAAGCTGAAACTCCAATACTTTGGCCACCTGATGCGAAGAACTGAGTCACTGGAAAAGACCCTGATGCTGGAAAAAATTAAAGGCGGGAGGAGAAGTGGACAACAGAGGATGAGGTGGTTGGATGGATTCACTGACTCGATGGACTTGAGTCTGAGCAGTCTCTGGGAGTTGGTGATGAACAGGAAGCCTGGCGTGCTGCAGTCCACGGAGTTGCAAAGAGTCAGACACGGCTGAGCAGCTGAACTACTTAATATGCTGCCTCCCCCAAACTGTGAAAAAGAACTTTGGAGGTGATGGCTTGTTTGTCTCAAAAACAGTGGTGCTTGAACAACATATAGGTCAGGATATCCTGGTGGTTGTACTTCAGGAATGTCCCATGGTAAAGCTGTGGCATCTCATAGGATCACTAACCACCATTTGATTTCAAGATAATTGAAATCCCATTTATGCTTGATTCTTAAAAAGGGCCCCTTCTTGATAATTCTAGAAACTCCTCTTTTCTTATACCATATATATACACAAAGTAAAGTAAGCATGCTAAAAAAAATCAGTATTAATATATTCCACTTAGAAGTTTTCAGTTTAAATTGCAAAGACATTCATTCCAAGAGGCAGAGTTCATCTCAGTTTCTTAAATATATGAAATTCAGATAAAAGTTACACTTCTTATTAAGAAAAAAATTTAAACACCAGTTTTAAAAAGTCTATGCAAATCACTATATAAGCTAGTTTTTAAACGAGTATTTATTAAATTTTATTAAATATATTCAATGTGAGTAATCATAGAGAATCTGGAACAAATACAACAATGAAAAGAAGATAGAAAATGTACCCAGAGACTTAAGCCCAAAGAAAACTAGTGTTATCTGGATATAATTCATTTCAATCTCATTTCCCCTAGGAAGAGATTTTTTAAATAACGTCTATTTGAGTATGATGTCATTGTGTGAATTTTGTTTTGTTGGCAGTTTAAATTCATTCACTCCTCCTTCCCTCTTTGTTCCTTAGGGTTATTTCTAGCTATTCTGAGTCACAGAAGAGGGAGGAATTCAGAAATACTGAATTTACTGTATTTGCTGTAGATTTGTCAATCAGCTTTGGATGTATACTCCTCACCATTCTTTGGACCGTGGCCCTTCATAGAATGATGTCCTTAACCATCTTCTAGAGTGTGGTCAAGATTTATCAGTTGTCATAGATCCCTGGATCAGGAAGATCCCTTGGAGAAGGGAATGACTACCCACTCCAGTATTCTTGCTTGGAGAATTCCATGGACAGAGGAGCCTGGTGGGCTGCAGTCCATGGGGTTGCAAAGAGTCGGACATGACTGAGCAAGTAACACTAACTAATAACTATTGGAGAAAAGGGACCATTATTGTAGGCTAGATATATCCTCACCAGCAGCTCTCCAAAAGCAGGGGTTTAGGTAGTGATTACTGAAGCCCTGTAGAGGGAGAGTGGGGCAAAATGAGGTGGAATGATAGATCAAGTGTTATACACCAGCCCATATACTTTATTTAATACAAAAACCTCAGTACCAAAGCACTAGGTAGGGAGACTGCATGGAAGGGAGAGATTCTGAAGATTCCAGAAGTGAATTTCAAGGAAATTTTGAATATAAAAAATTATTTATATTTGGTTACACTGGGTCTTTGTTGCTGTATGGACTTCCTCTTGCAGCTAGTGGGGGCTGTTCTTCATTGTGGTGTGTGTGGGCTTCTCATTGCGGTGGCTTCTCTTATTGCAGGGCAAGGGCTCTAAGGCACATGGGCTCAGTAGTTGCAGCTTGTGGGCTCTAGAGCATGGGTGCAGTAGTTGTGGCACGTGGGCTTAGCTGTCTGCAGCGTGTGGGATTCTAGTTCCCAGACAAAGAATGGAACCCATGTCCCTTGCATTGGCAGGTGGATTCTTAACCACTGGACCGCCAGGGAAGTCCCAGAAATTTTGATTTGTTTTTTTATGATGCACAGATCCTAAAGGACTTACTGAGTTATGTTTGACCCAAGAGCTGATTAAAATGTCTGAATAAATTTGACTTATAAGTCTTAATAATAAGAATCTGTCCACTCCAGACAGTTACTAACTAAACAGTCCACAGTTCCCTATACTTCCCTTCTCTGAGTTTGCCCTTCTCTCCTTCGTTTTCCACAATCCATAGCTTGTTCCTTTAAAGTGCTCTCTTCCCAGCCCTCAGTGCTGCTTTCTCCCCACCTCTTGTGTTTCACAGAATGAGATACCCCTCAATACAGAAATAGTGATGTTTAGATAATGCTGTGGTACTTGGTCAGTTTTACAAACCTCTGCCTGCCCAATGAATGTCAAAGATTCCCACTCTCTACTGGTATCTGCTACCTCTGCAAAAGGTTTGAGGGGTGGAGGAATGAAAAAAAACTTTTGACTCTGGACTGCAGTTAGAATTTTTTTAAATTAATTTATTTGTTTTTAATTGGAGAATGATTGATTTACAATATTGTGTTGGCTTCCACCATGTATCAACATGAATCAACCATAGGTATACATATGCCCACTCCCTCCTGAACCCTCGCTCCCACCTTCCACTCCACCCCTCTAGTTTATCACTGAGCACCGAATTTGAGCTCCCTGCGTCATACAGTAAATTTCACTGGCTATCTAACTTTACATATGACAGTGTATATGCTTCAGTGGTACTCTTGTCAATTCATCCCACCCTCTCCTTCCCCTCCCCCTGTGTCCACAAGTCTCTTCTCTGTCTGCATCTTCATTATTGCCTGCAAATAGGTTTATCAGTACCATCCTTCTAGATTCCATATATATGAGCTAATATATATTTGTCTTTCTGACTTGCTTCACTCTGTGTAACAGGTACTAGGTTCATCCACCTTATTTGAACTGAGTCAAATGCATTCCATTTTATGGCTGAGTAATATTTCATTGTGTATATGTACCACAACTTCTTTATTCTGTCAATGGACATCTAGGTTGCTTCTATGTCCTATTGTAAATAGTGCTGTGATGAAAAATGGTATGCATGTGTCTTTTTTGCAGTTATAACTTATTTAATTTTCAAAATTTATATTATGGTAATGGCAAATTTTCCTCCTTTTTCCCAGTATTTTTACCTTACTCAATGTGAACTGACAGTATTGAATTTGACATTATTACTACTATAAAAGAGTGTTTGTAGTCTTCATGCTCTGGGTATTTGTAGAGCAGAGCTTTTGTATAAGGAAATGGCAACCCACTCCAGTGTTCTTGCCTGGCGAATCCCAGGGACAGTGGAGCCTGGTGGGCTGCTGTCTATGGGGTCACGCAGAGTCAGACACGACTGAAGCAACTTAGCAGCAGCAGCAGCAGCATACCCTAATCAGCTCTTATTTTACCAAGCCATAGAGGTTCTAGAATGCTGCTCTAGGCTGGGTAATTATGCAAAAAGGTCCATGAGTAATTAGGATAAGTATTGCACAAATATAATGTTCATCGTAAATATTTTATACCTTAAAAGAATATAGTTAACATTTTTCTGGTTATACACCATTCCATCTCTGTTAAATAATGTTTTTAATGTTTTAAACCATAGCTAATATTTAGGTTGTGGTCAACTAAATTATAATAATGAATCCTACTACCGTGAACAACTTTGTATATAGTTTTCTGAATTTAAGATTGAGGTGGTATTCCAAAAAAAAAGTTTTTTCTAAAAAGAAGTTCTCTCAACGCATAGTCTTTTTATCATTTCCTTTTGTTGATTTTTTAAAAATCTACCTAATTTTTTGATGTTTTGTAATTAAAAATAATCCAACTATTATTTCTTCTTTATAATACCAAAGGGTAATATGCACTTATTCCTACTGTCTTTTCTATTTGTGTGTTACATCACAATTTAGTAGAACATGTTGGTGAAATTAAAATTTTTGTTTATTCAATTCAAAGTGCATTCTTTTAATTGAAAATTAGTCAGATAATATTGTATTTTAATAGTTGTTGTTCAGCTGCTCAGTTGTGTCTGACTCTTTGCGACCCCATGGACTGCAGGACACCAGGCTTCCCTGTCCCTCACCATCTCCAGGAGTTTGCCCAAGTTCATGTACATTGCATCGGTGATGCTATCCAGTCATCTCATCCTGTGACTCCCTCTTCTCCTTCTGTCCTCAATCTTTCCCAGCATCAGGGACTTTTCCAATGAGTCGGCTGTTCATGTCAGGTGACCAAAATACTGGAGCTTCAACATCAGTCCTTCCAACAAGTATTTAGGGTTGACTTCCCTTAAGGTTGACTGGTTTGATCTCCTTGCTGTCCAGGGGACTCTCAGGAGTCTTCTCCAGCACCACAGTTCAAAGGCATCGATTCTTTGGGTTCTGCCTTCTTTACAGTCCAGCTCTCACAACTGTATGTGACCACTGGGAAGACCATAACTTTGACTATATGGAGCTTTGTTGGCAGAGTAATGTCTCTGCTTTTCAAACCACTGTCTAGGTTTGTCATCGCTTTCCTGCCAAGAAGCTGTTGTCTTCTGATTTCATGGCTGCAGTCACCATCCGCAGTGATTTTAGAGCTCATGAATAGGAAATCTGTCACTGCTTCCACGTTTTCCCTTCCTGTTTGCCATGCAGAAATGGGGCTTGATGCCATGATCTCAGTTTTTTTTTACTATTTAGTTTTAAGTTGGCTTTTTCACTCTTCTCCTTCACCCTCATCAAGTTCAGTTCAGTTCAGTAACTCAGTCGTGTCCGACTCTCTGAGACCCCATGAATCGGAGCACGCCAGGCCTCCCTGTCCTTCACCAACTCCCGGAGTTAGCAAAACTCATGTGCATCAAGTTGGTGATGCCATACAGCGATCTCATCCTCTGTCGTCCCTTTCTCCTCCTACCCTCAATCCCTCCCAGCATCAGGGTTTTTTCAAATGAGTCAACTCTTTGCATGACGTGGCCAAAATATTGCAGTTTCAGCTTTAGCATCAGTCCTTCCAATGAACACCCAGGATTGATCTCCTTTAGAGTGGACTGGTTGGACCTCATAGCAGTCCAAGGGACTCTCAAGAGTCTTCTCCAACACCACACTTCACAGTCCAAATCTCACATCCATACATGACCACTAGGAAAACATGGCCTTGACTAGACAGACCTTGGTTGGCAAAGTAATATCTCTGCTTTTTAATATGCTATCTAGGTTGGTCATAACTTTCCTTTCAAGGAGTAAGTGTCTTTTAATTTCATGGCCGCAATCACCATCTGCTGTTATTTTGGAGCCCCTCAAAATAAAGTCTGCCACTGTTTCCACTGTTTCCCCATCTATTTCCCATGAAGTGATGGGACCAGATGCCATGATCTTAGTTTTCTAAATGTTGAGCTTTAAGCCAACTTTTTCACTCTCCTCTTTTACTTTCATCAAGAGGCTTTTTAGTTCCTCTTCACTTTCTGCCATGAGGGTGGTGTCATCTGCATAACTGAGGTTATTGATATTTCTCCTGGCAATCGTGATTCCAGCTTGTGCTTCTTCTAGCCCAGCGTTTCTCTGTATGATGTACTCTGCATATAAGTTAAATAAGCAGGGTGACAATATACAGCCTTGCCGTATTCCTTTTCCTATTTGGAACCAGTCTGTTGTTCCATGTCCAGTTCTAACTCTTGCTTCCTGACCTGCATACAGGTTTCTCAACAGGCAGGTCAGTTGGTCTGGTATTACTATCTCTTTCAGAATTTTCCACAGTTTATTGTAATCCACACAGTCAAAGGCTTTGGCATAGTCAATGAAGCAGAAATAGATGTTTTTCTGGAACTCTCTTGCTTTCTCCATGATCCAGCGGATGTTGGCAATTTGATCTCTGGTTCCAATGCCTTTTCTAAAACTAGCTTGAACATCTGGAACTTCACGGTTCACGTATTGCTGAAGCCTGGCTTGGAGAATTTTGAGCATGACTTTACTAGCGTGTGAGATGAGTGCAATTGTGTAGTAGTTTGAGCTTTCTTTGGCATTGCCTTTCTTTGGGATTGGAATGAAAACTGACCCTTTCCAGTCCTGTGGCCACCGCTGAGTTTTCCAAATTTGCTGGCATATTGAGTGCAGCACTTTCTCAGCATCATCTTTCAGGATTTGAAATAGCTCAACTGGAATTCCATCACCTCCACTAGCTTTGTTCGTAGTAATGCTTTCTAAGGCCCACTTGACTTCATATTCCAGGATGTCTGGCTCTAGGTGAGTGATCACACCATCGTGATTATCTGGGTCATGAAGATCGTTTTTGTACAGTTCTTCTGTGTATTCTTGCCACCTCTTCTTAATATCTTCTACTTCTGTTAGGTCCATACCATTTCTGTCCTTTATTGAGCCCATCTTTGCATGAAATGTTCCCTTGGTATCTCTAATTTTTTTGAAGAGATCTCTAGTCTTTCCCTTTCTGTTGTTTTCCTCTATTTCTTTGCATTGATCACTGAGGAAGGCTTTCTTATCTCTCCTTGCTATTCTTTGGAACTCTGCATTCAAATGGGAATATCTTTCTTTTTCTCCTTTGCTTTTCGCCTCTCTTCTTTTCACAGCTATTTGTAAGGCCTCCTCAGACAGCCATTTTCCTTTTTTGCATTTCTTTTCCATGGGGATGGTCTTGATCCCTGTTCTCTGTACAATGTCATGAACCTCCGTCCATAGTTCATCAGGTAATCTGTCTATCAGATCTTAAATCTATTTCTCACTTCCACTGTGTAATCATAAGGGATTTGATTTAGGTCATATCTGAATGGTCTAGTGGTTTTCCCTACTTTCTTCAATTTAAGTCTGAATTTGGCAATAAGGAGTTCATGATCTGAGCCACAGTCAGTTCCCGGTCTTGTTTTTGCTGACTGTATACAGCTTCTCCATCTTTGGCTGCAAAGAATATAATCAGTCTGATTTCTATGTGGACCATCTGGTGATGTCCATGTGTAGAGTCTTCTCTTGTGTTGTTGGAAGAGGGTGTTTGCTCTGACCAGTGAGTTCTCTTGGCAAAACTCTATTAGCCTTTGCCCTGCTTCATTCCGTACTCCAAGGTCAAATTTGCCTGTTACTCCAGGTTTTTCTTGACTTCCTACTTTTGCATTCTAGTCCCCTATAATGGAAAGGACATCTTTTTTGGGTGTTAACTCTAAAAGGTTTTGTAGGTCTTCATAGAACCGTTCAACTTCGGCTTCTTCAGTGTTACTGGTTGGGGCATAGCCTTGGATCACCGTGATATTGAATGGTTTTCCTTGGAAACGAACAGAGGTCATTCTTTGGTTTTTGAGATTGCAGCCAAGTACTGCATTTTGGACTCTCTTGTTGACCATGATGGCTACTCCATTTCTTCTAAGGGATTCTTGCCCACAGTAGTATATATAATGGTCATCTGAGTTAAATTCACCCATTCCAGTCCATTTTAGTTCACTGATTCCTAGAATGTTGACATTCACTCTTGCCATCTCCTGTTTGACCACTTCCAATTTGCCTTGATTCAGGGACTGAACATTCCAGGTTCCTATGCAATATTGCTCTTTACAGCATCAGACCTTGCTTCTGTCACCAGTCACATCCACAACTGGGTATTGTTTTTGTTTTGGCTCCATCCCTTCATTCTTTCTGGAGTTACTTCTCCACTGATCTCCTGTAGCATATTGGGCACCTACCGACCTGGGGAGTTCCTCTTTCAGTATCCTATCATTTTGCCTTTTCATAGTGTTCATGGGGTTCTCAAGGCAAGAATACTGAAGTTGTTTGCCATTCCCTTCTCCAGTGGACCACATTCTGCCAGACCTCCTCACCATGACCCGCCCGTCTTGGGTGGCCCCACATGGCATGGCTTAGTTTCATTGAGTTAGACAGGGCTGTGGTCTGTGTGATCAGATAGGCTAGTTTTCTGTGATTATGGTTTCAGTGTGTCTGCCCTCTGATGCCCTCTCCTAACACCTACTGTCTCACTCAGGTTTCTCTTACCTTGGACATGGGGTATCTCTTCATGGCTGTTCCAGCAAAGCACAGCCACTGCTCCTTACCTTGGACGAGGTTGTCCCTCCTGACTTTGAACATGGAGTAGCTCCTCTCGGCCTTCCTGTGCCCGTGCAGCCGCTGCTCCTTGGATGTTGGGTAGCTCCTCTTGGCTGCCGCCCCTGGGCTCTCTAATTCCTCTCAGATTTCTGCCCTTAGAGTGGTATCATCTGCATATCTGAGGTTATTGATGTTTCTCCTGCCTATCTTGATTCCAGCTTGTAACTCATCTAGCCCCACATTTCTTGTGATGTGCTCAGTGTATCGGTTAAACAAACAGGGTGACAGCAGACAGCCCTGCCATATTCCTTTCTCAATCCTGAACCAATCAGTTTTTCCATACAGGGTTCTAACTGCTGCTTCTTGACCCACATATAGGTTTCTCAGGAGACAGGTAAGATGGTCCGGTATTTCCATCTCTTTGATTGCTTTCCACAGTTTGTTATGATCCACAGAGTCAAAGGCTTTAGTGTAGTTGATGAAACAGGGGTAGATATTTTTCTAGAATTCCCTTGCTTTCTCTATGATCCAGCAAATGTTGGGTATTTCAAGTTTTGTAGTAAAATGCCTTAATTTGAATAAATAAACTGAATTATATGATTGATTTGTTGAATACATTTTATGAACTGCTAACAAACTAATATGTGTTATATTAAATTTTCCCAAAAAAGATAAGTGATTTCAAAATATAATCGGAAATTCCCTGGTGGTCCAGGAGTTAGGACTCCATGCTTTCATTGTGGAGTGTCTGGGTTTGATCCACGGTCTGAGAACTAAGATCCTACGAGCCATGCGTCACAGTCAGAAAAACAAAACAAAAACCAAAATATGAACCAATTTTTTTAAAAATAAAGATTTTATTTCAAATTATCTATAAAATGAACTATTATCCTTACTTTAACTTTTTGATACTGATAAACATTTCTAATAAAGATTCTTTGATCCCCACATGGTTTTTTAATTCGCTTAATTTTAAGTTAAATAATCAGTCAGTTAGTTTTATTGAGATATACTTGATTAAAAATGTTGTGTTAGTCTCTGCTGTACAGCAGAGTGACTCAGTTATACAGCAAACATTCTTCTTTTTTAATATTTTCCATTATGATTTGGGAGTGGGAAATGCAAACTATTACATTTAGAGTGGATAATTAGCTTAATTTTTTAGAAATCTTATGAATAAATCTAGATCAGAAATTCATTAGGAAAGTAAATCATTCTTAGGTTTTAATTTGACATCTCACCAAATATTCGATAATCATCTGTGTTGTATGGGATACAAAGAAATACAAGGTAAATGCATTGCATTCAAATAATAATTTAAATGATAAAATTCAGAATATTAAAAAAAATTTAAATACTTTATCTGAATCACAACTTAACTGTAGAATCGGATGATCTGACCACTCATTACATTTAGTCATAAGTAATATTCCATTTCTGAGAAGCTGCAGTTACATCTGGACAAGCTCAGTGTCTTTGGTTATACTTCTGGGACTGTCTAAACATCTTACCGGGTTCTTAAGAGTTCCATTTTGAACTAGGTAAATTTTGGTCTTCTCTAGAAACTTTCCAGGATTTTCCTCTGACCTGGGAAATGTACTTAAATGTAACATCTTACCTTGGGATCTTTAAATATCAGGATTTTCTTTTCTTTCTTTCTTTTAAAAGATTTCTTCTAATATTTATTTATTTATTTTTGGTTGTGCTGGGTCTTCATTGCTACACAGGCTTTTCCCTAGTTGCAGTATACTAGCTTCTCACTGAGGTGGCTTCTCTTGTTGCAGAGCATGGGCTTTGGGACGCACAAGCTTCAGCAACTGCAGGATGTTGGCTCAGTAGTTGTGGCAAGGAGGCTCCAGATCGCAGGCTCAGTAGTTGTGGCACAAGGGCTCAGCTACATGTGGGATCTTCCTGGACCCGGGGTCAAACCAGTGTCCCCTGCATTGCAAGGTGGATTCTTAACCGTTGGACCACCAGAGAAGCCCTCTTCCTTCCTTCTTTCCTTTCTTTTTAAAGTTGTCCTGAAATTTATATCATTTTAGCATCCTGAAGTATCAATAGCTACACCTAGTGGATTCGCCAAGCTTGTTCTAATTAGTCCTGAGTCTGGGTGGTTCTTGGAATGGTTGTCCTGCATTTTATGTTATGGAAGGAAACCGGGAGTTTGGGTTATCCTTGTACTATGTGTCGGTAAGTTGTTCTTCCCCACTGTGTGGGTGGTTGTATTCAGTTCAGTTCAGTTCAGTCACTCAGTCGTGTCCGACTCTCCGCGACCCCATGAATCACAGCACGCCAGGCCTCCCTGTCCATCACCAACTCCCGGAGTTCACTCAAACTCATGTCCACAGAGTCGGTGATGCCATCCAGCCATCTCATTCTCTGTCGTCCCCTTCTCCTCCCGCCCCCAACCTTTCCCAGCATCAGAGTCTTTTCCAGTGAGTCAACTCTTCGCATGAGGTGGCCAAAGTATTGCAGTTTCAGCTTTAGCATCAGTCCTTCCAATGAACACCCAGGATTGATCTCCTTTAGAATGGACTGGTTGGATCTCCTTGCAGTCCAAGGGACTCTCAAGAGTCTTCTCCAGCACCACAGTTCAAAAGCATCAATTCTTCAGCGATCAGCTTTCTTCGCAGTCCAACTCTCATATCCATACATGACCACTAGAAAAACCATAGCCTTAACTAGACGGACCTTTGTTGGCAAAGTAATGTCTCTGCTTTTTAATATACTATCAAGGTTGGTCATAACTTTCCTTCCAAGGAGTAAGCGTCTTTTAATTTCATGGCTGCAATCAGCATCTGCAGTGATTTTGGAGCCCAAAATAATAAAGTCTGACACTGTTTCCACTGTTTTCCCATCTATTTCCCATGAAGTGATGGGACCAGATGCCATGATCTTTGTTTTCTGAATGTTGAGCTTCAAGCCAACTTTTTCACTCTCCTCTTTCACTTTCATCAAGAGGCTTTTGAGTTCCTCTTCACTTTCTGCCATAAGGGTAGTGTCATCTGCATATCTGAGGTTATTGATATTTCTCCCAGCAATCTTGATTCCAGGTTGTGCTTCTTCCAGCCCAGCGTTCCTCATGATGTACTCTGCATAGAAGTTAAATAAGCAAGGTGACAATATATAGCCTTGACATACTCCTTTTCCTATTTGGAACCAGTCTGTTGTTCCATGTCCAGTTCTGACTGTTTCTTCCTGACCTGCATACAGGTTTCTCAAGAGGCAGGTCAGGTGGTCTGGTATTCCCATCTCTTTCAAAATTTTCCACAGTTTATTGTGATCCACACAGTCAAAGGCTTTGGCATAGTCAATAAAGCAGAAATAGATGTTTTTCTGGAACTCTCTTGCTTTCTCCATGATCCAGCGGATGTTGACAATTTGATCTCTGGTGCCTCTGCCTTTTCTAAAACCTGCTTGAACATCTGGGAATTCATGGTTCACATATTACTGAAGCCTGGCTTGGAGAATTTTGAGCATGACTTGTGTTAGGCAACCCGAATTTAGCTTCTCTAGCCTTGCATACCCTCTGTAAGCTACAGTGATCACTTCAGAAATAAGGTCTGAGGCACCACAGGGAAGCCCCATTGGTTCCTGCAAGGTCTAGTACTCTTTCTGAACTTCCTCCTCTCTGCTTTGGTCTCTAGGCTACACAGATTTTGCTCCACATAACCTGTGGGTATTGTGCTGTCACGTGTGTCCTTGGATTAAAGTCCATGAATTGACTTCATTTGTTTCTTGGCTCTCATGGTAATGATTTTCCCTGTTCCTTTATCCCTTGTGTTTTTTCAGTTAAACAGCCCTCTTTGCTAGATTTCAATCCAGTTTGAGAGTTCCAGTGTCTCCAATCCACCTGCGTCTTGGGCGGTTGGAAGCACAATATTCAGAATAGATGTGTGAGGTGGGATCTGTGGAGAATGAGATAGTTTTTTCACATTTTTCTCATTAGTGGTATTTTTTCCTAACGTAAAATACATACTGAATTGAGGAGAGTTTAAAAAATAAAAAACAGTTTAAAAGAAAAATAAATAAAACTTGTGATCCTACCACTTGGGGATATACTTTGTTATTATTTTGGTGCATTTACTACCTGAAATGTGTGTGTCTGTGTGTATGCTCAATCATGTCCAAATCTTTCTGACCCTGTGGACTGTAGCCCAGCAGGCTCCTCTGCCCATGGAATGTTCCAGGCAAGAATACTGGAGTGGGACTGGAAATTTTTATGTATATGAATGACTGAATAAATTTGTAAAAAGTGGATTATACTCTATATTCAGACTTCATGCTACTTTGTTTCTTAATATAGATAAATATTATGCCAACCTCATAAAAATCTTTAAAAATGCAAGTTTAAGTGATTGCATAGTATTTCAACAGATGGGTGGCTTCCAGTTTTTAATTTATGCTTTTTTTCCCTGGAAACCTTATTTTCGTCCTGATAAAACAATGACATTTGCTAGTATTATTTATTTCTTAAGATTGTTACATATTTCTCAAGTCAATATCTTATGTTTCTAACCATTATTATTTTTTTAAGCAAAGAATTATGAACACTGGGGTTCTTAAATGCAATATAACTTTACCTTTATAAAAAGGCTCTGTATTTTTTAATTTCCTTTTTTAAGTGAACTACCTTTGTGTATTATTTTTTTTTTTTTAAGATTTGGAGTCTTATTAACTTCATATAGTAACAACTAAATCTCCAAGTTCTTTAGGAATGGACTTCGAATGTCTGAGGAAGACTCACAAACCAGAATTTCAGTTTCTAGGAAGTTTCCTTTCCTTTTCTAGGAAGAATAAAGATTGTACTTCTAAAAATGTCCCCAATGATTTTAGACCAATAAGCATCTCCTTTTATAAAATGTTGGAAACTTCAGAAATAGAATTATTTTGTTTCATCTCTTTATCTCCACAATATCCAGCCCAAGTTCCACCACTGTCTGGCTATCAGTTTTTGGACAAATGTTGAACCTTTCTAATCCTCAGTTTCCTCATGATAATTGTACCATTCTCATTGGGTTATGGCAAAGGTTAAAAATATCCAACACGGTGTCTAGCCTGGATCATTAAATTTTAGGTATTGTTTATACTGCTGTTATGCTACTGGGGGAGATAGCATAACATGGTGGTTAATATGGTGGACTTTGAAGCTAACCTACCTAGGTTCAAACCTTGATTGCCACTTACTAGTTCTGTGGCCTTGGAGAATTACTTATCCTCTTTTGCCTCAGTTTTCTCATCTGTTAAAGGGATCTAATAATAGGATCTACTTATGGAGTTTTTATGAGGATTAAGTGTTTTAATATATATGAAAAATATTGAGAATGGTGTCTAGCAAGTGCTGTATGTGTGATTCTTTAAATCAAACAAAATACTTGGTCCATATTTTAAGTATTAAGTGGATAAAGTAGTTATAGAACAAAGCCAAGTCATGTCACTTTTGTTTTCTTACCTGTGTTAATATTTCTTTTTCTTTGGAGTGTTCAGTAACCAGAGGAACTGCATGCTTTCAGATTGTTGGCTGAAGAGTGCTCAATTTGACCAGTCCCCAAGGAGGTACTTGCCAGATTGCTAGGATGAAAAGTTAATGAATCAGAATCATCAAAATCTGAGATGAGTCAACTGATGTCTATCTTACTATCTTAGGTAGAGCCCAGCCAAGAACATGGGAAAAGTCTTATGAGTAGGTAACCTTCTCTATGTATGTTTATGGGACTATTGCCATTCTTTCTAGTACAGGAAAGTAGTTGTGGGATAGAGAGACTGATTTGCTTTTAAAGATTAAATGTCTTCGACTATCCCTGGGCAAAAAGGAGTTCGCAAAGATCTTAATTCAAATATAAACACTGTTATTCTATTTCTCTTATAGTAAGACTCTTCATAAAGAATGACCCAATAGACTAGAAGATTTTTCAAGCAAATTAAAATTATTTTCCACAAGGCACAGCATTTTGATTGCTTCCCTATGTTTTAGAACTCTTAAGAGTTCTTCAGATGAGGTCCAAAGTGCAGCAAAACATAATCATCCAACTTGGATGGCAGCCATGGAATGGGATGACTGAATAAATATTACCATCTAACATCATTCATCTCAGGCTTTAGTGGGACTGGGAGAGAGGGTGGGAGAGATTTCCTGCCAAAATCCAAGGTTAAACCCAAAGAGAAGTTAGTATTCCCCTGAGGCCATTTTTTTCTCGATTATGAGCCTTGGCTATGATTTCATTTCAATGATTATTTTTTTAAAAATGTATTTTGAGTAGGGGTAGGCAAAGCTGGTTTCAGACATCTGTAATTTGAAAATTCATCTAGCAGTGTGATGGTCAATTTGAACAGATATGAATATACTGTAGCTGTTGACGTGTTCCTTAATATGCTTTTTTTCCTGCTCTCAAGTTAGAACTATTAAAAATTGCAATAGAGGCATTTGATTGTTTAAAGTGAGATTGTGGATACCTCCACCAGCCTTGACAGGGGACACAAACCTTAGTTTGGAAACTAATGTAAACCTTGCAACAATGAAGTAACTTAACAGACCTGAGTCAAGCATAAACAATGAAATGGTTTGAAAGGATTGGTCTCCCCAGAATGTCACGTTCCATGGAAGAATGCTTTCTCTATTTGATCTGTCACTAGAGCTCTCAAAATATGACACTCCTGAACATAATATACTTTGATGATAAACTAGATTAACTTTCCCAGTACAAGTGAAAGGCCACCTGTTGCCAGAATGGCCATATTCCTCGTTGGCTGTCTTGTAGCTGTCATCACTTCAATGCAATCTGCAGCCGACATGCTGGAATATAATGAATATGTCAGAAGTTGGAGGTCAGCCATCGAAGTACATGAAAACTTGGCTCGCCTACAGTGTCAGCATGGAGGCCTCCCCTATCATCTTGTGCAAAGGATTTCTGCACCACTTGATTTGTTTGCACAGGGTTTGTTGCTGTTGGATGGGGCGTATTTCTGAGAGGCTTTTTGACAGCCCATTCAAATATTTTCAGTGTGGAAAAAAATAGGGCTTCTGGTTTCATGCTCTTCAAATAATAATAGATGGTGTGAAATGCCGAGGAGTACCCAGTGGTGGTGGGGGTTAGTTGTGGCTTTTTAGTGGAAATATCCACAGAGACAAAAGTGTTTTGATTGGAGTAGAGAGGATTAGTTGGAAGATCAGAGCCACTGAAGAAATCGTGGAGGTGTTCAGTTTCTGCCTTCTCCTCTCTACTCCTCCCTACTAACGTACATGATGTTAGGTCACTTGGGCCACAAACTCTTAATATTGGGAAATATAAAGTGGTGCATCATATTTATTTATGTCAAATATTTATATATTATATACAATATGCTATTAATCAGTTTTCCAGATTACAATATCATGGGCCAATATGAGATTCTTATTTACGATGGAATATCTTTTCTTCTTGAACAGTGAAATCTGTTTTCACTAATGGCATCAAGAAGAAGCTTTCTGAAGTCTTGGTCAGTATGATGAAAGATTCATGAGTAGTTCCATTGGCTGAAAGTAAGAGAGCTTAAGATCAATCTCAGTTATTGTTAAATGCTTTCTCCAAACTTTTGAAGGCCAAATGAAAGGGGAATTCTGTTCTTGGCTTTGGCTTGGGCAGAGTTTCTCAACCTTGACACTATTGACATTTTGGATTGGATAATTCTCTGTGGTGGGGACTGTCCTGTGCATTGTAGGAGTTGAGAAGCATCCCTGGCCTTACCCACTAGATACCGTAACACCTTCCCAGTCACGACAACAAAAAATAATGTCTCCCAGTGTCCCCAGTTGCCAGTCGTCCCCTGGAACCCACTTGGGGACAAAACTGCCCCTGATGGAGAACCACTGTGTTAGTTGCATGCTGGGTTTCTGAAGTATCTTATGTTGCAGTATCATAAAGGAGCAAACTGTATGCATAGACCCATTCTCCTAACTTTACCTTCCAGTTTTAATAACAGAATATCAACTGAAAAGGAGTAGGAGGTTTATTGCACTCCACACAATAATTCACATTCAGCCATTCTTAAAGTATACATTTGGGTAGCCAAGGGCCTAAGATTATCTTCTATGGGTTTTGATAATAACAGCAGTGAAAGAGTGTTAGTCGCTCAGTCATGTCCAACTCTTTGTGACCCCATGGACTTGTAGCCCGCCAGGCTCCTCTGTCTATGGGGATTCTCCAGGCAAGAATACTAGAGTGGGTTGCCATGCCCTTCTCCAGAGGATCTTTTCAACCCAGGGATCAAACCCAGGTCTCCTGCACTGCAGGCAGATTCTTTACCATCTGAGCTACCTGGAAGTTTAATAACAGAAGCAATAACTCTTATTTATGCAGGGGTAATTGCAGTGCCACACCCTGTGCTGAATCACATGATATTTCACTTGATCCTTGTAACACATGTAGACATTAACTACGTTCTCATACTCTTATCAGATGAGCGTGTAGAAGCTTGGAGCATTTAAATACTTTGCCTAAACTTGCGCCCTTAGTAAGAAACAGAGTTTGTGTTTAAATTCAGGTGATCCCAGCTAGAACTTGTATAATGAACTACTTACACAATTTCTTCCTTTGTGGGCTACTCCCAGGGATGGCACGGTCCACAACTGACACTCAGCACATTTCTTTCCAGCCTTTTCACATAATTTAGGTCTCAGTGAGTCACATCCTATAATCGTTTTATGAGAACAAACTGACAAATGGCTAATTTAAAATTATCCCTGTCAAAAGCAGATAAGAAAATTACGTGTGGGTTTGATAAAAAGAAAAAACATTTTATATCTCTTCTAAAACACTTGTTAAATTTTATCGAGATGTGACCTTTTAAACTTAGACCTCTCATGTCTCAGCAAGCTGTACGCTCCGTGGGAATTTGAATCCCCATGCAATGTTTAATTTGTGTTAATTAACTCAGTGTTTAATTTTTTCTGTTTGTTTTTGTTATCTTTAAAATTTTCTACATGTTGACAAAGGGAAATATTTGACTACTACATCCCTTTTTTTTTTTTCTCTCCCGCCCTGCTGGTAGAGGTTTAAAAATGAGTGAAATTGTCAAAAGTCAGACAAATTGAACAGAACAAAACAAAAACAAAAGCAGAGACACTTGTTAATCCACAACCTGGGAGAAAACTGACACGTTTGTTCTCATCTATTTTTTCTTAGTCCAGTGTCAGAGCTCCTTCGTCCCTCTTCTTTATTTATATATTCTTTTAATCATCACTTTGTCTTTACTTATTCAGTTACCATTCCCCAAATTGATGATATAATATAAAAAGAGCCTTTCCCCTTAGTTTTCTTTTTTTAAATAAGTGTATTATACCATTTTTTTCATTAGCACTTAGCAGACAATGAGTAAATATTTACTGTCTTATGAAAGCCAGTAGACAAATGAGAGTAGAAAACACAGAAAAATAGAGGATACAGGCCAAGTGTAGCCATATGGAAGATAACTGTACTGCCACCGAATGACGGGCACAGGAAAGACAGTGAATTGCTATTCCCATAGTTTCAGTCAGTTCAGTTTCTCAGTTGTGTCCGACTCTTTGCAACTCCATGGACTGCAGCACAACGGACCTCGCTGTCCACCAATTCCTAGAGCTCACTCAAACTCATGTCCATTGAGTCGGTGATGCCATCCAACCATCTCATACTCTGTTGTCCCCTTCTCCTCCAACTTCAGTCTTGCCCAGCATTAGGGTCTCTTCCAGTGAGTCCATTCTTCACATCAGGTGGCCAAAGTACTGGAGTTTCAGCTTCATATCAGTCCTTCCAATGAATATTCAGGACTGATTTCCTTTAGGATGGACTGGTTGGATCTCCTTGCAGTCCAAGGGACTCTCAAGAGTCTTCTCCAACACCACAGTTCAAAAGCATCAATTCTTTGGCGCTCAGCTTTCTTTATAGTCCAACTCTCATATCCATACATGACTACTGGAAAAGCCAAAGCTTTCACTAGACAGACCTTTGTCAGCAAAGTAATGTCTCTGCCTTTTAATATGATGTCTAGGTTGGCCATAGCTTTTCTTCCAAGGAGCAAGAGTCTTTTAATTTAATGGCTTCAGTCACCATTTGCAGTGATTTTGGAGGCTGCTTCCCACAAAAAATAAAGTCTGTCACTGTTTCCATTGTTTTCCTATCTATTTGCCATGAAGTGATAGGACCAGATGCCATAATCTTTGTTTTTTGAATGTTGAGTTTTAAGCCAGCTTTTAAACTCTCCTCTTTTACTTTCATCAAGAGTACTTTTGCTTTCTTTAGTTCTTCATTTCTGCCATAAGGGTGGTGTCATCTGCATATCAGAGGCTATTGATATTTCTCCTGGCAATCTTGATTCCAGCTTATGCTTCATCCAACCCACCTTTTTGCATAATGTTAAATAAGCAGGGTGACAATATACAGCCTTGCCGTACTCCTTTTCCTATTTGGAACCAGTCTGTTGTTCCATGTCCAGTTCTAACTGTTGCTTCGTGTCCAGCATACAGATTTCTCAGGCGGCAGGTCAGGTGGTCTAGTATTCCTATCTCTTGAAGAATTTTCCACAGTTGGTTGTGATTCCTGCAGTCAAAACTTTGGCATAGTCAATAAAGCAGAAGTAGCTATTTTTCTGGAACTCTCTTACTTTTTCAATAATCCAGCAGATGTTGGCAATTTGATCTCTGGTTCTTCTGCCTTTTCTAAATCCAACTTGAACATCTGGAAATTCACGGTTCACATACTGTTGAAGCCTGGCTTGGAGGATTTTGAGCATTACGTGGCTAGCGTGTGAGATGAGTGTAATTGTGCAGTAGTTTGAACATTCTTTGGCAATGCCTTTCTTTGGGATTGGGATGAATACTGACCTTTTTCAGTTCTGTGGCCACTGCTGAGATTTTCAAATTTGCTGGCATATTGAGTGCAGCACTTTAACAGGATCATCTTTTAGGATTTGAAATAGCTCATTTGGAATTCCATCACCTCCACTAGCTTTGTTCGTAATGATGCTTCCTAAAGAAGCACAAGCTGGAATCAAGATTGCTGGGAGAAATATCAATAACCTCAGATATGCAGATGACACCACCCTCATGGCAGAAAGTGAAGAGGAACTAAAAAGCCTCTTGATGAAAGTGAAAGAAGAGAGTGAAAAAGTCGGCTTAAAGCTCAACATTCAGAAAACTAAGATCATGGCGTCTGGTCCCATCACTTCATGGGAAATAGATGGGGAAACAGTGGAAACAGTGTCAGACTTTATTTTTGGGGGCTCCAAAACCACTGCAGATGGTGATTGCAGCCATGAAATAAAAAGACACTTACTCCTTGGAAGGAAAGTTATGACCAACCTAGATAGCATATTAAAAAGCAGAGACATTACTTTGCCAACAAAGGTCTGTCTAGTCAAGGCTATGGTTTTTTCCAGTGGTCATGTATGGATGTGAGAGTTGGACTGCGAAGAAAGCTGAGAACTGAAGAATTGATGCTTTTGAACTGTGGTGTTGGAGAAGACTCTTGAGAGTCGCTTGGACTGCAAGGAGATCCATCCAGTCCATCCTAAAGGAGATCAGTCCTGGCTGTTCATTGGAAGGACTGATGCTAAAGCTGAAACTCCAATACTTTGGCCACCTCTTAGGAAGAGTTGACTCATTGGAAAAGACCCTGATGCTGGGAGGGATGGGGGCAGGAGGAGATGGGGATGACAGAGAATGAGATGGCTGGATGGCGTCACTGACTCCATGCACATGAGTTTGAGTGAACTCCGGGAGTTGGTGTTGGACAGGGAGGCCTGGTGTGCTGTGATTCGTGGGGTTGCAAAGAGTCGGACATGACTGAGCGACTGAACTGAAGTGAACTGAACTGAAGGCCCACTTGACTTTGCATTCCAGGATGTCTGGCTCTAGATGAGTGATCACACCATCATGGTTTTCTGGGTCATGAAGATCTTTTTTGTATAGTTCTTCTGTGTATTCTCGCCACCTCTTAAGATCTTCTGCTTCTGTTGGGTCTATACCATTTCCTTCCTTTATTGAGCCCATCTTTGCATGAAATGTTCCCTTGATATCTCTAATTTTCTTGAGGAGATTTCTAGTCTTTTCCATTCTGTTGTTTTTCCTCTATTTCTTTGCATTGATCACTGAGGAAGGCTGTCTTATCTCTCCTTGCTATTCTTTGGAACTCTGAATTCAAATGGATATATTTACCCTTTACTGATTGCTTTTGAAATACTCTTTATCATGGAGAAGTTATAAGCATATACAAAAGTAGAAAGCCTGGTATATGAACCCCAATACACTTTCACTCATCCCCAAAAGTCATCAAACTATGGCCAGTCTTGTCACATACTGCATTAATTATCTACTGAGGTAAAACGAATGATCCCAAATTTAGCAGTTTATAACAGCATACATTTATTATCTCAGAGTTTTTGTGGAGTAGGTCTCCAGATGGGGCTTCTTTGGATCCTCTGGCTCTGGATCTCTCATAAGACTGTGGTCATCACAAATCTCACCTGAACGGTCCACTTCCAAGCTTATTCAAGTGGTTGGCAGGATTCAGTTGCAAGAACTCTTGGTGGAAGGCCTCCATTTATTCCTTCCCATGTGGACATCTCTATAGAGCATCTCACAGCACGGAGCCTGCTTCATCAGATTGCCCACAAGGACAAGAGCAAGAGAGTGAACAAGAAGGGAAATCATGGTCTTTTTTTTTTTTTGGCTGCACTGGTTCCTCATTGCTGCACACTGGCTTTCTTTAGGCCAGCTGGGGCTCCTCTTTCTTGTGGTGCGTGGGCTTCTCTTTGCAGTGGCTTTTCTTGTTGTAGACCATGGACTCTAGGGTGCTCAAGCATTAGTAGTTGTGGTGTCTGGGCTCAGTAGTTGTGGCGCATGGACTTTGTTGCCCCGAGGCATGTGGGATCTCCCCAGACTAGGGATCAAACCTGTGTCCCCTTCACTGGCAGGTGGATTCTTAACCAGTGGACCACCAGGGATGTCCAGCACAGTCTTTTGAACCTAATCATAAAAGAGATATCCCATCATCCTTGCTAAATTCTATTCTTGGTGAAAAAAATCACCAAGTCCAGCCCACACTCAAGGGGAAGGAATTACATAAGGGTGTAGTTACCAGAAGGTGGGGATTGCTGGAGGCTGTTTCAGCAGTCTGCCCATCACACATATACACTTGCATTCCTTCTACACTCACAGAGTACTTTGAAGCAAATCCCAGATTTCATATCATCTCTTCTGTAATTGTTTCAACATGTATTCCTAAAAAGATAGGGGTTCTTTCGAAAAATACATAACTGAAGCACCATTATTACACCTAAAATTTAATGATAATCCTCTAATATTTTAAAATATCCAATCAGTGTTCAAATTTCCAATTGTCTCATTAATTTGTGTGTGTGTTAATGGATCAGTCATGTCCAACTCTTTTTGACCCCATGGACTGTAGCCCACCAGGCTCCTCTGTCCATGGAGATTCTCCAGGCAAGAATACTGGAATGGGTTTCCATTTCCTTCTCCAGGGGACTTTCCCAACCCAGGGAATGAACCCAGGTCTCCTATATTGCAGGCAGGTTCTTTACCATCTGAGATACTAGGGATATAGTAATCCATTAAGATAGATTGATATATTTTAAAATGTAAATCTCTTCTTAATCTATTGTTTTCCCTTCTTTCTTCCTTCTTCCTTCCTTATAATTGATTTGACCTATAGTATTTCCTGCAGTCTGAGTTTTACTGATTGGATTCCTGAGTTAAAGTTTGTGCTTAGTCGCTCAGTTGTGATCTGACTCTTTGCAAACCCATGGACTGTAGCCCACCAGGCTCCTCTGTCCATGGGGATTCTCCAGGCAAGAATACTGGAGTGGTTGCCATATCCTCCTCCAGGGAATCTTCCCAACCCAGGGATCAGTCCTGAAATGCAGATGGATTCTTTACTATCTGAGCCACCGGGAAAGCCTGGGTTAAAGTTTACCACATTCTTAATATTTCCCTATATATAAGTAAGTATTGATTTTAAGATGGCAATTTTTACACATTGAAATCAAAGTGCATCTTACCATCAAAGGCATCATATAATTTTTCAGGTGACAGTTATGATACTGTTGCATTGCTTAAGCAATCTTGACTATTTTATCACTTTAATATCTTGACTATATTGTTATAACTTGAATTATGTGCATTGTTCCTATTATGTGTATTGAGTTTAATTACTATTTAATTTTTTTTTTCCTAAAAGATTACATTCTGACTCTACATTGAAAGAAAAAGTAACTGTTAGTGCAGGAAACACAGAAACAGAACAGAGGGGAGTACATTTGATTCATTCATGACTGGGCCACCAGAACCCCTTAATGTTTCAGACTGCAAAACAAATAAGCACATTTGGAGAATGACTCAAGTCCTGATGTTTGGAATGGATCACGGAAACACCACTGTCAGCATTTGCCAATGGAGTGTCAGTTCCTTGGAAGAAAATTCCATAGTCAACAGCAGAACACCCTTTCAAGTTATATTCAACATATATATTATCCTTCAATAAAATACTGTGGAGAAACACAGCAATCAGTGGCTTTGAATATAAAAGTGATTCTTGTTGGATACCTTTTTGCTTGTTTTGTTTTTCCAGAATATTCTTCTGACTTTCAGAAATGCTAAGTGAAAACAATGCTAAGAAAATTGTATCACTAGTATTAGTCTAGTTAACGCACAGGGAAAGAACTAGAAGGAAATATGTCAAAATGCACCAGTATTGATGAGATCTGGGACATATATTTTTTTCTTTGTGTTTTGTTATTGATGTTGTTTTCCTGAATTGTTTGCAATGAACAAGGATACCTTTTAAAATCAAGTGGAATTAAAAGCCCCAGTAAATATTATTAAAGCGCTGTGTCAGAGAAGTGACAAGCCAGATTGTGATGGCTACTGTAGGAGAAGCTGTGAGATTTTCAGGCTTGTAGGCTGCAAGATGAGTTTTAGTTTTTGACCTTGCAGGCTCTTGGCAGTCTTCCCATGGATAGACTGCAGCCTTCTCCCTTCTTCGGGAGTGCCCCAGCCACCCCTGACTCTGAAACTGTTTCAGTGCTGTCTGTGAGGGATGTTCTCCAGTTCTTCATTTTTGCCTTAAGTGCTCATATACGATATTCACATGATGACCTTGGAGTTCAGAAAGGTCTGTTGGATTCTTTAGGTGAAGAATTTTTTGTGGCATCTTAATCATAGGCATTTTTACTAAATTTCCTTTTTTGTGAAAACATGGGAGTAATAAATGACATAAAACACAGTAAAAATAAGTTTAAAGAAATCATTCCAATAAGTGTGAAAAATTTCTAAATAATAAGAAGGTACTTGTATCAGTCTAATTGGCAGGGTCTTTTTTTTTCTTTCTTAGTTGCTTTGAAAATAATTGTGTGCTTTTCATCTAAGTTATCAGATTTGATGAAATGTATTGACCCTGATTCTGGGAAAGACTGAAGGCAGGAGGAGAACGGGATGACAGAGGAAGAGATGGTTGGATGCCATCACTGATGTCAGTTGATGCCATCAACTCAATGGACATAAGTTTGAGCAAGCTCCAGGAGTTAGTGATGGACATGGAAGCCTGGTGTGCTGCAGTCTATGGGGTCACAAAGAGTCGGACATGACTGAGCGACTGAACATCAATAATAAAACTAAAACTAAAAAGAAAAACTCTGTTTTCTAGAGGTAAGTTTAGGAGATTAGGGATTTGTCTTTTCTTTCCTTATAGGTCTCTTGCTGATAATCTCCTATTTCCTTGATACACGGTATCATAAATTGTTAGCTACATCATGAATTTTATAACAACTTTTCAGATAAAAAAGCACCTATAAAATTACACATTTTTTTTTCCTGGTAGATGTTCATTCTTCAGTTTATAAGTTTGGCTTGAGCCTAAACTTTTTTCACATTTGAAGTCTAAATGTCCTCCTGAGTCTATTTTGGTTTGGACACTATCAGCAGCACCATGGTGACCTTCTCCACTCCACCTCAAAACCTGTCTTTTAAATCTGTTCCTCCTTAGTATATTTAAGATCGAAAGACATTTCAAGATACGTCATAATATTCCAGGCTTGATAAACAGTCCCTGTGTGGTTCAAATCGTAATTAACTTTTCCCTCTTAATTGAATTACATATTAATGGACATTAGACAGTTCTTCAGAATCAACTGTTTCTGATAGATGGATCCTGGTGCCAGAAAGATCACTGAAATTCAAGAAAATATATCATCGACTCTTCATAGTTTCAAGAAACTATGCCTATTCCAAGAGATTTGGCAATTTCTGTTGCTTTTAATTGTATTGTGTAGAGCGTGACAGTATTCTGCAAAGACAATTATTGTTTGTTTCTGTTACATTTTAATATATTCTTTTTTGAAGACATTTTCAATGACAATTGGAACCCAAACTTAAAATAAGGTTCAACTACATGCCATGCAAACAAGGCTTATTTCCCAGCTTAGGTGAGACTCAAATGAATCTATAACCTTCTACACACATGCTAATTTGCACATGTGCAGACATTGACATCTATGTCACAACACATTTCTCTGCCAAGTTTCTCTTGGCAAAGACTATAAATTACATACGAATTTGAGATATGTTAAAATGTGAAAAGCTCTGCATCTTAGACTTGATAAAACACAGTAATAAATAACATTTATCGATGGTGTGTAATATGTTAGATACCTTGCCTATATTATTTCACTTATTTTCCTATTTACCCTATAAAACAGTACTATTACTGTCTCAATTTTACAGATGAAGAAAACCGAGTCTTGGGGAGTTTAAGTCATTAATCCGAGGAAAAGGCAGAATTGAACCAAAGCTTGAACTTGAAGCATATACGATCTTCCCTACTTATCTCTTGGTAAGCTTTATTACTATTTTTTTTAATGCACTGTTCCGTTCTGTTCCGTTCTGTCGCTCAGTCGTGACCGACTCTTTGCGACCCCGTGGACTGTAGCCTACCAGGCTTCTCCGTCCATGGGATTCTCCAGGCAAGAATACTGGAGTGGGTTACCGTTTCCTTCTCCAGGAATGCACTGTTAGCACTGTCCAAAAGAACTTTCTATTATGGAAATGTTCTCTATCTGTCCAACATGGCAGTCACTAGCCACCTGGGGCTATTGAGCATTTGAAATGTGGTTAAGTATGACTGAGCAGTTAAAATTTTAATGTTATTTGATTTTAATTAATTTTAATTTAAATGGGCACATCTGTCTGGTGGCTCCCACACTGGAGAGTGCAACACTAGAATGAAGGTCACTGTGGTCTCAGGAAAATTCCAGAGAGTTAAGGACACAGAGTTCACTTTTGTGCTTGCAAAAGTCAGGTCTACACAAGTGCAAATACCCATTACATTATTACTTCTCTGGAACACCTTGACTATTCTCATGGCTTTTTAAGATGAGAAAAAACTGGTCAGCAGATCTAAAACAAGGAGGGGAAGCTAGAAAACTGTCTACCACTGTATGGGGTACTTACTCATGCTCTAGTTAGGTCCCTTATTAGGTTCTTCTTAGGTCTGCCATGATGTGTTTTTTTAACATTGTTATTAATCTTCTGCATTTGAAAATTTTTCAATTATCTTTGAAACTTTCCCAAATGTTCCAGAAGGTAACTAGTATTGGTATTACCATTCCTGTTTTACCGATGAGGTAATTAAGATTCCGGTTGTGTGATTTGCCTAAGGTCACACAGATACCGGGTGACTTACATGGGACTAATATCTAGACCTTTGAACTTCTAATCTGTTGTGCTTTCCATGCAAGGAGCTATTTCTCTACTATTGCATTCAAATATATTTTACTTAAAAACAAGCACACGTAACCAGACAAACTCTGCAGGAAGAAGCTGACTTTGGATGGAGATGATTCCAGGCAAGCTGGTAGAATAAGGTATAACCCCATGGGCATTTGTCCCTCCCAAAGGAAGCCTTTACCAGTGGCTTGAGTAAAGTCAGTGTTTTCAGGGTGACACTGCAAGCCGAAGGGTTGTGGTGGAAGAGCAGTCACTAATTCTGCTTCTCAATGTAGCCGTTTTTGTTCTTTTTGTGCAGTTTGTAGAGAAAATGAGTGGGTCATAATATCAATTCCTTCTTGGATATTTTGGTTGACTTCAAGTATCATTCCTTTTGTAATTAAGTGGGAAAGGGAAAACAGATGGTCACCTTGTCAAATTTTGTTTTCAAGTCAAATACACACAGCCCTCTTTTCTAAGTAGGTTAATTCCCTTTTAATGGGACTGCTTTAAGATAGGGAGTCCCTGGTGGTTTTGCACAGGATCTAATGAACAGGTACATAATGTCCACCTGTTTGGACAGTGCGCTTGGAATACGTGTCTTAATTTGTATAGAAGTGCCACCTGTAATTATCTGGAATGGTCATCCTTTAGCTTCTCTATACTTTAGTCTCTTCAGGGCTATACCTTCTGTATATATAGCCAGAGCACACACAGGGAGCCTTGGTATGTATCTGGACTGTAAGCTGCCATTCAGTTGGAGATTAAAGGGATAGCAGGAGATTTCTGCAGATGGTCCCACTATCACCTCACTTTGGTTCCTTTTTGGATCTTGAGAAGGATTTGCATAGATGAAAGAATAATGATTTCTCAAAACTGGAAACCATCTCTTTCTTTTTTTAAGTTTTATTTTATTGAAGTATAGTCAATTTACAATGTTATATTAATTTCTACTGTTCAGCAAAGTGATTGTTATAAATATGTATAGATTCCTTTTCATATTCTTCTCCACTGTGGCTTATCACGGGATATTGAATATAGTTCCCTGTGGTATACAGTAGGGCCTTGTTGTATGTCCATTCTATATATAATAGTTTGCATCTGCTAATTCCAAAGCCCCAATCCATCCCTCCCCCCCCAATCCTTGGCAACCACAAGTTTGTTCTCTACGTCTCTGACTCTGTTTCTCTTTCATAGATAAGTTCATTTGTGTCATATTTTAGATTCCACATGAGTGATATCATACGGTATTTGTTTTTCTGACTGACTTCACCTAGTATGATAATCTTTAGGTCCACCCATGTTGCTGTAATGGCATTATTTCATTCTTTTTTATTGGAAGCCATCTGAACCCACCTACTTCCAAGAACAATGAGGACCAATTGATTAGGGAGACCTTAGGCCCTTCTCAGATTTATTTCCTATGTTACGGAGAAAACAGAAAAAAATACCTTCTATTTTAAAAGAATTTTTTTTGAGATGTATGAAAATGAGAAAATGAGCTGGTGTTCTTGCCTTTGCTAGTCCTAAAGTTCCTCTTTCACACCTTTTTATGTGTCTCCTTGCTTCCTCGCCCTAGTAAAGTCACACTCTCTTGATCCTCCATGTTACACATAACAGAAGTGGACTTCCAGACAAAAAGAAAGCCCTGATTCTGCCTCTGTTTCTAGAAAAGCATGAGATTCTTGTCTTTTTTGTTAATCAGTGATTTATTCTGCACCTACTGTGTACTTAGAACTATGTTAGAATGTTTCTTCTTGCCTTGAAGCAAAGCGCATTGATTTTTAGAACCGTCTTTAGTTAAGAATTTAATTTAAAATCCAGTATTATTTTTAAAATGGGTGCCATTCCTCTTGGAGTTCTGAAGTCTTCTGCTTTCTGCCTGTGTGTTGACTTGGGGCAAATCTCCTTTTTCTTTGCTTATTTCATTTAGCCAGAAGTAAAGGAGACAACTTAAGCTTAGTATTTTCATGAAATTTCTTTTTAAGTGTTTTGACATTGTGGCTGGTGGTCTGGCTAATTCATAAAGGATTTGTAGTTACTATAAATTCTTATTATCTAAAAATATACAGTTTAGAAGGTTACCTGATACTGTGTGCGCACATAAAAAATATTCCTGCATACAGCATGAGTGGATTTAGGCTTCGTTTATTGAAGTATCTTTTAAACTAGAATATTACATACCAACCCCTAACCCTTATTCCTAAACGTAGGCTAACAAGGGTTCAATAAAAGATATCTATGTAAACACCCATTTGATGACCAATTTTGTATATCCTGTGAACATATTGTAGAACCTACATAAGTACAGATGTAAAAGGCAAACCCTGAATTCTACCATTACCAAATAAATGTCATTAGGGCAGTGGTGACCTGGATGCAAGTTTGTTGATGTTTAATTAAATTTATTTTTAATGAATTGATTGGTCAAAAGACAAGTCTGGGTCATGTGAATTTCCTTATGAATGAGGCTACACTGCAAACACAAATGACTTTTTCACTCAGTCTTGTTTTCCTATATGGGTCTTAAGGAGGGTTCCCTTTGCATTATTTAATGTTTTTGGCTTATTTATAACTCTTGGAGGAAATGTTACACAAAACCACAAATATTTCAGATTTATCACTGATGTCATTGCATTACTCAGTCAGACTGCATGAAACCAGGAATGTTTTTGCTATTTGAAGCTTCCAGAGCAAGAGAGAGCAAAACCGTGCATCCTCAAGGTTAAGCAGATGTGGTAAAAGCACACTCACTCACTGTTTGTTTTGCTAAAAAAGAAAAAAAAAAAGAAAGCTTAATATATGTTACAGCTCTCTTTCCCTTTCCTTTTCGTTAAATTGCAAAAAGTTGATTATTGTTCCAACAATAACTCCTTTTATTGCTTAAAAAATTATAAGAACATACTCTTTTTTAAGGTTTAAAAACTCAAGAATCCTTAATTTCGTGAAATGTATCTTTTATTTTATTGATTAATGCATTTGTCTGTTTGATATTAGAAGTTTTCCTGGAAATGGCTTTTGATATTTTTTTTTTAGCTAAGCTGATTTCAGATTTATACGTAAAAAGCCATATTCACATTCCTTAGAATCATTTCTAAGAATGACATCTCCTTAAGGATGCCTTACTCACTGTTGGCCTTTCCACTTGACCTTTAATTTATAAAATGAGATTTTTGTATACTTCTTTATTCTGTATTCCACCTTCTTACTTTTTTTTGGTGGGGGAGATTTGGAGATGGTCACCAGTATTTATTTTTTCCCCTCTTTGCATTTTAAAGATGGAAAAAAAAAACCTGTAGAAACTCCTAGATTATTATGTAGGATAATAATAATGGTATGTGGTATTTACATGAAAGGGTGAAAGTCTCTCAGTTGTGTCCAACTCTTTGCAACCCCATGTACTGTAACTGAACAGGCTCCTCTGTCCTTGGAACTCTCCAGGCCAGAATACTGGAGTGGGTTGCATTCCCTTCCTCAGGGGATCATCCCAACCCAGGGATCAAACCCAGGTCTCTGTATTGCAAGCAGATTCTTTATTGTCTGAGTCACCAGGGAAATCCATGAAAGGATGCTATAATATAAATTAAGAATTTAATTCTGATTTCCTTTCAAATGGTTTTGAATCTGGATATAGTCAGAAAAATGCCTAGGAGGTCCTCTGGATGGTAAGCTTCATATTCTTTTGCTACCTGGTTTCTAGCATTGATAACTAGATTTCCATCACTTTCCCACTTGAGCCTTTCCCTTATCCTCAGAGCATATCATCCCTCTCTCACCATCCGCTTTCCCTTCCCTGACACAGCTGAACGTTATTTCACACTCAGTATTGAATGCCACAGTTTGCTATTAAGTTCAATATCTAACTAAACATGAATGATGAGTTAGTCATATCCATCTGAAAGTTAAAACGGGCTATGAGGCCTCCCCTTCCCCACCCCAAGGGTTACAACTTGAAATCAACATTTGTGTCCCCTCAGGGAAAATCATTATGGAAATTTTTGAACTATCTGCACATTCCCTATTTGATTTCAAATGATAATATAATCAATCCAGGAAAGGAAATCATCCTAAAATTTCATATTATGATTAGAAGTGTAATCTAGCTGAAAGAGAAAATGTCTAATTATTAAATTAGAAAAGTCACAATTCCTCAAGCACAGATTCTGAGCACTGCATCTCTGGAGAAAATGGCTACTTTGGATGAAAAGATACAGTTGACACTTTGCCCATCACGTGGTAAGTGCTCAGTAACTATTTGTTGCCGTTAAAAATTAGGAGTTAGCACACTCCCCAGACCATAGAAAGCTTTTCTAATTTTTCTTTTGCCATTTTAAAACAGCATACTGATTTACTTCCATTATAAAAAGAAAAATTTCCTTCTAAACCTAGCTAAAAATTTAATTATAGTGGAGATGTAAGAGAAGAAAAAAGAGAAAGAAAAAAAAAAAAGAGGGCTGAGGGGAGGAAGGAAGGGAAAGAGGAAGAAAGAGAAGGAAGGAAGGAAGACAGTCTGCATTGACATTTGCTTGCTGTCCTGAGATTAAGCCCGACCACACAAAAACCCAGAGGAAGTAAGCATCATTTAACATTCAACTTGCAATTCATTTTGTGACTCTATCATTATGCCAGCTCATTTGTCTGCAGTTTAAAATGTGTTATAAAGTAGAAACTTAGAAGTAAAATTCTTTCACTTCCTGATACTAGAGTGAGCGTAGTACATCTGCGTGTTTTGGATCATTTCTAAGCATTTCTCAAAGGTTCGTTCCTCTTTGCCTGAAAGATGGTGGTTTGAACCATTGAAAATGGTTTCATCAAAACTTTATCAGATCATCATTTCTTTTTAAAAGTTCCCTATTGATAGATATTACTGTTCAAACAGTTTAACATTCATCACCTTGCCCTTTTAATTTTATTTCTAAAATGTCTCTTGATTACGTCCCCTTTTCTCTCTGCCCTAGGCATTGTCTTTATGTCCTGAACGCCTCTCACCAGAGCTGCTCCTGGGTTGGCTTCTGTTCCTATCTTTCCTAATTTAATTATTTCCTTAGACTGTTGCAGGATTATTTCCTCAAGAATTAGGATAAATCATGAGGGTCCCCCACCCCCCCAAAAAAAAAACCTTTAGTGGCTTTCATTTGCTTACACAATAAAAGCTGAACTGCTTCAAGGTCTTTTATCATCTAGCTCCCCAATACCTTCCCGGCCTCAACTGCTCCTTTCTCCCTCTATGTGTGTGTGTATGTGTATTTGTGTCAGTGAGTTCCACAAATGCACCAGAAGCTTCCACATTTCTTCATAAAAGGCTTTGCTGACACTAATTCCTCATCCCAAATGTCCTTACTCTGCTTTTACATGGAAAATCCTAGCTCAACTCAAGTATTACCCCTTTATGAAGCACTGGGGGGGCCTTCTCCAGCTGAAGGAAATTGTTCTTTCCTCTACCTCCCTGTAGTACTTGGATAAATTATTATATTAGAGATGAAATAAGTTTTACAGTCCAGTCAAACTTTATTCAGGCATCACCTTGGTGTTAGGTGATTTAGTTTCCAATGAAAGAAACATCAAATAAACTTGGGCAAATAAAAGTTTTTATTGGTTCATATAACTAAAAATTGAGCTAGCTGAATGCAGTGCCCAGCTAGTGTTCTCATTTCTTGTCTCTGTTTTCATCCCGTTGATTTCAGACTTCAGCAGACCCTTCACTCTGAGTAATAGTAAAGTGGTTCTCAGAAGTGCTAGATTTACATGATATTTTTAGCTCTTAATCTCAAAAGAAGAGAAACCCTCTTCCACAGCACCAATATCATCCCTATTCTCCCTGGGAGGATTGTTCCAGTTTGCATCATTTGTCACTGTTTCTGGGAAGCTGTGTTCTCCGACTGGTCAGTCCAAGTCATGTGCTCCTTCTTATGAAGGAGGTGAAGCCATGTGATGGACAGATGCACCAGAATATTGTAGAGTGAGGAAGACGCTGTCTCTGAGAGGAAAATGATTTTTATTACATCCTCTACTGAGTATTTTAATTTTTCCCATTGATGTAACTCACTGTTGAAGTGTATCTTACTCTTTTAATTCTAAGCGTCTCCAGGACAAGTATCAACACGCATTCAATAAATGTTAGCTAAGTGAAGGACTTATCAGCAGATAAAAAATGACATGGCACCCAAAGTTACCATTTTAATGGACTGAAGATTTTTTTTTTTACCTTTTCAAAGCCTCATTAGTGAGACTTGATATTTTCCAGTGATTAAGGAAGATTGGAGTTTACAGAAAATAGGGGAGAGGATTAATATTTAAGATACACCCAGTTCATGTAAAATATTGGATCCCAAACACTTCTAGTTATGATTTGGCTATCAGAAACCATTTAAATTGAAATGTTTTGAAGTAAAAAAAAGTTGCTTTTAGTAGAGAAAGTTTTGGTATAGCTTATTACCATCACAGAAACAATTCTACTTAAAACCTGCATTTCTAATCTCTCACAGTTAGACAGTTTTGTTTTGTACTCTTAGAAAGTATGAGGTCTTGCCAACTAGTGTTTTGAGATATTCAAAATGGAAAGTTAAAGACTAGTTCCTCATTTCTCTTCTTAGTAACTTTAAATAATCTAGGAAAATGACCCTGTTTTGCATTTTTTTGCTCTAAATAGTCTCAGTGCTTTATTTAAACTGCTTATTTCATCAGCGTGATGCTACACAAGAAAGCTGATCACACTTGGCCACAGTACGGGTAGTACCATGTTGTGAACTCCGAATCTGTGTTGTTTCCTTCAGTGAGCTTTTAACAAAGCAATTTCTAAGCTTGTTTTCATCAAACCTGTGCTCTAGAGTTTGTTTGGTATAGAGGTTAATTAAGCATTCTGGATTTGGAACCCGATATGAAATCTAACTCTGCCACTACACTAGTTGTCTCTGGGTGTCCTTAGACAAGGTACACAGGCTCCCTGGATTTCTTACTCATCTGTAAAGTGGGGTTAGTACTCTCTAGCTCAGAGAATTTTGAGAGTTAAAGGAGAAAATGTGATATTGTGCATGGAGTATCTGTGATATTATAAAGGCTCAGTGTAATTTATGGACTATTATTACAATAACTGTTACTGTACTTCATCTGGTACCTATTGCGTTAGAGAGATCAAACCCCGTCACTCCTAAAGGAAATAAACCCTGAATACTCACTGGAAGGACTGATGCTTAAGGTGAAGCTCCGATACTTTGGCTACCTGTTGTGATGAGCTGATTCATAGGAAAAAAAAACCCTAATGCTGGGAAAGATTGAAGGCAAAAGATGAAGAGGGCAGCAGAGGATGAGATGATTAGATAGCATCACCAACTCAATGGACATGAATTTGAGCAAACTCCAGGAGACAGTGGAGGACGGAGGAGCCTGGTATATTGCAGTCTGTGAGGTCACAATGAGTTGGACATGATTTAGAGACTGAACAACAACAAAGCTGGAAATCACTGGGGAAGGAACATTTGAGCAGTTGTATTAAAAGTACTCCTGCTTAGAATGGAAGATGTGGCATTTAAAAGACAGGACAGTGTCCTTATTTCATCACTGATAAGATGTCCTGCTTTCAGTCCTTCATGGACCAACGTTTCTACTACTTGATACTCCCCGCTCTTCACCCCAATCTCCAGCGCTCCTCTTCCTCAACTGCAACTACCAACATGTTGTCACAAAAGACCCCTCCTCCATAGATGGACCCTGAGGACCATCAGATCAGACCCAGTGTGACTTTTCACCTCTCTCAAGATAAAAATATCTTGCTCCATTTGAGATTAAATTTAATCTTTTTGCCAAATGTGAAGCTGCTATACTCCAGTTTCTTAAATATAAAAGATGTGAGATGAAGCGAGGCATAGCATACAGGGGAGATCTAACCAGACATCTCAGAGTCCCAGTGAGACCACAAGTCACAGAGCTTCGTTATCATGAGAGTAATGGTAGTAATAGACTGATGATAGCTTACTTAACCTTCCCTGGCCACGATTCCGGACTGAACACAGTCTGCTGTAAAGAGCATCTCCACTTGATATGTGCACGCAGCAGGTGTTCATTCTTACACTATTTCCCACCCACTGTTGTTTGTTGTTTATAGTAATTTTCAAAACTTTTTATTTTGCAAAGATTTTAATCTTACAGGAGAGCGGCAATTTTGGTTAAGAGAATTGTATGCTTTTACCTAGGTTCACCAATTTTGTCTTGAATGAACATGTGTCAAATATTTTAACTCATTATTAATGAGGGAAACAGGCAATGTTGCAACCAGTTCAAAGATCAGAAATATGGAAATGAATTTGCAAATGAATACAAAACTGGCTTATTCCACAAAGCGGGAGGGAAGTCAGCTGCACTTCCACTTGACAGAATTTATGTACAAGAGTTATTTTGCCTCCGATGACTCACTAGCTTTTAACATTTTGCCACAAATCCTTTATCCTTCCCTTTTTCTCTAATTAAATTTTTCTGAACCCTTTGAGAATAATTTGCATGCATTGTGCCCGCATAAGCATTAATACTTTAATTCAGTGTGCATTGTGAAAGAAAACACATTTTCTTACAAAACCATGGCAAGTTACTGAATTCAGAAAATTTAGCGTTGATATAGTACTTATCTTTAATCTATAATCCATGTTTTGTTAGTTGATCTAATAACATTTTAGATGGCATTTTTCATTCTCTAGTACTGAGTTCAGTCTGAGGTGATATATCATATATACTTATGTCTTTTTTTTTAATTGAGGTATAATTGACATAACATTATGTTAGTTTCAGGTGTACAACATACTGATTTAATATTTGTATATATTGTAAAATGATCACCACAAATCTAATATCTGTCACTAGTCACAAAATTTCTTTCTTATGATGAAAATTTTTAAGATCTACTTTCTTAGAAACTTTCAAATATGCAATACAGTATTATTAACTGTAGTCACCGTGTTCGTCATTATATCTTCAGGACTTATTTATTTTATAGTAAGCCAGCTTCATCCATTTTACTATTCATCCCTCCACTCTGCCCTTGTCTCGGGCTCCCACCAAGCTGATCTCTGTTTTTATCTTGTCTCTTTAGTTTTCTTTATATTTTTTAGAAAATTTTGAAGTTTGTATATGTTAGAAATTGTGGCATTTCTATGTTTGTGTGTGTGTTGCTTTATTTATGATAATATCCTCAGCTATTATGTCTAAAGGTGTGTGTGTTAGTCGCTCAGTCATGTCCGATTCTTTGCAACCCCACAGACTGTAGCCCAACAGGCTCCTCTGTCCATGGGATTCTCCAGGCAAGAAAACTGGAGTGGCTTCCTGACTCAGGGATCAAACCCTGGTCTCCTGATTTGCAGGCAGATTCTTTCCCGTTTGAGCTACAGGGAAGTCCTATTATGTCAAAAGCTGACTTAAAAAAAGTGCATTTTGACTCCAAAGTGATACTGGGGGGAAAATAGCAAGCATAAATCAGAACATCAAAGTAAGTCCCACCATGCCTACAGAGTACAAATAGCTGTTGATGAGTTTGCCATGCTTAGTGAACTGAGTAAGTGTAAAAGCTTTTCGTGTGCATTCTTATTTTCAGGCCCAATACAGTACATTAACCTCAGAATATCAAATTGAATCAGGGGTTCTGAGAAGAGCCGCCTGCAAAGCAGTTAGAATGACACTCTTCATTACACCGCCTAGATTTGGGTTTCAGACCACCCTAACCGGGGCCTTTTCTAATCTCTAACCTATAGTCAGATATGCACAGTCATCCAAATCAAGGACTCCGTACCTTTTAAGAGTTAAGTCCACCAAAGCCCGTGAAGCTGAGCCCCAAATTGTTAGGAAGAACCTCTTCTTGAAGACATTTTTCCTGGCAAGGCCAAATAACCAGCCCCTGCAAGGCTGCTGGCCACACAGTATGTCAGCACAAATTATGCAGTCTGGGGCTGAGTGGATGTGTCAGCTGCCCATTAGACCACACTAAAATAGAATTGCTGGGTGCCTGAAGCATGAAGCATGATATTAGATAAAGTGATGAAATTTCACTCGATTAAAGAGCCAGGTCAAGGACAGTTACCTCAGGAAATTCCTTTTTTCCTCAAATATTCTCACAACCTTGATGAATTTATCATTTTCTTGCTTATTTTCATTATCGTCTGGGGCTTTATGAGCAATAAAAGGTGCCCTCAGCGGGCACTGACATATTGGAGTGATCAGAATCATAGGTTATATTGATTCAAAGAAAGAAAGGGGAGAAAAAGACGGAATTGACATTGCCGCAGGTCACAAGCCCTTGGAAATGTTGGATTGATTTGTTTAGACAGTTGTTTGATTTCGCTCTCTCTTTCTTTAGCTCTTTTGTTTTGTTTTTCTTAATAAAGGGATAGGAAAAAACAGAAAAAGGTAGTCTTTTTTTTTTTTTTTTTAAGCCAGTTGAAGGATAAGAGCAGCAGCATATGGCTTGGCAGAAAGTTTTATTTTTATTTATTTGATTTATAAGGACAGGAGAGAAATGCTTCTTGCAAAGGGCTTCTTTTATCAAAAGGACTTGCAGGCTGAAAGTAAATGATTGCATACCTATACTGCTTCTCAAATCTGGGTTGGATAACCACAGCTAACCAGAGTAAAGCAGTTTGACTAATGCACCCACCACCCACTTCCTGGCCTGGTTCCTGTAGGAAAACATTTTTTTTCATTAAGAAAATATTTTTGGTTCATTAATACTGTTCTCTGACTTATTTTCATTTACAGTAGCATTTGAGAAGCAAAAGAAATGAGAAGTGGGTGTTCAGATCACTTGAGTTTCATGCTTACAGCTTAATGATTCTCCCATTCCTCTCCCTCCCCTCTTATCCTGACAGTGAGGGCGAGATTCTTATGTGAGCACGATATCCCTGAAGGAGCAGCACCAAGGCCAGCTAATTGGATCTTGTAGAACTTTAATTCAGTTGGCTCAGCTGCTCTTTCTTTGGGTCAGAAAATCCACAGTTGCAAATGTGGGGGGGGGGCGGGGGGAGAGGGAGAGGGGGGAGGGTTTGAAGTATTTGGGAGCAATCAGCTAGCTTTTGGCACCACTTGAGGGTCATTACAAACTCTCAACTCAATAAATGATTGAGGAGACTTAGTTCAATAAATTTCCGAGGCAATATTTTAACTTTGGTGCTCCAGTTTCATTCCATGTATGTAGGCTGCTTGAGTTTTTAGAGTCCTCTTTTTCCCTTCATAAAATAGGAATAATTTTAGCATATTATACCTCCTCTATCTTATAAGACTATAATGAAGATGAAAAAGCGCATCTGTTTCAGATTTGTTGAATTGTAAAGAGAAAATGTATTATCTAGATTCTAAATGATATCATATTTCCATACAATATTAATTTTTAATAACAAAGAATTTCTGTGACCCGGTGAGCTTTACTTACTTGGTATATGAACCGTAGACACAGTTAGAATTTACACCTGCTTTTTTAACAAATTCCTTACACATTACATGAATGTTCCTATAAATCAAACTTCTTTTATAACAGCATTTCCTAGGTAAGAGTCTCTACCCAAGAAAGAACTACATTAAATGATAGCTTGGTGGATGGACACAAAATACAGGAAAACTTCTTAGGTATAATGCTGGTTTCTCAGTGTCATCATAATTAATAGAATAAAAGTGAGAGGGCGAGTTTTTTTTTTTTTTTTTTTTTTTTTACTTACAGGAAAAAAGTACAATTACTTGTTACATAGAAATGTTGGATACCCACTTTTGGATCTGATCAACTGTAGTCTCTCTTTTCTTTTTCCCCTGGAGCCAAGAGGGTTTTTATTTTATTTTTTTTCAAAATATTGAAGTGGTTTGAAAGATCAAAAGACAGTTGTGCTAAGTTTTCTATTATTAGCATGGAAGTGATAACAGCTTTCTTATCCCCTGGGAGAAGAGGTGGCAGTTGGAGGCTGAGGAGTTCTCAGTGCTGTATCAGCAGGCTGTACACCAAAGTGAAAGCAAAACTAAGAATATCCACCTGTAATAAGACTGCAGATGGTGACTGCAGCCTTGAAATTAAAAGACACTTGCTCCTTGGAAGAAAAGCTATGACCAACCTAGACAGCATATTAAAAAGCAGAGACATCACTTTGCCAACAAAGGTCCATCTAGTCAAAGCTATAGTTTTTCCAGTAGTCATGTACGGATGTGAGAGTTGGACTACAAAGAAAGCTGAGTGCTGAAGAACTGTGGTGTTGGAGAAGACTCTTGAGAGTCCCTTGGACTGCAAGGAGATCCAACCAGTCCATCCTAAAGGAAATCAGTCCTGAATATTCATTGGAAGGACTGATATGAAGCTGAAACTCCAATACTTTGGCCAACTGATGCAGAGAACTGACTGATTTGAAAAGACCCTGATACTGGGCAAGATTGAAGGCAGGGGGAGAAAGGGACGACAGAGGATGAGATGGATGGCCGGCATCACCCACTCGATGGAGATGAGTTTGAGTAAGCTCCGGGAGTTGGTGATGGACAGGGAGGCCTGTTGTGCTGCAGTCCATGGGGTCGCAAAGAGTTGGACACGACTGAGCAACTGAACTGAAAAGTGGAGGAGTCTGTTACCTTTTCTCAGTGTAAAATGAAGGGTAATGATATACCAGTGGAGATAAAAGTTGCCCTAAGATGGGAGGAATTTTAATCTCTGTTTCCGTGTTCTCGGTGAGTTGGATTCTGATCTGTTGGAGGCACTTGGCTACCACTCTGTGTTCTCAAGGGTCCAAGAGTCAGCTCACCATCTCCTGTGTTTCTCACTAGTCACTTGCTTTGTTCCTGTCGTATTTTTTTTAATTTATTTATTTTAATTGGAGGCTAATTACTTTACATTATTGTATTGGTTTTGCCATACATTGACATGAATCCACCCTGGGTGTACATGTGTTCCCCATCTTGAGCCCCCCTCCCACCGCCCTCCCCATATCCTCCCTCTGGGTCATCCCAGTGCACCAGCCCCGAGCATCCTGTATCATGCATCGAACCTGGACTGGCGATTCGTTTCACATATGATAATATACATGTTTCAGTGCCATTCTCCCAAATCATCCCACCCTCACCTAATAAAAATCCTTCATTCAAATGAAGAATGGGGAAGGCCGACACCAAGCATAGGTTGGCAAAGTAAAGGTGCATCAATTTTTTTAAGATGCAGGAAGAGGCCTTTGACACATTTTCTTCCTCTTCAGATGCTTGGGCAACAGGAGGCAAGAATTGTATTCTACTTAGGGTCTTCTTGTTTATGATGAAAATTACATGCTTTGTCTGAGCAACAATAAAATAAATTACTTTGAAACCTCTCATTGACACCTTTAATAAATACAATAGATAGAAGAATACACTTATCAAAATGTGTCATCCTATTCTCCATGCTGAACTCAGTAAATATTCCATTAGAAGAAAGGTTTGGTTTCCCATGTGGATTGTGAAATCTCTTGAGTTATATTAAGGCTGTAAATGCAGTTCAAAGCAGCTCAGAGCCTTGCTCGAGGGGATGGGTGCCTTTTATTTTTGATTCTTTCCCCAGAGGTGGTTCTGATTAGCCCCGTGCTCACTGGTGTAATAATGGGAAAGGAAATTTCCTACAGGTGACTGCAGCAGAGCCTGAGTTGAGCGTTTGCTACCTTGGGAGAATCAGGTCATTCTCCTGTCTGCCAGGGAAACACACGCTCCCTGAGAGAAAAACATCAGGAAAACAGATTCCTCTGACAGGTGTAGAACTTCTACTGCAGAATCTTCCCAAATAGTGCCTGAGGGGAAACTGTGTCTTCCTGATCAGATTGTCTCCGCATTTTTTCTTCTTCTTTTTAAAATTTATGTTTTTTGTCTTATTTATTTTGTTTTAACATGGGAGAATTGAAAGGGCAAAATGTTCAGGATGTACATTCCTCTAACGTGAAGGGTTCATCATTTCAGCTCTGAACACTGATTTCTGTCACCTCAGCCAACATGAAGGAAGAGACACATTTCTTTTTCTCTCCATGATGCCTTCAGTGATATGACACACAGATGATGGACTATGCAATGATTTAACCAAGCCTGATCTTTCTGCCTGGGGGCACACACAACACTTAAAGCCTCAGCGAGTCCTTATTTGTTTACTATGATTTTTTAGATCTCTCTTAAGAAACCATGATATTTAAATTCCACTTTTTTAATCCTTTAAACAGAGAATTATTTTTCTTATTATAGAACAACTGTCTTCATCAGCCAACGTGGTTAGGTTCTAATTACGTGGAAATTCCACAAATATGTCAATTTTGAGTCTTTCATTCTTTAATTGCTGGAGTTTTTGTATGACCTCTTCTTTACCTGGTCACTGCACAGAGGAGAAATTGCATGTCCTTGAGTTGTAAGGTTAGTCCATCATTCATGTCACTTTGATTATTTTCCTCCCCCCGTACCACACAACATAACACTTTCTGCTGGATTCAACTAGATTCATTCCCATCTGGTTTTCTGTGTTGCAGGTGATGTGACGTGCCAGGGAGTTTGCTTGTAACCATTGCTGGATTCCCTAAGAGCACTAGAACACGATTTGAATGACATGAGAATTCCTCTAACACCATTGACATGGTGATTCCTTTAGGAGAAGACATGTCACAGTCAATTTTTTTTTTTTTTTTTTTGCTTTCTGCCTGGCTTATCTAGGTAGGAATTAATATAGGGATGAGTGACTGAACCAATGAGGTGTAGTTCTCAGAGAGCTGGGTTTTAGATTGATGGTCACAAACATGGAACAGTAAAAGTTAAACTACATTCAAAATGGTCTCAGGGGAAATCTGCCAGTTCCCAAGATCCAGTACATTTAAATAGCGTTGAGGACCAAGTTCCAAAATGACCAGTTGGTCTTAAAACTCATCAGGAAATGTGGAAACAAACAGAAACATGTTTTGTTTGCGAAGATCTTAACAATTCATGTGTGGTCAAAGTGAGTTCTCAGTGGCTTTGTTTGAAAGGTGGTGTTAGTTTTGATGAATGTCAATTATTACCTGAATCCAACTGAGGCTGAGTCTCAGACCCCAAGCAGTAAACAAGAGATGTGGGGTGGGGACTTGTGGTCTGTGAGGGACAGAGGGGCTGGCTCAGGGAAAGTGTCATTGAGAAGATGACATTTGCTCAGGGTCATGAATGAGAAGATCGAGTCAGCCTTGTAGAATCTTCCAGGTAGAGATAATAAATAGTAAGTTAAAGGCTGTGAGGTAATAGTGTCCTGGTGAGTTTAAAGAAAACTCAGATTTTTCATGGAATGTTGCTATACGTGGGGAGATAAAGAAAATGCGGTGTCATGAGGGGACTTTCTTCACAATGCTTGACACCAATGGGGATGACCTAGTAGTAAGGGAGACATTCATGATGTAGAGAGAAGGAAGGCTTGGAGAAGGAGTCTGTGGAGTTAGGATGGACTAAGAGAGGGGAGATGGAGTCTGGTACATATGTGAAGGGTTGGCTGTAGAGAGGAGCCTAAAAGTTTACCCACTGTAGCAGGACAGCAGCTGGGGCTCCACCCCAGATCACAAGACACATCAGTATCAAGAGCTTTAGAAGTCTCTTGAGAGAGTGTGTGTGTAAATAAAGTCACTGAGCATAAAGATGGAGAATATGTGTTAGAAGTCTGGGGAGAAAGAATAAGTCATGGGATAGTCATCTAGGGCAGTGTCTCTCAAAGAATGGTCTAGACCAGCAGCGTCAGCATCACCTGGGCATTTGTTAGTGATGTGGTTTCTCAGGCCCTACCCCAAACTAACATTCTAAAACCTTGGGAAGAGACCTGGCAATATGAGTTTTCATGTGCCCTCCAGGTATTTCTATGGTAGTCTCAAGCCTGACAACCACTTGCTCAGGATAACAGGAGAGTAATGTATTTTGGGAATGTCGTATGATTGATGCGTGGAAAGAAGAACTTCATTGAGGACAGTGGTCAGGCATTTGAAATGAGATCAGTCAGCAATCTGGTGTGATTTTCTATTGCCGTAACCATCTCTGTGGGTGGACAGAGAATGCTGATTAGATTCAATCTGGCCTGAGGATTTTTCAGGTGATGATAATGAGACAAGATTGTTAGGTATATATACCAAGGTGTAATACAGTGATGGGCCCATCACAAACTAGATGAGATGGGAAACCCGGAGAAAATATATAAATAATGTCTAATGGCACCTCATGGGGTCAAAGTTTCTTAGAGCTGGAGTATTAGCAAGAATGAGCTTCAAAGAGAGAATGCTTGAAATTGCAGTTGTGGAGGGGTGGGGTTATGTTGCTGGTAAAGACTAGTCTGGGGTATGACCTTTGAAATGAGTAGCTTAGGTGGAATAGAGAATGTGAGAGTTGGAGGATTGGACATCAAGACACTGAGGGTCTTGGTTATTGGAAAGATCATATATATGGGTACTGGAGTCACAAAATATGTTGGAGAAATGGCAGTGAGCCAGGAGCTAAAATCTTTAAGGAATTAGCAGAGTAGCTGGGGGTTCTGTAGGTGACTGCAGGAAGTTGGAGCTGTGATTGATAAAGACTAATGAGATGACATTCAAAGATGAGGATTTTTGTCATTGTTTTTGTGATGTGATGCAATATAAAATCATAAGGACACCTGCCCTGCCTCCAGGCCTGATGTTGCAAGAGTCTTGCAAGGCACAACAGCCACCACTTCAGAGGGCTGGGGTGAAAATTAGTTTCCTGGAAGGAGACTCAGTTCATTTAGAGCAAGAAGTGAAAGGAAACTTCTGAGAAGAACTGAGCATGAATTCCAGAATATGGTGTGGAAGGGTTCCAGGAATTGGGGATGGGCATGGAGTGGATAAGAAAAGGGAAACTATCAAGACACTTGAGGCAAGAGTCCAGAAAATTGAGAGAGGACTGAAAGTCTTGGCTTCTTGTGGGGCCATCAGTGCTCAGTCACGTCCTACTCTTTTGCAACTCCATGGACTGTAGGCTGCCAGGCTCCTCTGTCTATGTAATTTTCCAATCAAGAATGCTGGAGTGAGTTGCCATTTCCTTCTCCAGGGGATCTTCCCATTCCAGGGATCGAACCCATGTCTCCTGCATTGGCACATGGATTCTTTACTGCTGAGCCATCAGGGAAGCCCCAAAAGGAAACATGGCAAAATGAGATTTGCCTAGATTTGCTCAACATAGATATCAAGGTCAAGGCTGGAAGTATTGTAGGGTAGTGGGCTGTGGGTGTCGTGCCAGAAGGGTCCTGAGATCCTCTCTTTTACTCCTGACGACAGTGAGGGCTTCCCAGGTGGCACTAGGGCTAAAGAGCCTGCCTGCCAATACAGGAGATGTAAGAGACATGGGCTCAATCCCTGGGTTGGGAAGATCCCCTGGATGAGGCAGTGGTAACCCACTCCAGTGCTCTTGCCTGGAGAATACCATGGACAGAGAAACCTGGTGGGCTACAGTCCATAGGGGCACAGAGAGTCACACACGACCAAAGTGACTTAGTATGCATGGTGGTGTAAGACCAGGGATGGGTGGCCTTATTCTCAGGATATGGAACTCTAGGAGAGTTGTGGAGGGAAGGGTGATTTTCTTCCCGTGATGTCCAATCAGAGTAGATTTGGAAGCATGTATTTGAAAATGGTGTCGGAAATGAGTTGAAGAGCAGATGAGTCAAGGCTTCTTTAATTTCAATACCCCAAACTATGCCCTACTTGAAAGTTACAGGGTGGCCTATTACCTATTCTTATCTATTCTTATCTTCTTTAAGCCTTGCAAGTGAAAAATTAAAAAAAGAGAGATATGGAAAGTACCTGAATTTGTATCCATTTATCCCTTCAGTTTTGTGAGATCCAGTGATTGTACCTGAGTTGTATTCATTGGTATAATTTCCAGCAAGAAAGACCACTTCATTCCATGTTGGTGTCCCATTCATTCCCCTAGCATGTTCACATATGAGGAGGTATTTGGTTTGTTTACCAGTGAAGAGATGCTCTTAGGAACCAACATGCTTTGATGGCTTGAGTAAAGGTCCTGGCTGTGAGAGGTGTACCTGGGATGCAATGATTCATACTTTTCTGGGGATGCACACCTGGAATGCAGAGATGGGGACTACTGAAAAGCAGCGCTTTTAGATTCTAAATACTTTCATAACAGCTAACTCCAGTGGAAATCTCTTCAAATCTGGTAAGAATTGCAAGGTCTCTGGGCCCTACACACTCAGCTTGCACACTATAAGCAGTGCTCTGTGTGGAAATGCTTGGATGAAATTAGAATTCTCATAATACGTCTTTAGTGGCAGAACATCATTTGCAGACTGACACGTCCCATTAGAAAATGTACACCCCTCCACCCCCACCCTTGACTTAATGTGTGGCAAGGGAAAGGACTGATGCAGAAATAATACCTCTTCATGAGTTAAGATCAATTGTAGAAAAAATTAAAGAAGAATTATGTATTTTCAAGGAAATGAGTAATGGAGAAATCTCTGGACAGCTTCTGGCAACTTTGATATCTGCAGGGAGTTGGAGGGATGAGAGAAAGAGATCTGCTTCTCCAAGGTGTGTACTAAAGAACAGAACAAGACAAAAACAAACATGAAATGACAACCAGAAAGCCGCTTTAAACCTGAAAGGAAGACTTGCCTTTAAAGTGGAATGTCAGTCATTTTCTCACTCACTTCCCTTTTTTATTGACTGTTACTACCAGCCACGGTTAGTTTCTCTTCAGATATTTTCAGAATAGAGAAAATATCATTTTGAAAAACATAAATGTATCTGTTATTACCTGTATCATACCCTGTATCTATTATTCTGCAATTTTGTTTTTAATCTATTTTATTTGTCTTTTAATTGAAGGATAATCGCTTTATAGAATTTTGTTGTTTTCTGTCAAATATCAACATGAATCATCTAATGTATTTTAGACCTGAAGATTTCCTATAACCTTTCATTCAGTTGTTTAATGTTCTATGTATATTTAATGACATAATTTATATAACCTATCCCTGTTAACCTTTAAATGTCTTTCATCTGGTACTATTATAACAAAACCACAGTTGATATCCTTGTGCATATATTTTTGTGCAGTAAAGCAAATCTATCAGAGGGCTAAATTCATAGAAGTATAATTCCTGCATCAAAGAATACATGCATTTTTTTACCTTGTTAAAGTGTTTTATTTCAGATTTAAAGTGTTCTTTTGAATCAATAGCAGAAGATGAGAAATATATAAAGCTAAGTAATGGTAAACCTAAGAAGAAAAGAAATAGAGTTGGTTAATAAGCAAGTAAAAAGATAAAATATCCTCATAATTAAAGAAATGAAAATTGAAACAAGATACCATTTTACCAATAAGTCTGATTCCACATTTCATTGGTGAAGAAGGGGAACCCAGCACAGGCATGTGCTGTTGGTGGTGGTGCAAGCAGTCATCCCTTGTTTTGGAAGGTGCTTCAGCAATAGCTCTGTTGATATTTTACTCCTGAATGCCCTGCCACTTGGCCTGGACCTATGATTAGGACACATGATTAGAGAAGCTCTTTAGACACTGATTTGGCTTCCCTTGTGGCTCTGGTAAAGAATCCTGTAGTGTGGGAGACCTGGGTTTGATCCCTGTGTTGGGAAGATCCCCTGGAGAAGGGAAAGGCTACCCACTCCAGTATTCTGGCCTGGAGAATTCCATGGACTGTATAGTCCATGGGGTCACAAAGAGTCTGACACGACCAAGCGACTTTCACTTTCCCTTTAGACACTGATTATATTTTTTAGTTTCAAAAGCTGTCTGACTTACCTCCTTATGGATCGATTTACTAGTTTGAATCTGAAGTCTTTTTTTTTTTCTTTTTTTTGTACTTTTTTTTTTTTTATTTTACAATATTATATTGGTTGGTTTTGCCATACATTGACATGAATTCACCCCGGGTTTACATAAGTTCCCCCTTCTGAACCCCCCTCCCACCTCCCTCCTCCCTTTATCTTCCCTCTGGGTCATCCCCGCACGCCAGCCCCGAGTATCCTATAACATGCATCGACCCTGAACTAGTGATTCGTTTCACATATGGCAACATACGTGTTTCAATGCCATTCTCCCAAATCATCCCACCCTCACCCTCTCCCACAGAGTCCCAAAGACTGTTCTATACATCTGTGTCTCTTTTGCTGTCTCGTATGCAGGGTTATCATTTGCATCTTTCTAAATTCCATATATATGCGTTAGTATACTGTATTGGTGTTTTTTCTTTCTGGCTTACTTCACTCTGTATAATAGGCTCCAGTTTCATCCACCTCATTAGAACTGATTCAAATGTATTCTTTTTAATAGCTGAATAATACTCCATTGTGTATATGTACCAAAGCTTTCTTATCCATTCGTCTGCAGATGGACATCTAGGTTGCTTCCATGTCCTGGCTATTGTAAACAGTGCTACATTGAACATTGGAGTACATGTGTCTCTTTCAATTCTTGTTTCCTCGGTGTGTATGCCCAGGAGTGCGATTGCTGGATCATATGGCAGTTCTATTTCCAGTTTTTTGAGGAATCTCCACACTGTTCTCCATAGTGTCTGTACTAGTTTGCATTCCCACCAACAGTGTAAGAGGGTTCCTTTCTCTCCACATCCTCTCCAGCATTTATTGCATGTAGACTTTTGGATAGCAGCCATTCTGACTGGTGTGAAATGGTATCTCATTGTGGTTTTGATTTGCATCTGTCTGATTATGAGGGATGTTGAGCATTTTTTCATGTGTTTGTTAGCCATCTTTATGTCTTCTTTGGAGAAATGTCTGTTTAGTTCTTTGGCCCATTTTTTGATTGGGTCATTTATTTTTCTGGAATTGAGCTGCAGGAGCTGCTTGTATATTTTGGAGATTAATCCTTTATCAGTTGCTTTATTTGCTATTATTTTCTCCCATTCTGAAGGCTGTGTTTTCACCTTACTTATAGTTTCCTTTGCTGTGCAGAAGCTTTTGATTTTAATTAGATCCCATTTGTTTATTTTTGCTTTTATTTCCAATATTCTGGGAGGTGGGTCATGGAGGATCCTGCTGTGATTTATGTCAGAGAGTGTTTTGCCTAAGAATAAATATTGTAAAAATGAGTATACTACCCAAAGTAATTTATACATTCAATGCAATCCCTATCAAGCTACCAACGATATTTTTCACAGAACTAGAACAAATAATCTCACAATTTGTATGGAAATACAAAAAACCTCAAATAGCCAAAGCAATCTTGAGGAAGAAAAATGGAACTGGGGGAATTAACCTGCTGGACTTCAGGCTCTACTACAAAGCCACAGTCATCAAGACAGTATGGTACTGGCATAAAGACAGAAATATAGATCAATGGAAAAAAATAGAAAGCCCAAAGATAAATCCACGCACCTATGGACACCTTATCTTTGACAAAGGAGGCAAGAATATAAAATGGAGAAAAGACAGTCTCTTTAACAAGTGGTGCTGGGAAAACTGGTCAGTTCAGTTCAGTTCAGTTCAGTCGCTCAGTCGTGCCCGACTCTCCGCGACCCCATGAATCACAGCACGCCAGGCCTCCCTGTCCATCACCAACTCCCGGAGTTCACTCAAACTCATGTCCACAGAGTTGGTGATGCCATCCAGCCATCTCATTCTCCGTCGTCCCCTTCTCCTCCCGCCCCCAACCTTTCCCAGCATCAGAGTCTTTTCCAGTGAGTCAACTCGTCGCATGAGGTGGCCAAAGTATTGCAGCTTCAGCAGCCACTTGTAAAAGAATGAAACTAGAACACTTCCTAACACCATACACAAAAATAAACTCAAAATGGATTAAAGAGCTAAATGTAAGACCAGAAACTATAAAACTCCTAGAGGAGAATGTAGGCAAAACACTCTCCGACATAAATCACAGCAGGATCCTCCATGAAGTCTTTTTTTTTTTTTATTATTATTAATTTACTTTTGGTTGTGCTGGGTCTTCGTTGCTGCCTGTTGACTTTCTCTAGTTGCAGTGATTGGGGCTACTCTTCATTGCAGTACGCAGGCTTCTCATGATGGGCTTCCCGTGATGCAGGGCACAGGCTTTAGGTGAGCAGGCTTCAGTAGTTTCAGCATGTGGGCTCAGTAGTGGCTTACAGACTATAGCGAGTGAGCTCAGTAGTTGGGGTGCATGAGCTCTGTTGCTCTGTGGCGTGTGGAATCTTCCTGAACCAGGGATCTAACCCATGTCCCCTATATTGGCAGGCAGGTTCTTGTCCACTGTATCACCAGGAAAATCATTTCTAAAGGTGTTTTTTTTTTAATTCATTTAATTAATGTTTTTTAGGCATCTACTATGAGTTTGAGTGAACTCCGGGAGTTGGTGATGGACAGGGAGGCCTGGCGTGCTGTGATTCAGGCGGTCGCAAAGAGTCGGACACGACTGAGCGACTGAACTGAACTGAACTGATGTGCCAGTGGGAAAACAGTGAGGGGGCCCAGTGATGATTAGCAGTGGAGGGACAGACAGGGCTTCTTGTCTGTCTAAGGCTTCTTGTCTAAGCCTTGTCTTAGACAAGGCTCTCACAAAATTTACGTGCTAACAGAGGAAGTTAGCAGCAAGCAAATATATCTGATGTATAGTAGAAGATGATGGATACTGTGGTGGGAACAAAACAGAAGAAGTGGTGGCAAGTGCCTGGAGGGCTATTCTATAGGATGCCAGAGAATCTCTCTGAAGAGGTGATATTTAAGCTGAATGATGAATGATAGGAAAGAGGTAGCTATGCAAAGACCTGGAAGGGACCCACCCAGCAAGGAACACAGCATGGGCAACGGTCCTGGGCAGGCAGGAGGACCAGTGTTACATAGTGTTTTGTGGTGGTGGTTTAGTCACTCAGTTGTGTCCAACTGTTTGTGACACCACGGACTGTAGCCTGCCAGGCTCCTATGTCCATGGAATTCTCTAGGCAAGAATACTGGTTTAGGTAGCCATTTCCTTCTCCAGAGGATCTTCTCTACCCTGGGATGGAACCCAGGTCTCCTGCATTGTAGGCAGATTCTTTACCAACTGATCCACTAGGGAAACCCTAAACTGTGTCCTCCCAAAATTTGTATGTTAAAGCCAAGGTATTTGAAGAAAGGGCCTTTAAAGAGGTACGCAAGGTTAATGAGGTCATAAGCTCAGGGCTCTAATCCAGTATGACTCGCATAAGAAGAGGAAGAGACACTAGGCATGTGCATGCCACAAAGGAAGGCCAAGTAAGGACACAGTGAGAAGGCAGCCCTCTGCAAGCCAAGGGAAGAAGGCTTAAGGAAACCAAACCCATTTGGTTTGGGTTGCCAACATCCAGAACTATGAGAAAATAAATACCTGTTCGTTAAGCCACTAGTCTGGAATTTTGTTATTGCAGATTGAGTATACTAAGACAACCAGTGTGGCTGAAGCTTAGTGTCCAAGATATAAAAGCAAGGACATGGAGTTTGAGATGTAGGCAGTAGCCAGGCTCAGGTTGACGGGGCTTTGAGGGCCACAGTTAAGAGGCTGGGTTCCATTCTAAGTGTAAAGCTATGTGGGGTACACTTAAAAACCTTGCTCTGATTGCTTTGATGAGAGTGGAATGGAAGGGATAAACAGGCAGTAGAGAGGACATGAGGAAGCCTTCACAGAAAGCCAGAAGAAAGAACAGATGATGCTGTTGGCTAGAGCGTAGAGATGGAGACTGTGAGGTGAACAGAGCGGGGATGTGGTTTGCTGTGAGGGAAGCCAAGGGGAACCCTCCTCAGTGGTGTACCAAGAGGTGGTAGGAGTGATCCATCCAAAGAGAGATGCGTTGTCTACAGAGAATTTAAAGATGTTAATAACATTGAGCTGAAGTCTTCTGCTTTTTATTGTCATCATATATTGGTAATTCCAGACAATGTCCATGATAAAGCATTCCTCCTGGCAAGCTTGGAAATCTGTTAGCATTTCCCACCACCCACCTGTCTTGGTCCAGAGGCTGGGAGAGGGAGCATGAGCCTAGTAAGTGCACTCACTGGTGCAATAAAGCTGAAAGTCTCAAGTTCTTCACTGTAAGATGATGACTTCCCCTCCCTTCCTAAAGAGAGTGGATAACGGTGTGAGTGGACAAAGCAACAGAATCCCTTCTGCCAGCACTTTCCACAGGATGGAACAGGGCAGATCCCTCCTTTGCACCTGAGGCACACACGTAGGGAGAGGTGGCGAGGTAGTCCTGAATTCTCCTTTCTGTTCTGTTATCTGTTGAAATGAGAGTTTCAAAGTGAAGTCAACTGCAATTCAAACCTTTAGACAAATGGTCAAGGCCATGGTCAACCATGGGCAAGGCTGTCCCCTGAGGAAGGGAGGCCAGCAGCATGTCAGGGCAGCCCAGCTCCTCTTGGGCCACTGCCAACACCCACCAAAGCTGAGGATCCTCTCTTGGCACAAGTGAACTATGTAGTTCAGCTTTTATGATATACAGGGACATACAAGGGCATTGTATATGTTGTATGTGCTTAGTCACTCAGTCGTGTCCAATTCTTTGTGACTGTAGCCCGCCAGGCTCCTCTGTCCATGGGATTTTCCAGGCAAGAATACTGTAGTGGATAGCCATTCCCTTCTCCAGAGAATCTTCCCAACCCGGAAATTAAATTCGGGTCTCCTTCATTGCAGGCAGAGTCTTTACTGTCTGAGCCACCAGGGAAGCCCTGAAAGGACATTAAGTTATTTTAGAGGCCAAGTTGAGTTTTAGGCTGAATTCTTAATCTCAAGCTATACACAAGCACATCAGCCAAAACAGCTCACCAGAGATTATGGAATGGACGAATAATACAGTATTGATCCCCCAGGTATGAACAATGGATCACTTCTTAAAGTCCTGGAAGAAATTAGAGTTAAAAGTGAAATCCGAATAGAAATCACCTTTCCCTTATAAACTAAGACTCTTAATTCTAAAATGCCTCCCCCTTCTGTTTCCTGTTCTGCTCAGAGTTAGAGAGCCTCACTCAGCTGCCTTAGCCGGTGCTATCTTCCTGGGAAGCTGCCCCAGTGGCTGTGTCCTCCTAAACATGGATCCACCCAGCCTCAGGACTCTCAGGTGCCCCATGCCCCCAAAGAGTTAGAAACTTACCTTGAGTCCTGAGACGATTGATCAGAGACATACATCTGTACAAATAGCGTCTATGGACAATCCCAGAAACAGCATTTCACAAATAGAAGCAATGTTCCCCTCTTTTTTTGAGCCAGCGATGGATCAAAGCTGAGACTTGGTGGAGGAAGTAACACAGGGAAGAGAAAGTATGAGGAAAAAAAAGTCATTTTGTCTTTAGATTTGCCAGGATGCCAGTTACTCTTTGCCAGCTGTCTGGAGTATACAACATGTTCACTTAAACTCAATTGGGAAAATTTTCCATCATGAGCTTCAACATACTGCCATATGCTTCTCCCTGAGCCTTACATAAGGCCAGAGCTTCTCGCCTGAGCCACAGCCGTTGGAACTTTCTTCCTCAGAATTCTGAGAAGAAGTAAAGACCCCTGTTTGCTGCTTGCTTGTCCCGCCAAACTTGCTGTTGCTATGGATTCCTTCGGTGCTCTTTGGCTGTCGAAATACCCTGTACCTGTGGTTTGGTCCCCCTGCCTCAGTGGACCCCCAAAGCATTTTCCTGTCTTATTTTTTCCCTTAATTCCCCAGGCTGTGAATAAATTTAACTGCTCAGGAACAGCACAAAAATCCCTTGTTAAGCACCCATTTCCTGGTACATTAAGACCACAGCTGTGGACAAATGGGGAAAACCAAATGTCCTCTGTGTCTCATATGTCCAGTACTCCAAAGATCTCATGCATTCATGTCTCTGCACATATCCCCACGCCTTTTTAAGGTGAAACTCTGTACATTTGAAAAGAACTCTACTCTTTCCAGGGTCGTGGGTATGTCAAGAGCTGTGTGAGACCCCGAACTCCTACGTGAGGTGACCCAGAGAAGACTTTATCAATGCCAGATGAGAGATCTTTATCTCTGCTCTCCACCAGACCCCTGCTCATTCATTCCGAGGCCCCAAATCAGTAGTGCGTTGCTTTTAGTGATAATTCCTCCTGTGGCTGCCCTCCTGAGGATTTCTGGCATGGATGCAGGTAATTTTCAATTGGTGGGGACTGCGATTACTAAGTCCAGATTCCTTGGTCCTGACATCCCAGACCTGCTTTAGACAACCACCTTTAAGAGGTGGAGGAATTGGTACAGGGGTAGAAGGATGTGGCCTGAGTCTCAGTCACCATAAAAAATGGGACAGGAAAGAAGTCAGTGCTTCTTCTGAGTGTGTGAAAAGTGAAAAAGGAAGCTGATGGCTTAGTTTCTGCTTTGGAAACACGGTATCTTAGTCTATTCCAGCTGTTTTAATGAATTATCATAGACTGAGTGGCTTATCAATGGCAAATATTTCTTTCTCATGGTTCTGGAGGCTAGAAGTCTAAGATCAAGGTTCTGGGAGACTTGGTAGCTGGTGAAGGCCTGCTTTCATCTATGGCTGCAGACTCACACTGTGAAGGGATGAACTGGCTCCCTGGGGTCCTTGTATTAAAATAAGAGGACTAATTCCAATCAAGAGGGCTCTCCCCTCATGACCTAATCATCTTCCAAAAGCCTCATCACTTAATACCATCACTTTGGGGGTTAGAGTTTCAACATATGATTTTTGAGAGGACACAAAGATTCAGAGAACATGGCAATCCTGGATCTTACTATATGTGGTCAAATGAATGTTTGGTCCTCTGATCTAAACAACTCCATGAGCAAGGACTAGAAGCTTGCTGCAAAAGGCAGGTTGTGGGTGCCACTGGGCAGGCATGTCTGGGCTCGGAATTTGAAAGATGATGCTGGTCTTTTTTCAAATTAGGAGATACAGTGACTGTGAATTAGTGAATGAGAAAAATATGAACCATTGAATATCAGGCTCGGATTATGTGGATTGGCTGCTACTTTTCTCACGAGGGAGATAAACTTGGAGAAATAGAAGGGATGGGAGAGCACCCAGCGTTTATCATAATACAATACTTGTGGTATTTGTGCAGAGTGCCAGATAGAGAGGTGTGAGTAGTGTATCAGTCAGGATTCCAGCCAAGAAAGGGAACCAGTAGAGTGCATTGTGTGTGTCTGTGTAAAATGATATTTATTGCAAGAAATTGGCTCATGTGATTGTGGGGACTGCAAGTGATTGCGAGGCAAGTCTGAAATCTCTAGAGTGGGCCATCAGGAAGTGCAGGTTGAAAACTCTGGGGCAGGAGCTGATATTTCATTTCTCAGGGGAGTGTTTTTTTCCCTTACTCAGGGAACCTCCGTCCTGCTGTTCAGGCCTTCCAACTGCTTGGGTCAGTTGCATCCAGATTTCCCTGTCCAAAGGATAGCCATCTTCTTTACTTAAGAGTTAACTGATTATGGACATTAATCACATCTACAGATATCTTTGAAGCAACACCTAGATTAGTGTTTGACTAGCTCAGTACTAGAGTCGAGCCAGTTTGGCACATTAAAAAGGGAAATGTCTCCTTTTCTCTAACAGCTGGGCAGGTGTGTGGGGAAATGTATTTAAGAGTGTGAGAGCACCATATGCAAAGAGGAATTGGAAGAAACTCAGAGTGAAGGAGAAAAAGGTTACAAAGGCAGATGGGAAAAATAGGCAAAGGGTACAGAATCATAGGTACCCTCTCATTTTAGAATCAGAGAGTTTGACTTTTTATCCAGATAGAAAATTCGTGATTTTCTCAGGTAGCAAAGGATATGACAAGGATACTTGTTGTGGAAAGACCAAGCAGCTGACCATATAAAGGGCCTAGAGGAGCAAAGCTGGAGACTAGAAGGCTGGTCAAGAGATAGTGGACAGGATCCAGGTCAGAAATGTGTTTTGGGACAAAACTTGAGAGAAAGGTATAAATTCACCATAATTTAGGTTTAAGAAGTAGAGTTTACAACTCATGGTCAGGACTGAAATGGAGTTGAGAGAGCAGTGCAGCCTAGTCTGGGCTATGGGAATTTGGGTCATTCATTTGCTGAAAGAGTGAAATGGGAAGGGGATACAATTTGCTGCCTCCACTGACATGTAGTGTTTGTCATGGGTTTGGTATCAGGAGTCTATGAATATCAACATGTTGACAGGCAATTCTGTAGCACCGTAGGGATGTTTGAACTAAAAATAAAACTATGATATTTTAATATATAGTTGCTGGTTGTTGTGTTGTTGTTGTTCAGTCCCTAAGTCATGTCCAGCTCTTTGTGACCCCATGACTGCAGCATGCCAGGCTTCCCTGTTCTTCACTATCTCCTGGAGTTAGCTCAGACTCACGTTTATTGAGCTGATGATGCCATTCAAACATCTCATCCTCTGTTGATGCCTTCTCCTCCTGCCCTCAATCTTTCCCAGCTTCAGGGTCTTTTCCAGTCTTTTCGGCTCTTCTCATCAGGTAGCCAAGTACTGGAGCTTCGGCTTCAGCATCAGGCCTTCCAGTGAACATTCAGGGTTGATTTCTTTTAGGATTGTTTGGTTTGATCTCCTTGCTGTCCAAGGGACTCTCAAGAGTCTTCTCCAGCACCACAAATTGAAAGCATCAGTTCATCGGCACTCAGCCTTCTTTATGGTTCAACTCTCACTTCCATACGTGACTACTGGAAAGAACATAGCTTTGACTGTACAGAACTTTGTCAACAAGTCATTGGAGAGTTATGCAAATGAAAAAAAAAAAAGATTATTTAGAAAGTCTTTGAGTAGGAGAAGCCCCCAAAGAGAACAGGAAAAGAAATGAGAACAAAAGAAGATAAAAGGGACAAGGAGAGAATCCTCAAGGACACTAACATTTAATTGACTGAATTTGAAGAGAACCTTGTGAATGACATAAAAATCAGATGAAGAGGAAGTGTATGCTTTTTCCAACCACTCTATAAACAGTTTTTTTCAGTTAAATATTGTCTTTGGTCCTCTTCCATTCTTTCACCAAAGATGTATCAAGTGCCTTCCAGTGCCAGAAACTATCCTGGAAATACAATAATGAACAAGTCATGATTTCTGCCCTAAAATACTTTAGATCAGGGTTTCCTGTGTCTGTAGGTGGCTGGGGTGGAGTAAAGTCACCCCCAGCCAAGAACCACTGCTCTCAAGACTAATGGTAGGGACAGATAAACATGCAATATATTTACATTGTAATATATGTTATAAGAGGTATGAAATTGATCAATTTGCTGAAAGTAACAGAATTCATTCTTGCTATTTAAGCAGCAAGGGATAATAATTATTCTCAAAAATGGATATTGGGTAATGTATGGAATCAGTGGAAGATTGCCTGGAGCAACACATCCACCACAGCCAGAAAAAAAAAAACCAGCCAAGCACCATATCACTCTGGTAAAACATCACCACTGCCACCACCTCCAGGAAACACCCAGTGTAACATCCAGAGCTTGGATGCCAGAAGCCTTCCACAGCTACCCCAGGAAAACCTGCCCACGCTCTGCCCACAGCAGTGTCAGATGATCTTCCCATGTGATGCTTGCTCACTTCCAAAATTTCCGTGGATTTATCTAATTGATAGAACTGAAGTTATGTGCCTGGTTGTGTTCTAACTACAGTGGGAACCTGACAGTGTTGAAGCAAAGAAATGAGATGTGATTCATGACTTTAAAATACCACATCACTTTCCAGTTGTGACCCTTGAAATTTACGTCAAATTCAATTCATAAATAAATTTCTTTATTCCTTAGCACAAGCTTTCTATTTCTAATTGATATCTCTTGCCATAGCTTCTCCTGGTATCTCAATCTGTATCTCAAGTTGGCGCATCTTAAAAACCATTCCATTCTGAGAAAAAGGAACCCTTGTACACTGTTGCTGGGAATGTAAATTGGTGCAACCACTATTGAAAACAGTATGGATGGTCCTATAAAAACTAAAAATAGAGCTACCATATGATTCCACAATCCCACTCCTGGGCATATATCTGAAAAAAACAAAAACTCTAATTTGAAAAGATACATGTACCCCTAATGTTCATAGCAGCACTATTTACAATAGTCAAGACAAGGAAGCAACCTCAATGTCCATCAACAGATGACTGGATAAAGAAGATGTTTATATGTTATTATATACATGGAATACCACTCAGCCTTAGAAAAGAATGAAGTAATGCTGTTTGTAGCAACATGAATGGATCTAGAGATCATTGTGTTAAGTGAAGTCAGAAAGCAAAAGACAAATACCACATGATATCACTTATATGTAGAATCTAAAATAAGACACCAGTGAACTTATTATTGAAACAGACTCACAAGACATAGAAAACTAACTTATGGTTACCAAAGAGGAAGGAAGGTAGGGGAGGGATAAATTAGGAGTTTAAGATTATTAGTTACAAAGTACTATATATGAAGTAGATAAGCAACTAAGTCCTATTGTATAGCACAGGGAACTATATTCAATATCCTGTAATAAACCATATGGAAAAGAATATAAAAAGGAATATATATATCTGTGTGTGTGTATGTATGTATGTATTATGTATGTATGACTGAGGGCATTCTGGGTGGCTCAGCAGTTAAGAATCTGCCTGCCAATGCAGGAGCCACAGGAGATGTGGGTTGGATCCCTGAACCAGGAAGATCCCCTAGAGGAGAAGATGGCAATCCATTCCAGTATTCTTGCCTGGAAAATGCCATGGACAGAGGAGCCTGGCGGACTACAAGTTGCAAAGAGTCAGACACGACTGAGCGACTGAACACACACACACGCATCACTGAACCACTTTGATATTCACCAGAAACTAACACAACACTGGAAATCAACTATACTTCAGTTAAAAAACAAAAACAGAACACTTCACTCTGCCAGGTGTCTGGTCAAGAAAGCCTGGCAACTTTGAACGTCCCTTTATGCTGTGTCTAATCAGTGGTCCCATTCAGTTGATTCTGCTATCCTATTCCCTCTGTCCTCACTTTAGGTTTTGGATGTTTCTCTCAGTTAATTTGAGTCTAGCCATTTGTCCCATCCAAGTTCCTTCTCTTCTTGGCTTCCTGAGTACAGAAAGAAGGAACTAAAATTTATTGAAATTCTATGATGTGTCAGATGCTGTGGCAGGGACTTTGCATAACTGATCTCATTTAGAAGCAACTGGATAGTGTGAGAGGAAGAACTTTAAAATCAGAGGATTCTAAGAATCACAAGCAGCTAGAGGAAAAAAAAAGATTGATTATACTTTAACAAAATTAAAGTTTATTGTGCATCAAAGGACATTCTCAAGAAAGTGAAGAAGACAACCCATAAAATGGAAAGAATACTTGCAAATCACATATGATAAAAGACTAGTAGTCAAAAACATTAAAGAACCCTTACAACTCAAGGGAAAAAAGACAATACCTGATTTTAAAATGGGCAAAGTGTCAGAAAGGCATGTATCTAAAGAAGATATACAGATGGTCAATAAGCACCTAAAAAAGATGCTTGAAATCTTTAGACATTCAGTTCAGTTCAGTCGCTCAGTCGTGTCCAACTCTTTGCGACCCCATGAATCACAGCACACCAGGCCTCTCTGTCCATCACCAACTCCCGGAGTTCACTCAAACTCATGTCCATCGAGTCGGTGATGCCATCCAGCCATCTCTTTCTCTGTCATCCCCGTCTCTTCCCACCCCCAATCCCTCCCAGCATCAGAGTCTTTTCCATTGAGTCAACTCGTCGCATGAGGTGGCCAAAGTATTGGAGTTTCAGCTTTAGCATCAGTCCTTCCAATGAACACCCAGGATTGATCTCCTTTAGAATGGACTGGTTGGATCTCCTTGCAGTCCAAGGGACTCTCAAGAGTCTTCTCCAGCACCACAGTTCAAAAGCATCAATTCTTCAGCGATCAGCTTTCTTCACAGTCCAACTCTCAGGAACTATAAATTAACGCAACAGTGATATGCCACTATACCACTGCACACCCACTAGGATTGCTATAATAAAAATAAAATAGTATTTGTCGATGAGGATGTGGGACAGTTGGAACCCTTACACATTGCTTGTGCGAATGTGAAATGGTGCAACTTTTCATAATAGAATCTAAAATTTTAATCATAAAGCCATTTATGTGTGAGGCACAGTGACAGGCACTTACGTGCATTATCTTATCTAGTTGTTTCAATAACCCTGGAAAGTCTATTCAATTCATTCTTTCCCAAAGTAGGTTTTGCTCAGACTCTTAAGATGTTCTGGGTTAAAGTAAAACAAAACTGGGACAAATTGCATTTTCAAAGCACTTGTGCAGAGTCACAGCACAAACTAGCCTATTACAGGCTCTGCGAACCTCTACAGTATCAGAGAAAAATAATTTGGAGAATCTAGTGTTTTGCAGATCATTTGGCCACTTAATGCTTATCAACAGCAGTTTCATGGAGCATATTTTTGGGGACATTGACTTGAATTGTAAGCTGTCCCACTGACAGAGTTTCTGCAGGAAATGATTCTGTTGAGTTTTTACTATCTGCCTACATGAGTGTGCCTGCATCTGATAGAGTTAGTTTAAGAAAAGATAATCAAACAATTCATTATTTTAAGTTATAGAAAGTAATCAAAGCAAACTTCATTATTTGAGTGTGTGTTTGTGTGTAATGCACGTGTATGTGTGCTTTCATATAGGAAACATAGATGTTTTTGAAAGTTTGTTTTGTGCTTTGCCTAATTCTTGGCTGTTTACTCCCAAGCTTAATGAATTATCAAATGAGTGACTGTAAAGTAAACATGAAATGTAAAACCACATGCAGCATATCAACCATTAAGGTTCCTATTGGAATGGAGAGACAAGGGAATAGCATTTGGTGTTTGAGCTTCAGTTAAACAAGATTTGATTTAAAGCTCAGTTCAGTTCAGTTCAAGTCTCTCAGTAGTGTCCGACTCTTTGTGACCCAATGGACTGCAGCACGCCAGGCCTCCCTGTCCATCACCATCTCCCAGAATTTAATCAAACTCATGTCCATTGAGTCAGTGATACAGTCCAAAAGCTGATACAGTGCAAATGACTGTTTCAGTGGAAGACCATATTGGTGCTTATATGGGGTCCAGGTACCAGAACACCATGAAATTAGATGGAGGACCTAAAGAATGGTTTAAAGTAAGATATCCAAGCTCAATTTGGAGAAATCCTTGAATTCTTATGAAAAGCCAAGCTTTCTATGAATACAGCAGAAGGATTTTATGGGAAACATGGATGAATAGCTATTTGCTGAATGATAGCAAATGCCCCTAATTTGCTCTGTTTAGAAGGTAGTCATAATGGATTTGTAAGCCAATGAACATAGTCTGTCAAAGGATTATTTTCTGCTTTGTGATTTTATATAAGAGGCCTTACAAAGATACAAAATTTAAATCACATTTGATGGATTTTTTATTAAGAAGATTAAAATTACATGCATTTAAGACTTCTCTTAAAAACTGGGCTGTACACTTATCCTATGCTCCATGTACCTATTAACTTATGGGGACATAAGGATGTTTAAAAACTCATTTGAAAAATTTTTTTTTAATTTATTTAACACCAAGAATTTTAGTGCATCAAGAAGGAAGCAAATAAATTCTTCGTAAAAGAATATTACAAAGTCAATTTAATATGTAGGGGGAAAATGTATCATGTTTTATAGGATTTAAGTGCATTTTGTGTTTTCATAGCTAACAGTGATGTTTAGATTGAAATTTAATCGCAATGAAACCTTTTTAATTCTTGCTTATGAGATTACCAAATTTGTAGGTCTTATTCACTTCCAAAAAGCTTTTAACCAGTAAGAAGCTATAGTAAGAGTCTCAAGTTAATATATAATGCCTTTTATAACAGAGATGCTGGCTTTGCAAAATGCAAGAAACTTATACAGATTTAAGTAGCGCTTATGAATTTTTAAAATATATAATAAATTGTATTTTTGTCTATCCACCTTTACTATTAAAGAGAAAAGGGGAGCATTACTTTGTTAGAATTTTGTTCACTATAAAAATGTGCAGGAACATTTGCGAAGTGAAATCTCCGGGTTAACTGTACATTTTAGGAATTTAGCTTGCACAATTACTCTGACATATTTTGTTTTTCACATAAATTTTATTTTACTGTGATATTTTAAAATATCTTAAGAGGGATAAGTAAATATGCTTCTGGATAATGAACCTACACTTGTACTATCTCATTGCATGTATATTACTGTATCTGCCAATAATAAATGTAGCTTGCTTGTGTGCTCAGTTGTGTCCAATTCTTTGTGACCCCATGGACTGTAACCCACCAGGCTCCTCTGTCTGTGAAATTTTCCAGGTAAGAATACTGGAGTGGGTTGCCATTTCCTACTCTAGGAGATCTTCCTGATCCAGGGATCAAAACCATGTCTCTTACATGGGCTGGCAGATTTTTACTCCTGAGCCACTTGGGAAGCCCATCAGTATAGCTTAAAAATACTCAAATAATGTAATACTTATGTTGCCCAGTTTTAATGCCACTCTTGGGGTAGGCATAATAAAGTATTTTTAAATACAAAATTCACAGAATTACTAGCATCCAAGCATTCTGAAAAATCCACTAGTGCCCCTATGAGTTTCATTACTACCAGAAAGAAATTTTTTACCATGGGTAAAATTATGCACATGAGGGAGTTTTAGCTGGGCTGGATCAGGGGTGGAGATTTACCTATTTATGGATAACCATCACTCCCTGAAGTTCCTCCTTGTAACTGGACAAATGGTACCTACCATTAATTGACAATTAAAAAGCCACATTCACTAATTGGGTTCAGAACATTCAAGGAAAATAACTTGGGTATGACCATTACTGAGATTTAGACAAACTAGTGAATTGGAAAGTCACGATGGAAGTCAGTTTTAAAGAATAGCAATGGCAAAAATGTGCAGAAGGAATTGGTTGTACTGGAACTGATTTAGAAATGAGACCTTCAAACAGGAGCGATGATTTTGGGTACAGAGTCAGGCTGTGGTACTGAATATACTTTGTATTCTTTCTTCCTAGGTTGCCTAAACACTTTGCTAAGAAGAGAGCATTGCAAGAAGAAATTAAAAAATTGCAGCACCGGAAGCTCAAGTCAATTCTATTGAAAGCTGGTCTTTTTTTTTCCAGAAGGTTCCAGATGGAACAGACTGGATTCTTTCAATAAGGGTTTTAGTATGCAATTTAATTAACAGTAGAATGTCCTATATGACTAGAAAATGAAAGAGAAGTGAATGCTAGAGATATTTCTTAGGACTTTTGGGTGTCAAAACACTGAAATTAGGTGCTCCAGGAGCTTGAAAATCAGAGACTCTAGAAGTGGGGCCCACATAACACGTTAGTAATGATATTCCTGGACTGGGTAGAGGGTCTCCAGGCTTTAAAGGCAAGTATGGTGAAGCAAGTACCCTTGAGGGTCTTCCCTTGGTAATTATATTTTTCACTACTCTGGTGAAGGGTCTTTCTGGAACTTTTTTGAGTGTCAGAAGGTGCTGGGTGAGCAGTTCTTAGATGATAAATCTACTCTAGCATTCCAATTTACCTCGATTTTGGAGACTGTCTTCGACAACATACCAATGGAGCCTTGCCATTTTGTCTTGGTTTAGTGTGGGCTACCAGGTTTCAGTTAACTTATCAAGCTAACTCTTACAGCCACTCAGGCTGGTGCATTCAATCCAGGATCTTGGCTTCCAGCTCCCATATCAATGACTTCAGTCTTGTTCATCCCTTAGAACCCACTTCCATACAGGCTTCTCAGGTTTCTATATATATAGACTGACAGAATCCTGCAATATTTTGATGTTACTGTCATTTTCTCATGGCTTACACTGTAGCTCTGGGGCTGATGACACTTGAGTCTGGTTAGAAGTCTAGAAGCAAGGAGAGGTAGTGAGGGTCTTAGGGGGATCAGCAGTCCCTTTCAAGGCAAATACCTCAATGAAAGCTCTCATAGAGTTCTTAGACAAGGGGATCCTGACCTCAGACAGAGATGAAGAGCATCTTCCTGCAAAGGATCCTCAGCAGAATTGGGGGCAGGGCACTCATGGTCTTCAGCTTCACTAGAATTTGTTCGTGTGTCCCAATTCCAATTTTTACTTATTCTTAAGGTCCTAACTTTAACATAAGAAACCCTTCAGGATGGTGAATTCAGTTTGCCTTGTAATTCAGTTACCAGAAAGATTTGGTTTTGTGTTTGTCTTTCAGAACTTTTGGCCCTGTGTCTATAGGAAGAAAGATAATTTGTAATGATGTCATTCAAGCATTCTGATAGCTTGTGCTGGGAATTCAAAGTCCTGAATTCATCATTTCCCCTCTAAGTTCTCGATTTTATTTAGAAGCAACTAACTGATTCCATGCTACATCTTATTTCCGCTAAAATATTGTTTGACATGGACGACTTGGTTACCCAAGCCCTGCCTTTCCTAGGTAGTTGATTCCAGATATGTGCAAGTGGTAACCCAAGTCATTCTTTTGCCACTGCTTAGTACACATGCTTCAGTTGTTCTTTCGAAAACAGTATCAGGCATCTACTACGTGTCAGAGACTCTTCTGGTTCTGGACTTAACGCTTTAACCAAGACAGAAACCATCCCTACTCTCGTTTAACTTGGTTCTAAGGGCACAGACAGATAGATTAAAAATAAATTTTATTAAATTTTCAAGAATTTCAGTACTTTGTTGGGAAATAAAACTGATAAAGAGACAGATACTGACAGGAAGGAACGCTTTTAGGTCTGGTGGCAATAAACACAGACATTAGCTCATATTAGTAAAAGTGTTTAAGAATAAAAATAAGTATCATCAGTGCCCCTAACTTTGGAGACAAACCGAAGTACTGAATGTACTGCTATTTTTGACTTTTTCCCTAGCATGGTGAGTTGTTTGGGAAATGATTCAGTAGTTATTTGTAGTTCCTAAATTCTCAACAGCAGTTGCCTCCTGATATGTGTCACTATGTATTCTGAGTTGACATCTGCTATCTGAATCACCAAAATAGTGCCTTGTTTTAAAATTTATCCACCATTGGCTTATGTTTTATCTTACTCTAGGCCATGTTATCACTACATGTGACATCTCTGTATATGTGTTTGTGAAACTGGGATAAAGTTGGCAAAACTTGAGATGGAGGAAGCTCTCTATGAAACATGTTTTTGCATTGGTAGAACAGGAGGCATAAGCACGTTGGAAATAGAGGGAAGAAGAGAGGCGAAGAAATACTGGGGAAATAGGATCTCACAAAGCAAAATCAGATACAAGTTGGGAAACTTAAATGCCATGCAGACAACAGTCTTAGAAGTTCAGACAGCTATCGACTTTTCATCATGTTTTGGGTCCCCAGCAAATAGATTAAATCCCCTTTAGAAATAAAGCCTTTGCTTAGTGGGGGAAAATCAGTTAATGTTTATGGATGATTTTGGTGACAGTACTCATGACATTCCATTTGAAGATCATTTCTCAAGATGGAACTTGATTTGGCAAACTTTGACACTGATAGGGACATGAATGTTCTGACACTTTAGATATTGACGTATGAGGAAGAAAAATCATTGATGTGACTAAGTGATTGTGAAGTGTAGTATATCAGTATCTAGAGTTTTGTGGAATTAAAAATTATGCAAACAAAATCATAGTACAGATTATCCCCTATGTTGAACAATATGGATATGCATACACATAATGTTGGCTAGCTATCAGAACAACTCCTAAAAATGTTTTGTTAATGCTTGTTTTATTTAAGAGTTCAAATAAGTGTTAAGTTTTTAATTATCCTACCCGTTCCCAGTCCCTCTTCCCTCTGTGACCAAAAGTGAACTAGTCTCAGGAGAGCCTCAGTAGATAACAATAGCGTTTTATTTTGCCTGTTTCTGTCCCTGCATTTTCAGCCCATTGCAGGCCACCTGGATCCTTGCTGCTATTTCATAATAAGAGTCTCTGTTGATTGTTCAGATGTCTTTGATAAAGGGCTGGTGTAGTTCAGACAAGTGAGCGGAGTCTCACCCTAACTCATCTGAACGTACAGCTGCTATTCTCTTTATTCCAAAACACCGACCCCTGGAGAAGTGGGTAGGAGAATATTCAAGCCTGGTCACCCTAGGGTTGGGCTGTATGTTGAAGAAAGGACATGAGTCTAGGAATTAGGCAACATCAGTAGATGTGTTCCCTCATCAGATGACCTCACAGGCCCCTTCAAAAGCTCATGTCCTGCAGTTCCTCACTGTGGTACTCAGAGGCCAAACAAATGATCTGATGGCTTTCCAACCTCCTCTCCAAAGTGTCTTATAATATTAAAGCAGAGTATTTTGGTTGTCTCACATTGGGATCTGCTGATGAAATTGGAGGAGAATGTATTACTGGGTTTTAGCTCTTTTAAATGGATGTGCTACTTCTTATATCCTCTCGCTTTTTCATCTCTGTTGTTTCTAGTTTTGAGAGGTTTGGGGCTATATGTACGTCGACAATAAGGCTTTGCGTTTGTGAAGAAGCAAAACGGACCCACTGTGCTTTAGCAGACTTTATTCTCATGTGTTTCATGAGGGTTTGTAAATGTTGGGTGTTTTCTGACAGAACATACTTAAGGGCACCTACTATGTGCTGGATCTGCTTTAGTTTCTGGGAACTGGAAGACATCTGCAGAGAAAGAGCCATGAGTATCCATGTATTAAAATTATTAGACCTATATTTTCCTGTTTTCTTTTGGTACTAAGAATTTGATACAAACCAGCCCTGTGAATGAGCTTCATTATATTTAGGAGAATAATTTCTCACTTCTTGGGTCTTTGCTACAAATTTTAACAATGAATAGCTGTTTGCAGAACTAAAAGTTTGGCAACCCACCAATAAGATGTAAAATGAAGAAAAACCAAAGACACCTCTATCACTTTGAAGTATGTGAAGCTATTTTTCAGAAGCCAGCTTCGTTGGCAGACCAAGTCCGTTAATAACCCTGCAGCACTCCCCTTGTTGGAATAACACAAATTAGCATTTAACCCAGGAGGAAGAACACATGAAGTTATTTAACATTTACATAAAATTATGGAGTAAACTCCAAACAGGTCGCCTCTGAAATGTATAATTACACTCAGCAGTCCTGTCAGCATACATAGAAACAATTTTATTTCCAATCATCTTCTGCTTTTATTCACTCAGGAATGTATCATTAAAATTTCCACAGAACAATGAACCTTAATAGGTGCTAATGCAATTGTGAATTGTGGTAATTGTTACCTAAATTAATCTCTGTACTTTCCATTCCTTATTGCCTTATGCATAAGGAGTGTGAAAAAGATAATGTTGAAACTGACATTTGTATAAGTGGTGTAAAAGATTTATTTGATGAAAAATTTCAGGAGAACTTGCTATTTTTAAAAGTAGTTTACTTGAAAACATAGTTGCTGCAGTTATGGTTTATGTAATCTTTTATTGATGAAATTTGTGATGGACAAAGGCTGTTGATTCATTTCAGTTGTCTTGGTTCATATACAGTGTCTAAGGTACCCAGATGACAGCTGTGTGCCCTGCGCCTGTGTTGCCAGGGCAGGGATATATCATCCATATCCCTATGTTTGTGGAGTCACCTTTTGTGTGGTTACCTTTACTCACTGATATAAAGTACCCACAACTTGCTTGGCATCATGAAGCCCATTCTGTGGACTGAATTGTGTTCCCCTCCTCCAAATGTATGTTGATGTTCTAACCCCCAATACCTCAGAACGTGACTAGACTTGGAGATTGGAGTCTTTCAATAAGTAATGAAATTAAAATGAGGTCATTATGGTGGGCCCTAATCCAATATGGCTGGTGTCCTTAAAAGGAGATTAGACACAGACACCCACAGAGGGGAGACCATGTGAAGACAGAGGGAGAAGACAGCCATCTGCAAGCTGAGAGGCTGTAGAAGAAACCAGCCATGCTGACACCCTGACCTCAGATTTCTAGCCTCCAGAATTGTGAGAAAATAAATTTCTCACAATTGTTATTTAAGCTTCCCAGACGGTGTTGTTTTGTTATGGCAGCCCCAGCAAATGAATCCATTCATCTAGATTGGAGTAATGGGATATAAGTCAAGTATGTTCCAATCTAAAAAAAAAAAAAAAGAAATATAGTTTCTGTCCTGTTTCTGTCACTCCTGAGTTGTATTCTTCCCATTTGTCAGTTCAGTCCAGTTGCTCAGTCGTGTCCGACTCTTTGTGACCCCATGGACCACACACAGCATGCCAGGCCTCGCTGTTCGTCACCAATTCCCGGAGTTTAACCAAACTCATATCAATTGAGTCAGTGATGTCATCCAACCATCTCATCCTCTGTCGTCCCCTTCTACTCCTGCCTTCAATCCTTCTCAGCAACGGGGTCTTTTCAAATGAGTCAGCTCTTTGCATGAGGTGGCCAAAGTATTGCAGTTTCAGCTCCAACATCAGTCCCTCCAAAGAACACTTAGGACTGATCTCCTTTAGGATGGACTGGTTGAATCTCCTTGCAGTCCAAGGGACTCTCAAGAGTCTTCTCCAACACCACATATCAAAAGAATCAATTCTTTTGGTGCTCAACTTTCTTTATAGTCCTACTCTCACATCTATACATGACTACTGGAAAAAACCATAGCCTTGATTAGGTGGACCTTTGTTGGCAAAATAATGTCTCTGCTTTTTAATATGCTGTCTAGGTTGGTCATAACTTATCTTCCAAGGAGTATTTATCTTTTAATTTCATGGCTACAGGCAGTCACCATCTGTAGTGATTTTGGAGCACCAATAAAATAGTCAGCCACTGTTTCCACTGTTTCCCCATCTATTTGCTGTGAAGTGATGGGACCGGTTGCCATGATCTTAGTTTTTTGAATGTTGAGCTTTAAGCCAACTTCTTCACTCTCCTCTTTCACTTTCATCAAAAGGCTCTTTAGTTCTTCTTTACTTTCTGCCATAAGTGTGGTGTCATCTGCCTATCTGAGGTTATTGATATTTCTCCCGGCAATCTTGATTCCAGCTTGTACTTCATCTAGCACAGCGTTTCTCATGATGTATTCTGAATATAAGTTAAATAAGCAGGGTGACAATATACAGTCTTGACTATATAATCTTTCCTGATTTGGAACCAGTCTGTTGTTCCATGTCCAGTTCTAACTGTTGCTTCCTGACCCGCATACAAATTTCTCAAGAGGCAGGTCAGGTGATCTGGTATTCCCATCTCTTTCAGAATTTTCCACAATTTATTGTGATCCACACAGGCAAAGCCTTTGGCGTAGTCAATAAAGCAGAAATAGATGTTTTTCTGGAACTCTCTTGCTTTTTCAGTGATCCAGCAAATGTTGGCAATTTGATCTCTGGTTTCTCTGCCTCTTCTAAAACCAGCTTGAACATCTGGACTTTCGCAGTTCACATATTGCTGAAGCCTGGCTTGGAGAATTTTGAGCATGACTTTACTAGAACATGAGATGAGTGCAATTGTGCGGTAGTTTAAGCATTCTTTGGCGTTGCCTTTCTTTGGGACTGGAGTGAAAACTGACCTTTTCCAGTCCTGTGGCCACTGCTGAGTTTTCCAAATTTGCTGGCATATTGAGTGCAGCACTTTCACAGCATCATCAATAGCTCAACTGGAATTCCATCACCTCCACTAGTTTTGTTTGTAGTGATATTTCCTAAGGCCCACTTGACTTCCCATTCCAGGATGTCTGGCTCTAGGTGAGTGATCACACCATTGTGATTATCTGAGTCGTGAAGATCTTTTTTTGTACAGTTCTTCTGTGTATTCTTGCCACCTCTTCTTAATATCTTCTGCTTCTGTTAGGTCCATACCATTTCTGTCCTTTATTGTGCCCATCTTTGCTGGGATCTAAATTTTGTGTGTTTGTTTCTTTCACACTGCCCAGTATCACATCCTTTTCTTCTGCCAACAGCACCTGGTATTTCCTTCATACACAGTTTGTATGAAGCTGGTCTAATGCTCGAGCTCTAGATGTGGGCATGTTATGAAGGTCTGGATTTCCCAGCTGGCACTAATGAAGAATCTGCCTGCCGATGCAGGAGATGCAAGAGATGCAGGTTTGATCCCTGAGTCAGGAAGATCCCCTGGAGTAGGAAATGGCACCCCACTCCAGTATTCTTGCCTGGAAAATTCCATGGGCAGAGGTCTAGCCAATCAGTATGATCCATGCCCTCTACCTGCGATGATGGGCTCAAGTACGGACATGGGATGGAGACCTGGACGATGAGATTTGATTTCAGGACTTAATTTGTAAGTATTGAGCAGTTATGTTTGTTGAAGCTTCTGAGATATGGGAGGTTGAGTGCCTGGGGCTTGCTATAGCTCTGGTAAGCCACAGTGAAGGGCCAGGCTGAGAAGGATGCTAACATGTAGGGAGCCAAACCACAAGACAGAGAGAGAACTAAGACTAAGGGTCTTTCATGAGCCCTGATCCAAGCTTGCTTGAAGCAAATGATTCCTGAGACACTGTCATTTTATTAATAAGCCATTAAGTCCCTCTACTCTTTACTCCATCTTACGGCAGCCTGACTTGCATTTCAGTCTTTGCTACCAAGAGCCATGAGTAATGTCATGGCTTAATGCTTTATCTTCCTCTGCAAAAATGAGTGCACTGTTTTAATGGAAATGATTTTTTCTCCCCCCAGTTTAACTGTTACACAGAACACTTCTCTGGGATGTATGTGGAAGGAGGCAGGGGCAAGGATGGGAAGTAAAATCCTACCCATTTGTCATCCTGTTGATTCCCTGCCTCTGCGTAGAAACCTTTGGGTTAGGTGATCCAGATTCTTGCCAGTACTTAGAATCATTAGATCTTATATGCTGGGGAATACCTGTAGGCCTGAGTGTGTAGGAACTTTGCGGGCAGAGTGGAGAGCAGGGTCAGGGGAAAATGCACTAATAGTCAGGGAAAGAAAACTCTGTCAGAGGTCACAGACAGACGTTTGTCCTCCAAGGGCCATGAAGCTGCTGCATGGCCAGAGGTGAGACTGCTTGTAAAGTGCTTTACCGTTGGGTAAGTTGTTGGGATTTTGTTTTCCATGGTTGGCAGGACTCCAGGCTGTCACATACAAGATGAAGAACCAACTTTAGCATGCTTATGGACAAAAGGGTGCTTGGTCTGAGAATTGTAAGATTATGTAAAAAGTAGTATCACTGGTGCCACAAGAGAATTCCCCAGATTGGTGAAAAGCCCACCAGGTTAAAATGGAATGCATTATAATTAGTGATATTTTATTATATTTGTTGTTGTTTTGTCACTAAGTTATGTCCAATTATTTTGCAACCCCATGGACTGTAGCCCACCAGGCCCCTTTGTCAATGGGATTTTCCAGGCAAGAATACTGGAGTGGGTTGCCATTTCCTTCTCTAGGGGATCTTCCCGACCCAGGGATTGAATCCATGTCTCCTGCATTGACAGGTGGATTCTTTACCTGAGCTACCAGGGAAGCCCATTTTATTTTATAGAAAATGCTACTGAGCCAAGTCTGGGATGAGCGTTGCCATTTTAATAGTCTTTAAAATAGTACTTGTTAACCATATCTGATGGAGAAGGCAATGGCAACCCACTCCAGTACTCTTGCCTGGAAAATCCCATCGACGGAGGAACCTGGTGGGCTGCAGTCCATGGGGTCGCAAAGAGTCCGACATGACTGAGCAACTTCACTTTCACTTTTCAGTTTCATGCATTGGAGAAGGAAATGGCAACCCACTCCAGTGTTCTTGCCTGGAGAATCCCAGGGATGGGGGAGCCTGGTGGGCTGCTGTCTATGGGGTCGCACAGAGTTGGACACGACTGAAGTGACTTAGCAGCAGCAGCAACCATATCTGAAGAAGACTTTGAGAAGCATATATAGAGTTTGTGATCAGTTTTGTGGCTTCTGTCCTTTGAAAGTCCATTTCCCTGCTGGACCTCAAGAAAAGAGGTCCTGTTGTAGACAGATATGCTAAATTCATGTTTGCTGATTTGTTTTTTTAAGCTATTTGGATTTTCTGAATACAGATTCAATTTGCAATTGACAAACTACTATTTCATTTCTTCAACTACTTTTAATTTTTTTCTTTTATCTTGGGGGTTGCTTTTATTCACCTTTGCATGCAATCTAAAGGAGTTCCTTGTTTATCCAAAAAGTTTTTTTTGAAGGGGGGAGGGGACAGTGCATGGTGTGTACCAGGAACTGTGGTCAGTTCAGTTCAGTCACTCAGTCGTGTCCGACTCTCTGCGACCCCATGAATCACAGCACGCCAGGCCTCCCTGTCCATCACCAACTCCCGGAGTTCACTCAAACTCATGTCCATTGAGTCGGTGATGCCATCCAGCCATCTCATTCTCTGTCATCCTTTTCTCCTCCTGCCCCCAATCCTTCCCAGCATCAGAGTCTTTTCAGTGAGTCACAGTAAAGACAGAAGGGTCAAATCCCCTTGGAATTGGTGGTGGGAGAACACAGTCCTCAGATCATATTAAATCAGCAGAATCTAATCATGTCAGTTCTATGTCTGGAGTGAGGACACTAGATTTTTGAGGCCCAGAGCCCCCAGGGACTGGAGTTTAGAAGGGACTGTGGAATCTGAGGGTGTGTAAAGGCTGCCCCTTCAGCTGTTGTAGCTTTGCTAAAATGCTGTGGGCATCACAGGGAGGGAGGAGGATGGAGGATGGCTAAGAGTGGCCCATTCTTTTACCAAAGAACTATGCTAGTACCAGAACTAGGTTGAGGCAAGTGAAGAAACTTGGTCTTGGGTGGAAAATTTATGAAGTTGGCAAAAAATCCCTGGGAAATCGGGATTCAACAGAACTAGGGTTAGGATGAGGGGGGAAGGTGAGCCATGGTTGGAATCTTTATTTAAATTTTGGTGTTTTCTTCATCATGGACATTTGGATACTTGGCTCATCATGGATAAATTAATATTTTGGCAACACATTTTTCAAAATGTTATTGAAGTATAGTTGACTTACAGTGTTATACAGTTTCTTGTGTACAGCAAAGCAATTGAATATATATATATATTATTTTCCATTATGATTTATTACAGGATTTTGAATATAGTTCCTTCTGCTATACAGTAGGACCTAGTTTTTTATCCATTCTCTATGTAATAGTTTGCATCTGCTAATCCCAAACTCCCAATCCTTCCCTCCCCCATGGCAACCACAAGTCTTTTCTCTATGTCTGTGAGTCTATTCACAGATAGATAGAATGTTCTATAGATATGTTCATTTGTGTCATATTTTAGATTCCACATAAAGGGATATCTTATGGTATTTGTCTTTATCTTTTTAACTTACTTAACTTAGCATGATCATCTCTAGTTCCATCCATGTTGCTGCATATGAACTTTTTTATGGCTGAATAATATTCCATTGTATATGTATACCACATCTTGATCCTTTCATCTATCATTGGACATTTAGGTTATTTCTATGTCTTGGCTATTGTAAGTAGTACTTCTGTGACCGTAGGGGTGCATGTATCTTTTCAAATTATAGTTTTATCTGGATATGTGTCCAGCAGCAAGATTGCTGGATCCTATGATAACTCTGGAGAAGGCAATGGCAACCCACTCCAGTGTTCTTGCCTGGAGAATCCCAGGGATGGGGGAGCCTGGTGGGCTGCCATCTATGGGGCTGCACAGAGTCGGACACGACTGAAGTGCAGCAGCAGCAGCAGCATGATAACTCTATTTTTAGTTTTTATAGGAACCTCTATATTGTTTTCCATAGTGGCTGCACCAATTTACAGTCCCATTAAATGTAAGAGGGTTTCCTTTTCTCCACACCATTTCCAGTGTTTATTATTTGTAAACTTTTTAATGATGGCTATCTGACCCACGTGAGCTCTTACTTATTGAAGCTTTGATCTGCGTTTTTCTAAAACTTAGTAGTAGTGAGTATTTCCATGCGCACGTTGGCCATCTGTGTGTCTCCTTGTAGAAATCTCTGTTAGGTCTTCTACTTATTTTTTGATTGGGTTGTTTGTTTTTTATTTTGTTCCTGTTGTGTGAGTTGTTTATGTAGTTTGGAAATTAAGCCCTTGCTGGTTGCATCATTTGCAAATATTTTCTCCCATTCTGTAGGTAGTCTTTTCATTTTGTTTATTGTTTCCTTTGCTGTGCAAAAGCTTATACATTTGATTAGGTTCCATTAGTTTATTTTTGCTTTTATTTCTGTTGCCTTGGGAGAATGTCCTAGGAAAGCATTGGTACAATTTATGTCAGAGAATGCTTTGTCTTTGTTCTCTTTTAGGACTTTCATGGTGTCATGTCTTATATTTAAGTTTTAAGCCATTTTGAGTTTATTTTTGTGGATGGTGTGAGGGTGTGTTCTGATTTCATTGATGTATGTGTGACTGTCCGAATTTTCCAAGTCACTTGCTAGAGACTCTCTTTTTCCCATTATATATTTTTTCCCTTCTTTGTGGAAGATTAATTGACCATAGCTGTGTGAGTTTCTATTCTGTTTCTTAATCCATATGTCTGTTTGTATGCCAATACCATGCTGTTTTAATTACTGTAGCTTTATAGTATTGTCAGAAGTCTGGCTAAATTAAAATTTATGTTAGAAAAAATACTGCACTAAAATGTTACTTTCTTGATTGCTAAGATTTTTAAAGTTCCTTTACATTTTGTGTCTGAAGTGACATAAAATTTTCACTTTTCTCATCCTGGTCCTAGCTTTGTCTCACAGTGTAGTTATAAGTCACAGCACTTTATTAAGAAATGTTTGCCATATATCATTTAGTTTATATAAGATGTACATCATTTTGATAAATAGTTCAGTTCAGTCAGTCAGTTCTGTCCGACTCTTTGCAGCCCCATGAACCGCAGCACGCCAGGCCTCCCTGTCCATCACCAAGTCCCGGAATTTACCCAAATTCATGTCCATTGAGTCGGTGATGCCATCCAACCATCTCATCCTCTGTCATCCCCTTCTCCTCCCACCTTCAGTCTTTACCAGCATCATGATCTTTTCAAATGAGTCAGGTCTTTGCATCAGGTGGCCAAAGTATTGAAGTTTCAGCTTCAACATCACTCCTTCCAATGAATACTCAGGACTGGTCTTTTTTAGGATGGACTGGTTGGACCTCCTTGCAGTCCAAGGGACTCTCAAGAGTCTTCTCCAACACCACAGTTCAAAAGCATCAATTCTTCGGTGCTCAGCTTTCTTTACAGTCCAACTTTCACATCCGTACATAACTGCTCGAAAAACCATAGCTTTGACTAGACGGACCTTTGTTGCTTTGTTGGCAAAGTAATGATTCTGCTTTTTAATATGCTGTTTAAGTTGGTCATAACTTTTCTTCCAAGAAGCAAGCGTCTTTTAATTTCATGGCTTCAGGCAGTCACCGTCTGCAGTGATTTTGGAGCTCCCACCCCCCAAATAAAGTCAGACACTGTTCCCCATCTATTTGCCATGAATTGATGGGACCAGATGCCATGATCTTTGTTTTCTGAATGTTGAGCTTTAAGCCAACTTTTTCACTTTCATCAGGAGGCTCTTGAGTTCTTCTTCACTTTTCGCCATAAGAGTGGTGTTATCTGCATATCTGAGGTTATTGATATTTCTCCTGGGAATCTTGATTCCAGCTTGTGCTTCATTCAGCCCAGCATTTCTCATGATGTACTCTGGATATGTTAAATAAACAGGGTGACAATATATAGCCTTGAAATACTCCTTTTCCTATTTGAAACCAGTCTGTTGTTCCATGTCCAGTTCTAACTGTTGCTTCCTGACCTGCATACAGATTTCTCAATTTAGCATGATGTATACACATTTTGGATATATATAATTAACTTGACCTCTTGGGTTACTCAAAAAGTATAAAGTCAGTATAATTCTGAGTCAGTAGATTTGAGACTCATAGAGCATACATGTCCATGCATTGTTTTTTGACCCAACACCTCTTGTCTGGGAAATCTGCTACACTGCACGACATCTGGCTCTGAGGTTTAGTAGTTGTCTCAATCTGCGTTGAGTGGCCACAAAGCACAGGTAAAGAAGACACTAACTGTGTTCCTGGTGGGGTGGCCTTGCCTGAACACACTGTGCTATTCCCATTTGCCCGTCCTCTGTGCAAGCTGTCACCCCCTGGCTTTATGTTGTTCTCATCTCCTCTTATCGCTCCAGTCCCACCTCTCTGTTTTCTGCTCTCCCTAATCTACTTGTCCCCTGATCTCCTCAGTGCCAGACTTTGCTTTGGGTTCCACCCCTGACTCCTCTGTACAGATAGATCATATGCCATATATCTATCTCCCTCACAATTTCTCCACTATCTGGAACAATTTCTAGAAGCTTAATTAACTTATAATATGTGGTTGATTTGGATGGAAAACCCATCTTTCTTCCCCGTGACTCAAACCTCGTGACCTTTCCTCATAAAACCCCCATGTCCTATTTGCTGCCCGTGCCTCGTTGTTGTTCACTTGTGTTGACAGTTTTATTGTTTCCTGCTGACCCCTGTCCATCCACAATTACTGTGGTATGTAGCAGCCTATTTATTTCAGAGTTAAATGTGTAGAATGAAATCAAAACCAGAAAGTTTCACATGCTAGGGAGAAAACCCCCAGTTTTAAAAATATAAGCTATATTCATATGTGTATAAATCCTACTGTAATTTACTTCACTAAATTAGTGAGTAGGTCTCTTAAACATGTCCAGATAACAGTTGGTAATCCTTGGCTTTTTAGATCTCCCAGGCTTTTAAAGTTATGCATATGAATAAACAAACATCGAATGCAAATTTTTCATACAAGCGAAAATTAACCAAAAAAGGATACATTGCAGCATTACTACACACATGCATTAAAGCATTGACTATAAATGAAGATGATTCACTCTTTCAAAATATCCTGCATTTCAACATTAAATGAATTAACAGCTTTAGGAAACAAAAATTTTAATATGTTTCCATGTTGATATGTTGGTGATAGTATCTTATATAATGTAAATATCCAGTTACAGGGGATTGGTTAAACACATTTTGATTCATCTTTATAATGGAGAACTATTTTATTTTTACAACTGATATTATAGAGAAGCATATTTAATTATTCAGTACCATGTCCATTAAAATAAAGCTAGTTACATAAGAGGATAGTCTCTTTTTTGTAACTTTATAATTTTTATATTTATGAAACTCACGTGACCAAGTCATAATTTGGGAGTCAAAATAATGCAAGGAAAATAGTTGGATATGTAGTAGTGTGGGGTAGGAGTGAGGAGACCAAGGTCTTTCTTTTAGTCATTGCCACTGATTGCAGAATAAACTTGGGCAAGACATGTACCAAGTTGATACCTCATGCTGGGAGGTGGAAGACGGGGGCTAGAATGAATTACTTCTACCCAGTAACCACTAAAGCTGGTTTAAGTCAGATCACACAGCTGTACACTTATATTTAAGGAAATAATTTATCTTTGGTTGCATTTCTGTTACGAATTTAAATAGCAGAGACAGCCGTGTGCTTTTGAAAGTTGAATGACCAGCACAAAGATGCAGAAAGGAAAAAAAAAATGTGCAGTGTGCTCTGTAAGAGGCCAAGAAGTTTGTTTTTTTTTTTTTTTCAGATACAAATAGTTAATCCTCTGTGTGGATATGTAATCTTTAGAGTAGAGATAAGCTACGTGTTTTATTAATTTCCATATTCCTCTTATAGTACTGTGGGATTCATATCTTTTGAGAGCATGAACTAGGAATAAAAATATATCTATTTGTAGAAGCATGCCTTGGACAGTTTAGGTTGGTATTAATTGATAAATTTTGTGAGTCAGATTGCCCAGGACTTTATGCTGAGTTTCTTCAGAGAAGTGAAGGAAGGCAAAAATAACACTTCTCTGGTGCTTTGGGATCCTTAGTAAGAATCTATGTGAGAAGCACAAAGTATCGCTCTCATTTGGCAATTGTGGTTTTAAGGCATATTGAAGCAGACACTTGAGTGCTCCAAATGATGAGATAATCCAGATAAACTTTACGTGTCTTGCAGCTTTTGAAGTTTCTAAAGCCAAAGAGAGTGAAAGGATAAAAGACAAACCAAGTTTCTAAGTTAGTTCATATCATACACGTAGTGTGTCTGCTTCCTATGACTTCCTGCTGCCAGCAACAAATACTCCAGCCAAGCACCTCGAGTCAGCCTGTCTCCATGTGGACAGTTCTGTCACACATATGTGCTACAGATTACAAAACGAGACTATCTTCTTATGTAACTTGCTTCCTTTAATGAACATAGCACTGAGTAATTAAATATGCTGCTCTACAACATCAGTGGTAAAAGCAGAATAGTTCTCCGTTATATAGATGAATCAAAATGTGTTCAACCAATCCTCTACAGTTGGATATTTACATTATATGAGACACTACCACCAGTATATCAACATGGAAACAGATTTAACCTTTTAAGTTTCCTAAAGATGTTAATAAGAATGAAACCTGTGGAAGACCCAAGTGGGTAAAGCCAAAGTCTTTTGAGGTGATAAATGGTGGGTCAGAGGCCTTGGACTCTACAGATTTTGGGAGATGACTGGATGTTTAGCTAATAATCCATGTGAAGCCATTGTGGGTATGCATGCGTGCGAAGTTGCTTTAGTCGTGACTCAGCTATTGAAGTCATTGTGTAAACTGTATCAAATGTATAAAGTTCGACACATTTAGGCTAAAGAAATGACTATCTTTCTACATAGACTTATTAATTTTTTCCAGCTAAAGATACTAGCATTTAATAATTAGTTAAGATTTTTATTTTTGAGTATATCTTTCTTAGAAGAGCCTTAATATAGACTTATAGCTACAGTGCAGTTTAAGAAGTGGACAGCAGCTTTATAATCAAATGAATACATTTAGAGTTACTAAGTCTGATGGCTTGTACCAGTGTCATTGTAATTGAGTGGAACTACATTTCCCAGAATACCCTTTCCTGTTTGATTTCCCATTCAAGTTGACCACTAGACAATTTCACATAAGATTTAGAGGCCCAAAATGAGGCCAAAGCCATTTTGTTATTTTTGGAAGGGCACCCAGATGTGGTGGCAGCTCACGTACATTGTCACTGGTCTGCCAGCTCACCTTGCTGCTGTCGGATGGCTCCTATGTCCCTCCTGCTCCCAGCTCCCACCAGATCTGCTCTTTATATCCTGGGCTACAAGTACATGCCTCTCTGAGATTCAGTTCAGTTCAGTTCAGTTCAGTCGCTTAGTCGTGTCCGACTATTTGCGACCCCATGAACCACAGCACACCAGGCCTCCCTGTCCATCACCAACTCCCGAAGTTCACTCAAACTCATGTCCATAGAGTCGGTGATGCCATCCAGCCATCTCATTCTCTGCCATCCCCGTCTCCTCCTACCCCCAATCCCTCCCAGCATCAGAGTCTTTTCCAGTGAGTCAACTCGTCGCATGAGGTGGCCAAAGTATTGGAGTTTCAGCTTTAGCATCAGTCCTTCCAATGAATACCCAGGATTGATCTCTTTTAGAATAGACTGGTTGGATTTCCTTGCAGTCCGAGGGACTCTCAAGAGTCTTCTCCAGCACCACAGTTCAAAAGCATCAATTCTTCGGCGATCAGCTTTCTTCACAGTCCAACTCTCACATCCATACATGACCACGGGAAAAACCATAGCCTTGACTAGACGGACCTGGGTTGGCAAAGTAATGTCTCTGCTTTTTAATATGCTATCTAGGCTGGTCATAACTTTCCTTCCAAGGAGCAAGCGTCTTTTAATTTCATGGCTGCAATCAGCATCCGAAGTGATTTTGGAGCCCCAAAAAATAAAGTCTGACACAGTTTTTCCATCTATTTCCCATGAAGTGATGGGACCAGATGCCATGATCTTCGTTTTCTGAATGTTTAGCTTCAAGCCAACATTTTCACTCTCCTCTTTCACTTTCATCAAAAGGCCTTTGATTTCTTCACTTTCTGCCATAAGGGTGGTGTCATCTGCATATCTGAGGTTATTGATATTTCTCCCAGCAATCTTGATTCCAGCTTGTGCTTCTTCCAGCCCAGTGTTCCTCATGATGTACTCTGCATAGAAGTTAAATAAGCAGGGTGACAATATACAACCTTGATGGACTCCTTTTCCTATTTGGAACCAGTCTATTAGAGCATGGCTTTTCCTGTAGCTCATCCAAGGCACCAGGTTGGAGGTAGTAAAAAGCAGATGTGAGTTTCGTTTCATCCGACTTCTCATCTTCATTCAGTTTCTTTTTTAGCTGATCTTGATTAATTGCACAGACTCCTTCCCCAGCCTCCATGATTACATACAGTCTAACCACTATACTATAATATATCTCTATTGGAGACCACTCATAGCAGTTCTACTGCTCTTTAATCAAATGCTGGCTGCTATAATAAAAAAATGTACACACACACATTGAACCTGAATAAAAGCTTCAGGAAGATGCACACGGTAGCAAGGACTCAGCTACTGAAAGAATGGATTGAGGGTGGAGATTGAAGGAAACTTTAGTGCAGGGGCCAATATGCAAGGTGTGTGAGATGTATGAAAAAATAAATGATGGGACTATCCCAAGAGTCTTGATGGGGAATGACTTAGGGACCTGGGAACATGGAGCACAACTCCAGACACAAAGGCTCTGACTGTTTAACAGAGAGAGAGTTCTATGTTTGTGTGGTTAGTGGTCAAAAGTTGATGAACTTAGGGTTCATAGAATACACTGAATATGCATATAAGAAAATTTAGGAAGGACAGAAATGTTATGGAACAGTGTAGTGGCCATTGGGTAATTTTGCCTGCTTAGTAAACGTGCCCCAGTCTTTCAGGGCTATAAAGCATGTGGCATCTCCCTGTGAATGTACAAAAGATGCTCCCTTCAGACAGGTGATCCAATCTGGAGAACCTGAAACTGGGACACATCCTGCCTTTATCCTTCATTTCACTGCTCAGCTTGTGCCTTTGTGCTCTGATATGGTGCAGCTGCCTGTGTACTTTCCTCACACTCTTTCTTCATGGTGTTCAAGTGGATGGACTCCAGCTTGCCCCAGATATGGGATGGACAGTGAGCCAACTCCTGGCTACATTCCCCCAACTGATAATGTCAATGGAAACAGACTCATATTTTTTCCAATTAATAGTGTCTTGTTTGCCTGACTTTGAGGAACATGCTTACCCTGGTACCTGTCCCTCTGGCCAGCAGTTTGATCTCATGTTTAGGCATTTGTTGTGGCCTGAATTGTCTCCTCTTTCTACAAATTCATATATTGAAGTCCTAAATCCCCTAGTACCTCAGAATGTGGATGCATTTTGAGATAAGACCTTTAAGGATGTAATTAAGGTAAAATGAGGTCTTATGGGTGGACTCTCATCCAGTCTGACTGATGGGCTTATAAGAAAGCATTAGAACGCAGACATGCACAGAGGGACAAGGAAAAGACAGTCATCTGCAGAACAAGCAAAGAGGCCTCAAAAGAAACCAACTTTGCTGACACCTTGATCTTGGACTCCTAGCCTCCAGAATTATGATAAAATAAATTTCTGTGGCACTTTGTTATAACAACCCTAGGAAACCTATAGAACATTGTTCTTATTAAATGACTCAACATTTTATATAATGATACCAAACTAATCTCTGTTGTCTGCTTAGCTGTATGTCTGTGTTTAACAAGTGACATGATAGCCCCACGATGATCACCCTCTTGAACATGGGTCTTATCCACCATTTAGGAAAAACTTAGCTGAAATTAAAATTATGAAGGCCTTACAGGCCTTAATTTTATCAGTTTCATAGATATTCTTAAGTGTACCTCTGGACAAGCTTTTTCCTTTGATAAGCTGGGTCCTCTGCTCTATAATGTTGGTTTGGCCCTAGATTGTGCTTTTGGCTGGGATGTCATCAACATAAAGAATATTCTAGAAGAGCCTCAAGAAGTACATTTGTCTGCCTACTGAAAGTTTGCTACTGAAAACATTGTATGAGATTTTTTGCTAGCAGGACCCTACGGAGAAATTTGTAACTAATTTAAGCACCAAAAATATCTGCTCTCCTCATGATCAGTTAATCCAGATTAATTTAGTTTTAATTTTTGCAGCATGTCTAGACAATTGGGTAATAGTTCTTAAACTCAATGTGCAAAAGAATCACCCAAGGAACTAATTTTGAAATTCTTCTTTAGAGTGAGTAGGGAAATGTGACAAAATATCTGATTTAGAATAAAGTTTGGTCTGATCAAAAGACTTTAAACAGTACCTTTATGTACTTTTCCAGTCATTAGACAAAATCGCTTAGGTCCCATATCCCTTTATTTCCTTCCTAGGATGGTACCTGGGTATATGAAGAAGCTTAGGTTTCTCAAGGGGCGGAACAGATGGTAAAGAATCTGCCTGTAATGAAGGAGAGTATGGTTTGATCCCTGGAGAAGGGAATGGCTACCCACTCCGGTATTCTTGCCTGGAGTATTTAATGGGCAGAGGAGCCTGATAGGGTTGCAAAGAGCTGGACACAACTGAATGACTAACAGATCTCACAAGGTCTCCATAGTAGTGAGTGGGTGGAGGGGCCTCTTTCCTTCTTTATCTTTTTTGGCTATGCCTTGAGATCTTAGTTCCCTTGAGAGGGATTGAACTTGTGCCCCGTGCAGTGCAAGTGTGCAGTCTTAACCCCTGGACTGCCAGGAGAGTCCCTCCTGGATCTTGAGTTTTCAGAGATTTTGAACCGTTGTTCTCTACTTTGCTTCCCCTCTAGTCTTCTGACCAGGCCATCTAGCTCCACCTTCTATGGTGCTGTCACTTTTCCCTACACAGCACAGCAGAACCCACTCCAGGCTGGCTGGCTCTCACCTCAGATGCCTACGCATCATATGTCTTAAAGGAGGCTCAGAAGTGCTAACCCAGATGACCCTCTGTCTAACAGCATGGCCTGCTTTTCTCATTATGTTGAGTGGCTGTATGTTGGTGTGGGGTCCTCTGCATTATCATCTCTTTTTTGAATCCCAAAGGAAGAAAATTGGGAGCAAAAGTTCCCTTCTTGTCGAGGTTTCTTCCCGTGTATGACATCATAAATAACTGTCTGTAGGCAAAACTCTGAGAGGGGCACAGAGGTCAGGAGACGTAAGACTGAACACTCAAATCTCATTTTTGTTTCTCTTCTGCTCCCTATAATTCCCCAAGCCGGAAATGGGGAGGGTTTTGTTTTTCTTTACCTACATTTTGATCTCTTTCTACAACTGAGCAAGAGATTTCCTGCCATTGCATTCAAAGGTAGAAATGGAATTTTCTCAACATTAAGAAGGACTCAATAGGCCTGGGTCTTCCAGGATCGGTTGATAAACCAAAAAAGGAAATAAGAACATTTGGAAAATCCTTTCTTTTTAAAAAATGCATGGCTCTAAGCTTATTGACTTTCTGCTAAATCCTATTTTGTATGTCAGGTGCTGAATATTACATCAGTCTTTATTTTTGTTTTTCTCTCAACACATTTCCCCAAGTAGATGGATGCGCTAGGACATGTACTTGGAAATGCAAAACAAATAAAGCACATTAATAATTTAAAAACTGTCTCCAATATATACTGCTATATTATAAATGATAATAAAAGATAGATATCAGAAAATAAGGGCAAAAGGGTCTTGAAGGAGAGAAGAAAAAGTAAACAGTAAACTCCTAGTGCTCAAAACTGGTTTCTTTGGTCCTAAAGGCATAGATTCTGAGGAAAAGAAAACAGTATCTGGGCTATATTTTGGGTGCCCCTGATTTGGGGCATCTGTTGGTATTATGCTGTGAGCTGGTTGTCTTTGATCTGATTCACGAGTTGAGTTAAAATGTTTCTAAGAGTATTCAGTTCAGTTCAGTTCAGTCGCTCAGTCGTATCCGATTCTTTGCGACCCCATGAATCACAGCACGCCAGGCCTCCCTGTCCATCACCAACTCCCGGAGTTCACTCAAACTCATGTCCATCGAGTCGGTGATGCCATCCAGCCATCTCATTCTCTGTCGTCCCCGTCTCCTCCCACCCCCAGTCCCTCCCAGCATCAGAGTCTTTTCCAGTGAGTCAACTCATCGCATGAGGTGGCCAAAGTATTGGAGTTTCAGCTTTAGCATCAGTCCTTCCAATGAACACCCAGGATTGATCTCCTTTAGAATGGACTGGTTGGATCTCCTTGCAGTCCAAGGGACTCTCAAGAGTATTAGTTATCCAAATAATCTACATTTTCTTTGCTTCAAATCTTTTCCTTCAGTTTCACAAAGTATGATAAAAACTATTCTCATATGTTTCTTGCTGACCTCAAAGGAATGTGGTGGGAGGAAAAAAACACTGAAGAAGAATAGGGTTCCATTTAGAAGGTTAAGATATTAAACTGATATCATTCATTTTTGTATATCAAGGATGGAAAGCTTTCTTATTCTGCATCCTTAATAATGGAATCCTTGCAAGCTGGAGTCTTTGAAAAGAGGTATATTTTCTTATCTCATTTCACATTTCCTGACTTCTTGTTTTGATCGGGATTGAGATATAAGAAGAACTTGGAAATGCAGTTATTAGGCAGGGCAGTAGGAGAGTCCTGGCATATGATTTCAAATGACAGATGATTGCATATGGTGGCCAAACCTCAGAAGGAAAAAGTCGAGCCATTTATAGTTAGAGTATTGGGAAAGATTTTAGAACACAATGATTCATTACGGGCTTTATTATCTAGGCTTCTTTAACAAGCACACATTGACACAAAATCTTGGATGATTTTAAAAACTATAGCTGGTTTAATTACAGTCTCCCTCTTCCTTGTTTTGGTTTTTTCCTGAAAAGAATTTCTGTTGTTTGTTTTTTAAATTTTTATTGTAGTTGCTTTACAATGTTGTGTTAGTTTCTGCTGTACAGCAAAGTCAATCAGTTACATGTTTACATATGTCCACTCTTTTTTAGATTTCCTTCCCATTTAGGTCACCACAGAGCATCAAGTAGAGGTCCCTGTGCTATACGGTAGGTTCTTATTAGTTACCTATTTTATGGATAGTAGAGACAGCGGAGCCTGGTCGGCTACCGTCTATGGGGTCGCACAGAGTCGGACACGACTGATGCGACTTAGCAGCAGCAGCAGCAGCAGCAGAGTATATATGTCAATCCTTATCTCCCCAATTCACCCCATCCCCCCATTCCGCCAGTGGTATCCATAAATTTGTTCTCTAAGGAATCCCTGTTTTGACAAGAAATTCTGTCTTTACCATGAATGTAAGATATGGTTTTTGTTTCTTTTGCAACCCAAGCACCAGTGTGGCACTTCATCCTAATTTCCATTTCCCTCTCCAAAAGTCTATCCTTTTCCTCTCCACACCTTAGCCCTTTTTTCCTGAGTACTTTTGTAGCAATAGGGACATGCCATCACTCTTTTTTTGGGTTGAAAAAGCATTGTAATAAAGGTAGGTCATGAATATATTTTGGTGGTTTGTAAATGAGAAATTTTTTAAAAGATGCCTTTCTTGATGAATCCATTAGTGTTGTCTTGATTTTAAAAAAATGATGCCGGGGTGGAGTTGTCTTTTATTCCAAGCACCTCTGATCCCAGTGTACAAATAATGTTTATATTCCAGTTCACAGGGAAAAAAAGGAACGTGAAAATATTTCATTGAAAGCTGACAGCTTTAACGAACTTTAAAGGTTAACCCTAGTGCTAGTTAGCATATCTATTCATGTCTCCATCAGTCTATTGAATTACTCAGCTGAACACGCACACAAAAGCAAAACTTGAAAAAAAAATAACACCCAGAAAGCCAACATTAATAATTCATAGATACTGGAGGCTGGTGACTGACAATTTTCCCCCTACTGTGTTGAAGTCTGTTAAGAACTGAATCCTGATAGCTTCTAAGTTACTTTAGAAACTCCGTGAGCCACCCTGTCCAAAAATGTTAATGTTTCTGTAAGTGATTTGCTACCGAAACATAGTGTGGATTTTCCTCCCCTCAAGCACTTGTTCGTGTTCCTTTGGATTAGTATAAGGTACAGCTTTTCATGAGATGTTTAACTGACAGTTTTTATATTTGAATTTCACAAGCATCTGCAGACCATTAAAACTCCAAATTCAGCCATAATCCTCTGTTACAAAGTAAATCAGCATTTTTGAACAGATTCCAGACACCAATTATAGCATTAATGAGGATGTACAATGACGTTGTCTACTTGGGCAGGATGAGAAATGATGCTGCTCCCAACAGGGCTGGTCTACATCAACATTCATTGTCTTTCTTCCTCCACATACATACAAATGTGCTTATCAAACCTTCCCATTAAAAAATAGAAGCTATCAACATCTTTAGGTATTAACCATTTTCCCAGGGAAATAAGGGATAAATACTACCTCTGTTGCCTGATAATAAACTTTAACCTCTTGTATAAAAAATAAATAAAAATTCAGGCTTGATGCTGTTAAAAGATTTATCTAAGATCTCCCATAGAGGCCTGAAGAGCAGGGACTCGGCAGTCTCTCTGGCTCATATCCATTGCTTTTCTCACCTGGTTTTGCTTCTGAAAGGATTCCCAGGCTGTCATCTCCCCAGCTCATGGCTAGTATTTCTATCACTTATCAGTGATGAAACTCCCTTTTATGTTCTTCCACTCAGAGTTTTTATTGTCACGTCTGTTGTTTGGAAAAAGCAATGAAGGTATATGGATGAGGGTGTCTTCTCAGACCTGGGAAATGGTTACATGGTCATGAGTATTTTGTTGGTTCTCACAAGCCAGCTTCTAAACATGAAATGATGGTGGTGTTCCAGTGTTAAAATCCCTTACTCAATTCCCTAAATTGCAGTGTTAGTAATCAGTTTATAATAGGGATAGTTAGAGAAATAACTCAACCCCTGCCCATGGTAGCAATGATCTTGTTCCCATTTCCCTTAACTTGCAGTTACGGAAACAACTGAAAACTATTACATTAACTAAAGTCCTTTCTCATTAAAATCTTAGACTCATGTACTGCCACTCAAGGGTTTAAGTTCCAAGATTTGTAAGTTAAGGATAGAAACTCAAAAATAACTAATTGATCAACATAAGGGCAGTGGTTTCCCTAGTAATAAATAAAAGTCTCAAACATATATTGAGCGCCTTTCCTCCATGAAGAACTTCACTGCGTACAATTAATGTGTTAATTATTTGGGATAGATGTAATTGAAATCCTGCAGTACTGATTAGTAAGTGTGTAAATTTGGGCAAATTGCCTGTAACCTCTGAGCCTCTGTTTTCTTATCTGCAAATTGGGGATAATAGTATTTACCTAATAGGGTTTCAGGAAAAGGGAATAGCTTCCCACTCCAGGATTCTTGCCTGGAGAATCCCAGGGACAGAGGAGCCTGGTGGGCTATGGTCCATGGGGTTACAAAGAATCAGACACAACTGAGTGACTTTCACTTAACTTCATGTATTAAATAAGATGATGTGAATGAGACATCTAATAGAATTAACAGTAAATCTTATTTCCTTTCCCTTACATTTGAATCAGAACCATATTCTCTGTGTGTGTGTATTCTTTTACTATAATCCTGTGAGGAAGAAGCAGACGTTGATAACCTCTATTTTGCAGATAAAGAAATCCAGGCACAAATTTGCATCTAATTCAGAATAGAAAATTGAATCTACAGGTTTCTTTTTTATAATATTTCCATGAGTACATGCTGATTTTTTGTACCACCTTATAAGAAAGTATAAATTAAATGACAAATACTTCACTCACTTCTAATTATGTCAATCAAAATTTGTCATCATGCTAAAAGTTATAGGTTAATTTAAGAGTAAGAAAGTGTTGCAAAGATTACTGATGGATATTTAATGGTTTATATACTTTTTAATTGAAACATTTTGTTTAATAACAGTAATAGCTAATAATTATTTGAGGCTTATTGTCAAAAATTTTGCTAAATGAATGCAGTTATTAAGATATTTAAGTGGCAAACCACTTCATCATTCTTGCCTTGAGAACCTCATGAACAGAATGAAAGGCAAAAGGATATGACACTGAAAGATGAACTTTCCATGTCAGTGGGTGCCCATTATGCTACTGGAGAAGAGTGGAGAAATAACTCTAGAAAGAATGAAGAGATGGAACCAGAGCAAAAACAACACCCAGTTGTGGATGTGTCTCATGGTGGAAGCAAAGTTCGATGCTGTGAAGTGCAGTATTGCATAGGAACCTGGAAGGTTAGGTCCATGAATCAAGGCAAATTGGACGTGGTCAGACAGGAGATGGCAAGAGTGAACATCGACATTTTAGAAATCAGTAAACTAAAATGGACTGGAAAGGGCAAATTTAACTCAGATGACCATTATTTCTATTACTGTGGGCAAGAATCCCTTAGAAGAAATGGAGGAACCATCATAGTCAACAAGAGTCTGAAATGCAGTACTTGGGTGCAATCTCAATAAGGCCAGAATGATCTCTGTTCATTTCCAAGGCAAACCATTCAGTATCACAGAAATCCAAGTCTATGCTGAAGCAGCTGAACAGTTCTGTGAAGACCTACAGGACCTTCTAGAACTAGGGCCCAAACAAGATGTCCTTTTCATTATAGGGAACTGGAATAAAAAATAGGAAGTCAAGAGATACCTGGAGTAACAGGGAAATTTGGCCTTGGAGAATGAAGCAGGGCAAAGGCTAACAGTTTTGCCAAGAAAATGCACTGGTCATAGCAAACACCCTCTTCAAACAACAGAAGACTCTACACATGGACGTCACCAGATGGTCAATACTGAAATCAGATTGATTATATTCTTTGCAGCCAAAGGTGGAGAAGTTCTATACAGCCTGCAAAAACAAGACCAGGAGCTGTCTGTGGCTCAGATCATGAACTATTTATTGCCAAATTCAGACTGAAATGAAGAAAGTATGGAAAACCACTAGACCATTCAAGTATGACCTAAATAAAATCCCTTATGATTATACAGTGGAAGTGACAAATAGATTCAAGGGATTAAATCTGATAGAGTGCCTGATGAACTATGGACGCAGGTTCATGACATTGTACAGGAGGCAGTGATCAAAACCATCCCCAAGAAAAAGAAGTGCAAAAAGGCAAAATGGTTGTCTGAGGAGGGCTTACAAATAGCTGAGAAAAGAAGAGAAGCGAAAGGCAAAGGAGAAAAGGAAAGATATAAGCATCTGAATGCAGAGTTCCAAAGAATAGCAAGGAGAGATAAGAAAGCCTTCCTCAGCGATCAATGCAAAGATATAGAGGAAAACAACAGAATAGGAAAGACTAGAGATCTCTTCAAGAAAATTAGAGATTCCAAGGGAACGTTTCACGCAAAGATGGGCTCAATAAAGGACAGGAATGGTATGGACCTAACAGAAGCAGAAGATATTAAGAAGAGGTGGCAATAATACATAGTACAAAAAAGATCTTCAAGACTCAGATAACCACGATGGTGTGATTACTCACCTAGAGCCAGACACCCTGGAATGCAAACTCAAGTGGGCCTTAGGAAACATCACTGCAAACGAAACCAGTTGAGGTGACGGAATTCCAACTGAGCTATTTCAAATCCTAAAAGATGATGCTGTGAAAGTGCTGCACTCAATATGCCAGCAATTATGGAAAACTCAGCAGTGGTCACAGAACTGGAAAAGGTCAGTCCTCATTCCAATCCCAAAGACAGACAATGAAAATGAATGCTCAAACTACTGCACAATTGCACTCATCTCACACACTAGCAAAGTTATGCTCAAAATTCTCCAAGCCAGGCTTCAACATTATGTGAACTGTGAACTCCCAGATGTTCAAGCTAGATTTAGAAAAAGCAGAGGAACCAGAGTTCAAATTGCCAACATCTGTTGGATCATCAAAAAAGCAAGTGTTCCTGAAAAACATCTATTTCTGATTTATTGATTATGCCAAAGCTTTAGCTGTGTGGATCACAACAAACTGGAAAATTCTGAAAGAGATGGGAATACAAGACCACCTGACCTACCTGCTGAGAAATCTGTATGCAGGTCAAGAAGCAACATTTAGAACTGGACATGGAACAACAGACTGGTTCCAAATGAGTATGAAAGGAGTATGTCAAGGCTTACTTCTCTGTACAGTATCATATCTTTTATTAGACATTGTATCAACAGTTTTTTCTTGGATATTATGGTCACTGTGT